>NC_067442.1:2379394-2679394 GCF_009764475.1 Pristis pectinata
CCATCTCCAGAGATGCACGAACCCCGGGAATGTTGTGCTGATCCCCAATGCCGGGGGTGGGGCTTCCAGTTCCCAGAGGGAGACCAGAACAGCTGATGGGATTGGAGGCTGTCTCCTGTGGCCCGGACCCACTGGGCAGAGGGGTGGGGCCCTGTCCCGGCAGGGTGTGTCAAACCTCACTCACTCCCTTCCTCCCTCCCTCCCTCCCTCTCCCAGCTGGAGACAAGGTGCTGGCCTACAGCAGAGGCTGTACATCGGCGTGTTCCAACATCAGCGTTGATCTGGGATCCATCTCCGTCGATATCCTCTGCTGTGAGAGCGACAGATGTAACCAGGAGATGGGTAAAGTCTCACCCTCCAGGCCTCTTTTTATTATCCCCCCCCCTCCCCCCTTCCCCTTCCTCTCACCCCCCTCCACTCTCTCCCCCTCTCCCCCTCCCCTTCCCTCCCCTCCCCACTCTCCCCCCTCTCCCCCTCTCTCACCCCCCTCCCCACTCTCTCCCCTCTCCCCCTCCCCTCCCCTCCCTCCCCACTCTCCCCTCTCACCCCTCTCTCACCCCCTCCCCACTCTCTCCCCCTTCCCTCCCCCTCCCTCCCCCTCCCCACTCTCTCACCATCTCCCCCCTCCCCCAAGCCCCATCCCCCCTCCCCTTCTCTCTCTCCCCCCCCTCCCCTTCTCTCTCTCGTCCCTTTTCTCTCTCTCCCCCCCTCTGGCCCCTCCCCCCCTCCCCTTCTTTCCTTCCCTCCCTCCTCCCTTCTTCACTCCCTCTCCCCCTCCTCCTCCCTCCCTCTCCCCCACCTCCGCCCTCCGTCTCCCCCGCCTCCCTGCCGAAGAATAAATGGTGTCTTCAGACTGCACTGGGGGTGATGGGATACTTGACACCCTGCTGGGGGTAAATCTGGACTTGGGAGCCCGCGGGTTTGGAGAAGACCCTTGAAACCCACCCCTCCCTCTCTCCCTCTCTCCCCCTCCCTCCCCCTCTCCCCCTCTTTCCCATTCTCCCTCCCTCCCCCCTCCCCCCTCCCTCTCCCCCTCTCCCTCTCTCTCCCTCCCTCCCCCTCCCCCCTCCCTCCCCCTCACCCTCTCTCCCTCCCCCTCTTTCCCTTTCTCCCTCTCTCCCCCTCCCACCCCCTCTCCCCACTCCCTCCTCTCTCCCCATACCTCCCTCCCTCCCCCTCCCTCTCCCGCCCTCCCCCTCCCTCTCCACCCTCCCCCCTCCCTCTCCTCCCTCCCCCCCTCCCTCCCCCTCCCTCTCCTCCCTCCCCCTCCCTCTCCCCTCCCTCCCCCCTCCCTCCCCCTCCCTCTCCCCCCATCTCCGACGTTCCAGGGAGAATTGGTGTTGGGGGGGGGGTTGGGAGTGGAACTGGGGAACTATGGGGAAGGAGGCCGTTCGGCCCGGCGAGTGTGTGGCAGCCCTTTACCTCCGCAGGAGAGGGGTTGGAGAGGGTCCCTGCAGCTGTAGCTGGGAGGGGAGGAGGGGGAGAGGGAGGGGGGGGCGGAAGGGGACCCGAGGGAGGGGGAGAGAATGCCCCCGCTAACGTTAACCCTCTGTCTGCCAGCGGTGAGCCGCCCCTCCCAGATGTTGAGCTGCCACAGCTGTCTGCAGCTGGGCGACGACTTCGAGTGCGAGCTGCCGGGCCCCCAGAGGTGTAAATCCACGCAGGACCGGTGCGCCGAGATCCGCGCCCACCTCCCGACTGGTGGGTACCCGTCCTGGGGGGGGGGGGGGGGAGCGCCGCGGGAGGGAGCGCCGTGGTAGGGGGCGGAGTGGGCGCCGCAGGGGGACGGAGGGATCTCCGCGGGATGGAGCGTCGCTGGAGTGGGGAGGGAGCGCCACGGGAGGGGGGAGGGAGCTCCGTGGGAGGGGGAGGGGGCGCCGCAGGATGGGGGAGGGAGCTCCGCGGAAGAGAGCGCCGTGGGAGGGAGCCCAGTGGGCGCCGCGGGAGGGAGCGCCGCGGGAGGGAGCGCCGCGGGAGGAGGGAGCGGGAAGGGAGCGCCGCGCCGGGCGGGTGGGGAGAGAGCGGCGGCGGGACTAACTCTGGGATCTTTCTGTGCCACAGGTCAGCGCCCGGTGGTGACCCTGCGGGGCTGCGCGTCCGCCTCTTTCTGCCACCCGGGCGTCCCCGAGGAGATCGGGGTCCCCGGGAACATCAGCTGCTGTGGCCACAGCCTGTGTAACGTTGCCGGGGGGTCGGCTGCTCCCTCCCCTCCCCTCCTCCTCCTCCTCCTCCTCCTCTCCCTCCTCCCCGCCTCCCTCCCCCTCGCCTTCCCCGTCCCGGAGCCCTGGTGAACCGGTACCGGGGATCTCCCCACCTTCCCGGTCCGGTGCGCCTCCGGACCCGCTTGCTTAATTTATTAAAGACTGCTTTGCTGCACTACTGTCTCTGTGAGGAGGGAGCGCCGCGCTGCGGGAGGGGCGGTGAGGAGGGAGCGCCGCGCTGTGGGAGGGGCGGTGAGGAGGGAGCGCTGTGGGAGGGGCGGTGAGGAGGGAGCGCTGTGGGGAGGGGCGGAGGAGGGAGCGCCCCGCTGCGGGAGGGGCGGTGAGGAGGGAGTGCTGTGGGGAGGGGCGGTGAGGAGGGAGCGCCGCGCTGCGGGAGGGGCAGTGAGGAGGGAGCGCCGCGCTGTGGGAGGGGCGGTGAGGAGGGAGTGCTGTGGGGAGGGGCGGTGAGGAGGGAGCGCTGTGGGAGGGGCGGTGAGGAGGGAGCGCTGTGGGAGGGGCGGTGAGGAGGGAGCACCGCGCTGTCAGGGGGCAGAGGAGAGCTGGTTAAAACTGATGGGCCGAGTGGTCTCTGGCAGCCTCACCAGTCAGTCTGGTGACCAGGGACTTGTGGACGGTTCCTCTCCCCCCACGGATGCTGCTCGACCCGCTGAGTTCCTCCAGCAGATTGTGTGTTGCTCCAGATTCCGGAGTTCCCCGTGTCCTGCGTCTCTGCCTGGGATTCCTGCCTTGGGCCGGCGCTCCGGATGCCTGAATTTCGGATCCTGTTAAAGTCTCGTTATCTCAATCGGTGGTCAGGGCTTCCCAGAGCTGGTGACAGATCATTGCCACGGAACCAGCATCCTCTTACACCGTCTCCCCGTGTTTGGCCCATATCCCTCTGAACCTTTCCCAACCACGGAGCTGTCCGAGTGTTGTTAATGTCCCTGCCTCACCCACTTCCTACGGCAGTAGGGACCCTTCAGGTCCCTATTAAATCTCTTCCCTTTCACCTTAAACCTGTGCCCTCTCGCTCTTATCTCTGCGGATACTGAGTACAAGAGTCGGGAAGTCACGTTGCAGCTGCATAAAACTCCGGTCAGGCTGCACTTGGAGTATTGTGTGCAGTTCTGGTCGCCCCTGTTACAGGAAGGGTGCGGGGGCTTTGAAGAGGGTGTAGGAGAGATTCACCAGGACACTGCCTGGATTAGAGAGCATGAGCTATAAGGAGAGGTGGGACAAACTTGGGTTGTTTTCTCTGGAGCGGCGGAGGCTGAGGGGAGACCTGATAGAGGTTTATAAGATTATGAGAGGCACAGATAGAGTAGACAGCCGGGATCTTTCCCCCAGGGTGGAAACGTCCAATACCAGAGGGCGTGCATTTAAGGTGAGAGGGGGATAGTTCTTAATGTTATTAATGTACCTGCCTCACCCGCTTCCTCTGGCAGCTTGTTCAACATGCGGGCCACGCTCTGGGTGACGAAGTTGCCCCTCAGGTCCCTATTAAATCTCTTTCCCCCTCACCTTAAACCTGTGCCCTCTGGTTCTTGAATCCCCAACCCTGGGGGAAAAGACTGTGCGCATTCACCCTATCGATGCCCCTCATGGTTTTATACACCTCTATAAGATCACCCCTCATTCTCCTACACTCCAAGGAATAAAGTCCCAACCTGCCCGACCTCTCTCCATAACTCAGTCCCTTGAGTCCTGGCAACATCCTCGTAAATCTCCCTCTGCCTCCTCTCCAGCTCAATGACACCCTTCCTATAGCAGGGTGACTGGAACTACACACAGTACTCCAGGTGCGGTCTCACCGACGACTTGTACAGCTGTAACGGGACGTCCCGACTCCTGTACTCAGTGCCGTGACTGATGAAGGCCAGCGTGCCGAACGCCTTCTTCACCACCCTGTCTACCTGTGTCGTTCCGTGTACCTGTACCCTGAGGTCCCTCTGTTCTACAACACTCCCCGGGGCCCTGCCATTCACTATGTAAGACCTGCCCTGGTTTAACTTCCCAAAATTAATCACCTCGCACTTGTCTGAGTTAAATTCCTGTAGCTGTACCCCGAGGTTCCTCTGTTCTGCAACACTCCCGGGGCACTGAACTCACACACATCACTCAGATCAGGTGATGTGAACTGCTCAAGAACTAACAGTGTGCTTGCAAAGGTGCCTGCAGCAGTGCTTGTGTCTGGTTCTGGGTGTAGTTCTGGGTGTTGTACCTCTGCTGATCAGACCATCAGTGTCAATCACAGCTGGTCTGTGAGTTGGGGATGGGGGGGGGGGGGTGAGACAGAGGGTTGTGGGTTCAAATCTCGCCCCAGCACTGACCGAACTTGGAAGTGATGTGCAGAGGGAGCGGTGTAGGGACCAGAGGGGGTCACGGAGACAGGGAGGGGTGTAGGGGCCGGAGGGGGTCACAGAAAATCCCTCTCCCCCTCCCTCCTTCCCTCCCCATGGCCGTGGTGACAGATTGCACCTGCATGTCAAGGAGGGAAGGGCAGTGAGGAGGGAGCGCCGCGCTGTGGGAGGAGTGGTGAGGAGAGAGCACCGTGGGAGGGGCAGCGAGGAGGGAGAGCTGTGGGAGGGGTGGCGAGGATGGAGCTCAATTCCTCTATTAGCGGAAGTGTCTTTTCCTGAATAATTGGAATTGGAATTGTCGGAACACGACCGTCAGGCAGAGGTGAAGCATCAAGTCCGTCGGGAGATGGCAGCTGGCTGTGGGAATCGTCGGGTTGTTGGCGGTGACTCTACCATCCCGGATATTGACTGGGGCCGCCACAGGGCTCAGGGCTTGGATGGGGTGGAGTTTGATCAGGGTGTGCAGGGAAGTTCTCTTCAGCAAGATGTCGACGGCCCCACGGGGGAGGTCACGGACTTCACCAGCACGTGTGTGGAGGGCTGCGTACCAAGGAGGACAATCCGGGTGTTCCCAAACCGGAAACCATGGCTGAACTGGGAGATCCACTCCCTCCTGAAGTCCAGGTCTGTGGCGTCCAAATCCGGTGATCCTGACCTGCCCAGGAAATCGAGACACCACCTCCGGAAAGTGATCAGAGATGCCAAGAGACAATATCTGTCCAAAATGGAGTCCCAGACCAGCCGTCAGTTGTGACAGGGCTTACACGCTGTAACGGGCTACAGAGCAAAGTCGGGCAGCACCGCTGACAACAGCGCGTCCCTTCCCGATGAGCTTAACGCATTCTATGCGCGTTTTGAACACAGGGGGAGTGGATTGTCACCACCCACCCTGACAGCCTTCAATGCAACTGAACCCGTGGTCACCATCGAGGACGTAAGATCAGTTTTCCGGAGAGTGAACCCGAGGAAAGCATCTGGCCCGGACAGTGTCCCTGACCGTGTGCTCAGATCTTGTGCTGATCAACTGGCGGGGGGATTTGCAGACATATTTAACCTCTCCCTGCTTCAATCTCAGGTTCCCACCTGTTTTAAGAAGACCACTATCATCCCGGTACCTAAGAAAAGCAAGGTAACGAGCCTCAATGACTGCCGACCAGTGGCTCTGACATCCACCATCATGAAGTGCTTTGAGAGGTTGGTCATGGCACCCATCAACTCCAGCCTCCCAGACAACCTGGACCCACTGCAATTCGCCTATCGCCAAAACAGGTCTACAGTGGATGTCATCTCCCTGGCCCAACACTCAGCTCTGGAGCATCTGGACAGTAAAGACACCTACTATTGTTTATTGACTACAGCTCTGTCTTCAATACAATAATCCCAAGCAAACTGGTCACCAAACTCCGAGACCTGGGACTCAACACCTCCCTCTGCAACTGGATCCTTGATTTTCTGACCAACAGGCCGCAATCGGTGAGGATAGGCAGCAATACCTCCGGCACGATTATTCTCAGCACTGGTGCCCCACAAGGCTGCGTCCTCAAGCCCTCTACTCTACTCCCTATACACTCGTGACTGTGTGGCCAGATTCTGCTCCAACTCCATCTACAAGTTTGCAGATGACATCACCGTAGTGGGCTGTATCTCAAATAACTATGAGTCGGGGTACAGGAAGGAGATAGAGAGCTTAGTGACATGGTGTCATGACAACAACCTTTCCCTCAATGTTAGCAAAACAAAAGAGCTGGTCATTGACTTCAGGAAAGGGGGCGGTGTACATGCACCTGTCTACATCAATGGTGCTGAGGTCGAGAGGGTTGAGAGCTTCAAGTTCCTGGGAGTGAACATCACCAACAGCCTGTCCTGGTCCAACCACGTAGACACCACAGCCAAAAAAGCTCACCAGCACCTCTACTTCCTCAGAAGGCTACAGAAATTTGGCATGTCCCCGTCGACCCTCACCAATTGTTATCGATGCACCACAGAAAGCATCCTATCCAGATGCATCCCGGCTTGGGACGGCAACTGCTCTGCCCAGGACCACAAGAAACCGCAGAGAGTTGTGGACACAGCTCAGCGCGTCACGGACACCAGCCTCCCCTCCACGGACTCCGTCTACACTTCCCGCTGCCTCGGTGAAGCAGCCAACATAATCAAAGACCCCACCCACCCCGGACGTTCTCTCTTCTCCCCCCTCCCATTGGGCAGAAGATACAAAAGCCTGAGAGCACGTCCCACCAGGCTCAAGGACAGCTTCTGTCCCACTGTTATAAGACTATTGAACGGACCTCTCATATGTTAAAAGATGAACTCTTGACCTCACAATCTACCTGGTCGTGGCCCTTGCACCTTATTGTCTGCCTGCACTGCACTTTCTCTGTAACTGGGACACTTTATTCTGCACTCTGCCCTGATGTACTGATGTACGGAGAGATCCGTCTGGACGGCACATAAACATTTCACTGTATCTGGGTCCATGTGACAGTAATAAACCAATCACATCCTGTTGGGAAACGAGGCAGGAGCTGTGGTTGACTGGTCAGTGGGGGAGCACTTTGTGAATAGTGACCATAACTCGACTGCTTTGTAAATAGTTACGGAGAAAGATGGGACTGGCCCGTAGGTTAACATCTGAAATTGGGGTCCAGCTAATTTTGATGGAATTAGGCAGGAACTTGCAAAGGTTGACGGGGGGGGGGGGGTGGGTGGGGTGGGTGGACGCGGCTGTTCACAGGTAAACGGGCAACTGGTAAGTGGGAGGCTTTCAAAAGCGAGATGGGGAGAGGTCAGGGCCGGCATGTTCCTGTTGGAGCAAAGGGCACGGCTGCAGGATTGGGAAGCCTGGCTGATGAGGGGGGGGGGAGTGTTGAGGCTCTGGTCGACGAGGGGGGGTTGAGGCTCTGGTCAGGGAAGGTTACAGCAGGGTCTGGATCAACTGGGGAAGTCGACCAAGGACCGGCAGGTGGAGTTTAACTCGGACAAGGGCGAGGTGATGAATTTTGGGAAGTTAAACTAGGGCAGGACTTACACCATGAACGGCAGGGCCCTGGGGAATGTTGTAGAACAGAGAGACCCAGGGGTACAGGTACACGGTTCCCTGAAAGTGGGGTCACAGGTAGACAGGGCGGTGAAGAAGGCGTTCGGCACGCTGGCCTTAATCGGTCAGGGCACTGAGTACAGGAGGCGGGACGTCCCGTCACAGCTGTACAAGTCGTCGGTGAGGCCGCACCTGGACTACTGTGTGCAGTTCTGGTCGCCCAGCTATAGGAAGGGTGTCGCTGAGCTGGAGAGGAGGCAGAAAAGGTTCACGGGGACGTTCCCGGGACTGGAGGGCTGGAGTTATAAGGAGAGGCTGGACAGGCCGGGACTGTTTTCCCTGGAGTGAAGGAGGCTGAGGGGTGACCTTATTGGAGGTTTATAAAACCACGAGGGGCGTAGATAAGGTGGACGGTCACAGTCCTTTCCCCAGGGTGGGGGAGCCTAAAACTAGAGGGCACAGGTTTAAGGTGAGAGGGGAAAGATTTAAAGGGGCAAGTTTTTCACCCAGATGGTGGTCCATACGTGGAACGAGCTGCCAGAGGAAGTGGGTGAGGCAGGGACATTAACAACACTCGGACAGGTCCGTGGATGGGAAAGGTTCAGAGGGATATGGGCCAAACGTGGGCAGATGGGACCGGCTTGGATGGGAATCTCGGTCGGCAGGGACTGGTTGGGCCGAAGGGCCTGTTTCCGTGCTGTGTGATGAAATCTCAGTCGCCCGGCACCTTTCCCGCCGTTCAGACGATCCGTATTTTCCCGCAGTCCACAACTCACCCACACTCTGTCATCCAATCTTTGCGCTGACCCCTCCCCACCTGGTAAATCTGTCAACATGAAACCAGAGGATCCGTTTTCTTGAGGAGGAGAGTGGGTGGAGGGTGGGGTTCGGGGAGCGGTGGGGAGGGGAGCAGGATACCATCAGCTGCAGACCACCACTGTGACTGCCCCTTGCCCCTTTACGGATGTTAACCACAATGATGTGGTGATCGTCGTGGAGGAGAACGAGGTCCCTGCCCCAGAGGATTCACGTTCCCGGCAATCCCATTCCCCCTTCACGTTCCCTGAAACCCCCTCACTCCCCTCACACACACACTCACTCCCCTCACACACACACACACACACACATACACACACACACACACACACACACACTCACACAGTCACTCACACAGTCACTCACACAACCACACACACAACCATACTCCCCTCAGCTGCCCACCCCCAGATTCTACCCCTCACCCACACACACAAACCGGGGGAGTGGGGAGGGTCGATTATGCCACCGACCCCGGGACGTGGGGGGGAACCAGAGTCCCCCGGGAGGGGATCCCCTGGGGGGGGAACGTGCAAACGCCACAACTACAGGTAGACAGATGGGGATCGAACCCCAGTCTCCGGGACTGGGAGGCTGTGGCCCCACCCGCTGCGTCGCCGGGCCTAAGGAAATCCCGAGGGGTCTGCCAGTGAACTGTTCTGTGGTGGAGCTAAAGAGCCAAACTCAGCCCGTCACAGAGTCACAGAGCGATACAGCAAGGACAGAGGCCCTTCGGCCCAACCAGTCCCTGCCAACCCTGGGGCCCACCCTACTAGTCCCAATTTCCTGCATTTGACCCATATCCCTCCAAGCCCCACCTCTCCATGTACCTATTCAAGTGCTCCTCAAATGACTCTGTTGGACCTGCCTCATCCACTCCCTCTGGCAGCTCGTTCCGTGTATGGACCACCCTCTGGGTGAAGAAGTTGTCCCTCAGGTCCCTTTTTAAATCTTCCCAGTCTCACCCCAAACCTACACCCCCTAGTTTTGGACTCCCCTACCCTGGGGGAAAGACACCTCCCCTATGCCTCTCATAATAGAAACATAGAATCATAGAAAACCTACAGCACAATACAGGCCCTTCGGCCCACAAAGCTGTGCCGAACATGTCCCTACCTTAGAAATTACTAGGCTTACCCATAGCCCTCTATTTTTCTCAGCTCCATGTACCTATCCAAAAGTCTCTTAAAAGACCCTATCGTATCTGCCTCCACCACCGTTGCCAGCAGCCCACTCTACACACTCACCACTCTCTGAGTAAAAAACTTACCCCGACATCTCCTCTGTACCTACTCCCCAGCACCTTAAACCTGTGTCCTCTTGTGGCCACCGTTTCAGCCCTGTAGCATCCTTGTAAATCTCCTCTGCACCCTCTCTATGGCTTCCACATCCTTCCTGTGGTGAGGCAACCAGAACTGAGCACAGTACTCCAAGTGGGGTCTGACCAGGGACCTATATAGCTGCAACGTTACCTCTCGGCTCCCAAATTCAATTCCCCGATTGATGAAGGACAATACACCATATGCCTTCTTAACCACAGAGTCAACCTGTGCAACTGCTTTGAGCGTCCTATGGACTCGGACCCCAAAATCCCTCTGATCTAACCGACTTATCTGGGTTGAACTGCATCTGCCACTTCTCAGCCCAGTTTTGCATCCTATCTATGTCCCGCTGTAACCTCCGACAGCCCTCCACACTATCCACTACACCCCCAACCTTTGTGTCATCTGCAAAGTTACTAACCCACCCCTCCATTTCCTCATCCAGGTTTTGAACTCTTCTGTAAGGTCACCCCTCATTCTCCTACGTTCCAAGGACTTAAAGACCCCAACAAATGTGATTAGTCTTACAAAAACGCCCCCTTCACTGCCCTGTCTACCTGCGACACCACTTCAGGGGACCGTGTACTCAGGAAGCACGCGTTCCCCTTGTTCAACCCTTCCTCCACGTTCACCTGACGTGCGTTTCTGAGATTTGATTTCGTTTTCTAGTTCAAAGAAGTCGCACTGTACCTCGGAATAAATGATTACTCACGCCCTTTCTGGTTTGCCCGATGTGCCGGCTCCGTTTGAGTTCTCAAACCAGTGAGTCATTAACTGGTTGTAGGAGCTTCTCACCCAGAGCTGGTTGACTGAGTCCGATCGATGTTACACACTCGCCGAGCTCTTGTGGACGGCGAGATATGCGCAGCACAGTGCGGAGCCCGGGGGAGCAGTGGGCACAGGTAAGTAAAGTAATTTACTTGGGTGTCTACCTGCTGGTTCAATGCGTCAGGACTTACAGGGAATGTAATGAAGTCAGTGTTGAAAACAAACAAGCTGGTTCCGACGGGCAGCTCGTTCATGATTGTTGAAATGTTGAGCCGTCCCCAGGTGTACTTTCCCAAACTCGGGATTGGCCAGGATGTTTCCCGGACTTGGGGGGGAGCCTGGAGTTACAAGGAGAGGTTATGAAGACCAGGACTTTATTCCCTAGAAGGTGGGAGATTGAAGGGTGACCCGACAGAGGTATATAAGGGGTATCGACAGGGTGAAAGCACACAGTCTTTTCCCTAGGGAGGGAGGGCAGCTAAAGACAGGCAGAGGTTTAAGGTCGAGGCGGGAGATTTAACAGGGGCATCAGCTTCACACAGGGAGTGGTGCGTATGTGGAACGAGCAGTCAGAGGTAGTGGCCGGGGCAGCACGTTTAAAGGCCATCGAGGTGTCCATGGAGGGGAGGGGTTCAGAGGTCCAAACGCAGGCAGATGGGACCAGCTCACCTGGAAACACGGTCGGCACGGACAAGATGGGCCGAAGGACCTGTTTCCGTGCCGTGTGACTCTCCGACACGGGAATGTTGACCGTCCAATCCTGGTGTCCGGAACGTCTCAGGATTGTGGCTCGTGTCCCCAGGGTGGGGTCTGGCTCCCGCTACTCCACAGTGTTGGACAGTCCCGCAGATGATCCCCCCCCCCTCCCTGAGCCTCCCGCACCTCAGCCGCAGTGCGGGACCTGAGTGCTGACACGCCAAGAACATGGGTCCCACTGATGGTCACATGTGTTCCATCGGGGGGAACACTGTGATCAGCACACGCACACACATGCACACGCACGCACGCACGCACGCACGCACCCACACACACACACACACACACACACACACACACACACACACACACACACACACACACGACACAAAGATTGGTGGTGTTATGGACATTGAGGAAGGTCAAAGAGGATACAGTGGGATATAGATCAGTTACAGACATGGGCAGGGAAATGGCAGATGGAGTTTAATCCGGGCAAGCGTCCAAGTTCTTGAAAGTGGCCGCACAGGTCGACAGGGCGGTGAGGAAGGCGTACGGCGCGCTGGCCTTCATCGGTCGGGGCGTCGAGTACGAGAGTCGGGAAGTCACGTTGCAGCTGTATAAAACTCTGGTCAGGCCGCACTTGGAGTATTGTGTGCGGTTCTGGTTGCCCCGTTACAGGAAGGGTGTGGCGGGCTTTGAAGAGGGTGAGGGAAAGGTTCACCAGGACGCTGCCTGGATTAGAGGGCATGAGCTAGAAGGAGAGGTGGGATAAACTTGGGTTGTTTTCTCCAGAGCGGCGGAGGCTGAGGTGAGACCTGATAGAGGTTTATAAGATAACGAGAGGCACAGATAGAGTAGACAGCCGGGATCTTTTCCCCAGGGTGGAAATGTCCAATACCAGAGGACGTGCATTTAAGGTGAGAGGGGGAAAGTTCACAGGAGATGTGTGGGGCAAGTTTTTTACATGGAGAGCGGTGGGTGCCTGGAATGTGCTGCCAGGGATGGGGGTGGAGGCAGATACGATCGAGGGGTTTAAGAGGCTGTTAGACAGACACAGGGATGTGCAGAGGATGGAGGGAGACGGACCGTGTGCGGGGAGGTGGGACTGGCTTAAATTGGTGACACAGACATCATGGGGTCACAGAGACGGGGAGGGGTGTAGGGGAGGGAGGGGGTCACAGACGGGGAAGGGTGTAGGGGATGGAGGGGATCATGGAGAAGGGGAGGGGTATATGGGTCAGAGGGGGTCTCACAGGGAGGGAGGGGGTGTAGGGGAGGGAGGGGGTCACAGAGACAGGGAGGGGTGTAGGGGAGGGAGGGGGTCACAGAGACAGGGAGGGGTGTAGGGGAGGGAGGGGGTCACAGAGACGGGGAGGGGTGTAGGGGAGGGAGGGGGTCACAGAGACAGGGAGGGGTGTAGGGGAGGGAGGGGGTCACGGAGACTGTGAGGGGTATAGGGGGGAGGGAGTCACGGAGACTGTGAGGGGTATAGGGGGGAGGGGGTCACAGAGACGGGGAGGGGCCTGGGGGGGGGGGGGTGCAGGGGGCTCAGAGAATCAGCAGGTCTCCCTCCCTCCACCACCAGCTGTGTTGGTACAGGGCAGGGATTGAACAGATGCCCCCCCTTGTGGCCGTGGGGACAGACTGCACCTGCCCGGCGACCCCCTCATTCTGAGACTGGACCCCTGGTCCTGGACTCCCCTGACCGGGGGAAACCCCCTCCCCACACCCCTCAAGGGTTTTGTGTCTCACTGAGACCCCCTCTTGTTCTCCCAGACCAGAGAGTCCCGGCCCCCGTCTGCCTAATCTCTCCTCATGGGACAATCACCCAGTCGCAGGGATGAATCCGGTGACCCCCACCACCCCCTCTCTCTGTGGGGAGTCCGTCCGTCCTTAGGGAGGGACACCGGATGGTGCACAGTATTCCAGATTAATAAATATTTATTAATATCAACAGTGATGGCATCAAGCGAATTCCTGGAAATACCGGCCCGGGTTTCAGTTCACTTGTATGGGAGAGTTCGGGAATGAGGAATCCGTGATCCCTGTACATTCCCTCGGGAGAGAATCACCGCCAACTCCTGGAACAAGTACAGTGCATATAATGTCAATTAATGCTCCCTCCGCACCGTCCCGTCACACACTTCCGGGGTCAGACACAGGGTGAAGCTCCCCCCGCACCGTCCCGTCACACACTCCCGGAGTCAGACACAGGGTGAAGTTCCCTCCGCACCGTCCCGTCACACACTCCCGGGGTCAGACACAGGGTGAAGCTCCCTCCACACCGTCCCGTCACACACTCCCGGGGTCAGACACAGGGTGAGGCTCCCTCCGCACCGTCCCGTCACACACTCCCGGGGTCAGACACAGGGTGAGGCTCCCTCCGCACCGTCCCGTCACACACTCCCGGGGTCAGACACAGGGTGAGGCTCCCTCCGCACCGTCCTGTCACACACTCCCGGGGTCAGACACAGGGTGAGGCTCCCTCCGCTACCTAGTTCGTTGTGTGTGTGTGTATTTTATCCCATGTTCACTATAAACTGTGTGCCTGTGTGTGTGTTATTCACATTACCATTTTCCCACACTGGTCTATCGTAAATAAAATCGTTTACTGCCAGACTGTGTTCAGAGTCCTTGCTTCTGAGACCCATCGGATCTGTTTTCTTACAACAGTCGAGAATATGGAGACCAGAACTGCGCACAGTGCTCTGAGTGTGGACAAACCAAAACTCAAGTTTGTCTCCCACATTCCTCCAGAAACACACGAATGATTGAACAAGAACACATCTTACTTTACATGTCTGTATTTCAGACACTATTTCCAATGAGGATGAGGTGCTGCCTGCCTTGGGTGAGCAGCTGGGAGCATTCACTGCCTCCGGTGGGAGGTAGGTACCATTGAACTATTTTTCTTGTTAATCTGCTGATACTGTCAGCGAGTTTGAAACTGTTTGTGGGAGGTGAATTCCTGCGGATTTGTGGCAGTGACGTGGAATTTTGAACGCTCTTCTGTGCTCTTCCAGAATCTGTGTTCCCTGTTCCTGATCCGATTACATATTTGAGTATATAACATTTTCAGCAGCCTGGTTGTTTTCATAGACAGTATAAACTTGAGATTTATTTCTGTGATGGTTCGCTGTGGCTTCTGAATCATTCCTCATGTTCTCCTGTGACAGGATTGGAAATCAGCAGTGACAGTCAGCAGGATCCAGATTTGGTTTGTTTGAGGCCCAATAGAATATTCCACCCACAATTGATGCTGTTGATCAGGGTTGGATTTGATTATGTCAAACAGTCGTTCATTTTGGTAGGTCAAATATAACGGCAGAATACAGTATTAATGGTAAAACTCTTGGCAGTGTGGAGGATCAGAAGGATCTTGGGGTTCGAGTCCATAGGACGCTCAAAGCGGCTGTGCAGGTTGACTCTGTGGTTAAGAAGGCATATGGTGTATTGTCCTTCATCAATCGTGGAATTGAATTTAGGAGCCGAGAGGTAATGTTGCAGCTATATAGGTCCCTGGTCAGACCCCACTTGGAGTACTGTGCTCATTTCTGGTCACCTCACTACAGGAAGGATGTGGAAGCCATAGAAAGGGTGCAGAGGAGATTTACAAGGATGCTGCCTGGAATGCGGAGCATCCCTTATGAAAACAGGTTGAGGGAACTCGGCCTTTTCTCCTTGGAGCGACGGAGGATGAGGGGGGGACCTGATAGAGGTGTATAAGATGATGAGAGGCATTGATCGTGTGGATAGTCAGAGGCTTTTCCCCAGGGCTGAAATGGTGGCCACAAGAGGACATCGGTTTAAGGTGCTGGGGAGTAGGTACAGAGTTTTTTACTCAGAGAGTGGTGAGTGTGTGGAATGGGCTGCCGGCAACGGTGGTGGAGGCGGATACGATAGGGTCTTTTAAGAGACTGTTGGATGGGTACATGGAGCTGAGAGAAATAGAGGGCTATGGGTAAGCCTAGTAATTTCTAAGGTAGGGACATGTTCGGCACAGCTTTGTGGGCTGAAGGGCCTGTATTGTGCTGTAGGTTTTCTATGTTTCTATGTGATTTCAGTCTCTGGTAGCAGCTGGACTCAAGTGAGAAGCACACTCCTGCCTCTCAGACCCAAGACCCATCAGCCATGTCTAAAGCACTAAAGACAAGGCAAGTACTCCCAGGGCAGTACTGAGGGGCCGCTGCTGTGGTAGGGGCGTTGCTGAGGGAGTGCCGCACTGCTGGAGAGGCTGTTAATCCCAAACTGCATTGGGTTGATCGTGATTGTTTAATGTGTGGTCACTGGAGCTGTATCTGGAAGAGAGGAGCACTGTCCATTGTCTGCCTTGTTTTAACCTTAATGTCTTGTGTTTGTTTGTCCAGTGAGTAAGAAATAATTGTGACATGGACATCACTCGGGACGGATGTAATCTGGACTGTTTCAGACTGTGTGTGTGGTGCATTTTATAATATTCACCTGCCCCTGTCTCCCTCTGACCACAACTGTTCCAGAGTCCTCCTTTGATGCAGGTCTCGATGCATCGTCTGGGGGTCTGAGAGCAGAGGGGGAGGCAACATTCTCACACACGGTTACAGAAATGTTCGTTGTTGCAGGGAAATTCCTGTGTCCAGTTTTAAGCATCAAGGACACAGAGAGAGGGCAAAACCTGAGCGCCTTTTGCAGTCCCGATGCTCTTTGTTGTCTGGGCTCATATTTCAGCAACAAGTTAGAACATAGAACATAGAACAGTACAGCACAATACAGGCCCTTCGGCCCACAATGTTGTGCCGACCTTTAAACTTCGCCTAAGACTATCTAACCCCTTCCTCCCACATATCCCTCTATTTTAAATTCCTCCATATGCTTATCTAGCAATCTCTTCAATTTGACCAATGTACCTGCCTCCACCACCGCCCCAGGCAGCGCATTCCATGCCCCAACCACTCTCTGGGTAAAAACCTTCCTCTGATATCTCCCTTGAACTTCCCACCCATTACTTTAAAGCCATGCCCTCTTGTATTGAGCATTGGTGCCCTGGGAAAGAGGTGCTGGCTGTCCACTCTATCTATTCCTCTTAATATTTTGTACACCTCTATCATGTCTCCTCTCACCCTCCTTCTCTCCAAAGAGTAAAGCCCCAGCTCCCTTAGTCTCTCCTCATAATGCATCCTCTCTAAACCAGGCAGCATCCTGGTAAATCTCCTCTGCGCCCTTTCCAATGCCTCCACATCCTTCCTATAATGAGGCGACCAGAACTGGACACAGTGCTCCAAGTGTGGTCTAACCAGAGTTTTGTAGAGCTGCATCATTACCTCGCGGCTCTTAAACTTGATCCCTCGACTTATGAAAGCTAACATCCCATAAGCTTTCTTAACTACCCTCTCCACCTGTGAGGCAACTTTCAGGGATCTGTGGATATGGACCCCCAGATCCCTCGGCTCCTCCACACTCCACAAGTTGAACTTGTACAACACCATTCACGCAGCAAAATGTCCTCAAGAGCTTCAAGGAAGTGTAAATAAAGCAAAAATTTGGTTTTGAGCCACATAAAGGGATGTACAGTCAGTTTTTTTAAATTTACGTGCTCACAGGACGTAGCTGTTGCAGGCAGCACCTGCACTTACTGTCCACCTCTAGCTGCCCCTGAACCAAGGAGGCAGTTCAGAGTCAACCACACAGTGGGTTCTGGAATCACCCCAGTCCAGACTGGGTAACGACTGCAGATTCCTTTACCTGAACAACGACAATGAACCTTAGAAATGCTGAGGACAATCCTGTGGTTACCGTTAAGGAAATAAGATTCTATAAGTTCCTGTTTTATTCATTTATATGTGCCTAATTTCCCAGCTGCTAATGGGGATTCAAACTCATGTCTCCGGATCTACAGTCCAGAAATCTGCAAATCTTGTTCTGTAACCACTGTGCTGAAATGCCCCAGAAGCTTAATCCTTGCAGAGTATTTTAAGGAGGGAATGGGAGAGGGAGAGGGAGGGAGAGAGAGAGGGGGGGATAGAGAGGGGGAGATAGAAAGAGGGGGAGAGAGAGAGAGAGAGAGAGAGAGAGAGAGAGAAAGAGAGAGAGAGAGAGAGAGATGGAGATGGAGAGGATCAGCGAAGGAATTCCAGAGCTCAGGGCCCAGGCATCTGAAGGCCAATGACTGGACACTGCAAGCTGAGGGATGGTGGTGAGGCCAGACCTGGAGGAGAGAAGAGGGTTTCAGGGACCGGAGAGGGATGGGGACACCCACCTGTTGGTTCTCTGCCGGCTCTTGAGAGTGAAGCAAATCATGGCCAATGAGATGGGCCGATCAGGAATACGGCCCCTGCTGCGGCAGCCAGTGGGATGACTGGAATTGCCTGCGATCTTTACCCTGCTGCTGTAGGAAGGCGAGATTGAAGAGACAATTATTGGTGACAATGTTCTCTGCTCCATACATCAGGCTCGTTCTCAGAAAGAGCCACCCCTTGGATCACCGGACATCACCAGTGCCCACTGGTGGCTGACCCTTCATCCTAGGAGGACACAGGCAAACAATCCCAACGCTCTCAACCCCACTCTGATGGGTTGTAAAAATCACATGGGACATTGGAAGGAGATGTATCCGTGCACAGGAAGCCAATAATTATCAATACCCAATAATTATTCAAGCACATTGCAAATGCAAAACCATTGTCTGGGTGTGACAGTTTGTGGGATTCTGTGGCGTGCACATACTGGTGTATGAATAGTTCCTCTTCAGCCAATGTCTGGGTTGCTGTGGCTCTTGACTAGGTACACTGGATGGGGTAGATGTGGAGCTGATATTTGCCCTAGCTGTGGTGTCCAGAGCCAGGAGTCACAGATTCAAAACCAGGGCTCCACCACTCAGGACAGGAGTGAGTGGTGAGCACCCTCTGCAACTGCTTTGCACAGTGGCTGCTACAGTTATAGTTCAGGTCAAAGGCATTTGGTAAATTCCAGTATCTGCAACTGTGTTCATAGAACACAGAACAGTACAGCACAATACAGGCCCTTTGGCCCACAATGTTGTGCCGACCTTTAAACCTCACCTAAGACTATCTAACCCCTTCCTCCCACATATCCCTCTATTTTAAATTCCTCCATATGCTTATCTAGTAATCTCTTGAATCTGACCAATGTACCTGCCTCCACCACCGCCCCAGGCAGCGCATTCCACGCCCCAACCACTCTCTGGGTAAAAAACCTTCCTCTGATATCTCCCTTGAACTTCCCACCCGTTACTTTAAAGCCATGCCCTCTTGTATTGAGCATTGGTGCCCTGGGAAAGAGGCGCTGGCTGTCCACTCTATCTATTCCTCCTAATATTTTGTACACCTCTATCATGTCTCCCCTCATCCTCCTCCTCTCCAAAGAGTAAAGCCCCAGCTCCCTTAGTCTCTCCTCATAATCCATACTCTCTAAACCAGACAGCATCCTGGTAAACCTCCTCTGCACCCTTTCCGACACCTCCACATCCTTCCTATAATGAGGTGACCAGAACTGGACACAGTACTCGAAGTGTGGTCTGACCAGAGTCACAGAGCCGCATCATTACCTCGCAGCTCTTAAACTCGATCCCTCGACTTTCAAAAGCTAACAACCCATAAGCTTTCTTAACTACCCTATCCACCTGTGAGGTAACTTTCAGGGAATCTGTGGATATGGACCCCCAGATCCCTCTGCTCCTCTACACTCCCCAGAATCCTGCCATGAAGAAAGTGTTGAGAGAGGTGCAGAGGTGTGTCCAATTATGTTCCACAGAGAGGGTTAGGGCCATCTGTGTTGCTCCAGATTCCAGCATCTGCAATCTCTTGTGTCTCTCTCACAAGGAAGCGCACACTTTGGGTGCACGGTACTGACGGTATTGCTGTTTTAACCTGAGACATTAATCTTGAGGGTGCGTTGAGTGAGAAGACTGTGGGACTGTATTGAAAGTGTCCTGGCCAGTGTTCGTCAGCGAAAGTCAGATGATCTTGTCAGATTTACAGTGCAGTTTGTGAGATCTTGCTATGTAAACTGTGGAGGATTGCTGTTCATAGTGTTATGGATCAGGTTGCTATTTGGTGACTGTCCCTTTAAAATATTGTACAGTAGAGTTTGTGTGTGTGTGTGTGTGTGTGTGTGTGTGTGTGTGTGTGTGTGTGTGTGTGTGTGGTGTCATCACGACAGCAAGAAGTGTGGGCAGTCACATATCGAATGCACTCAGGGTGGCAGATACTTCGGAACAAAGCAATGGAGATCATCGCAGATTGAGGTGTCCTATGGGTTCCATCCCGGAACATGTGGATCTTGTAAATTCTCTCGACATTCTCTCTACATTTTCTCTTCAGTCAATGGTGGTTTTGCAAAAGCCTTTGCTCACATTTCACCTGACGACTTGCTGAACTGAACTTTGAGAACTATTCCTGGACTTGGTTTGGGAATTTGCCATGCACACACCGAGTTTAGTTTTTGGGGTTAACGTTTAATATCTAACATTTTTACTTAATAAAATAGTTTCTAACACTTGTGCCTGACTCGGTGTGTTTCTATTGTTGCTGGTACGTAACAATAGACAATGAATGATCTCCATACTTACACTGCACAGTCAGTGTGAGGGTCCGCTCCGATGAAACAGATGGGTATCTGACTCTGCAGGTGAGAGTTTGCCTGTGATGTTTGAGCTCTGGGGTCAGGGTCAGAACAGAAGTGTATGTCAGAGTGTCTCCCTGCTGAGTTACGGTGCTTGACCCTGACGGTGGTACATCAGTGGGGGTGACCCAGGTTAAGGCGGGCACCGTTCCATTACACGTGGTGTTGAAGATGCAGCGTACATTCCCAGGCTTCCCTGCAACGATTTCAGCAGGGAATATCGAGGGTTTATCTGTGAAATCTAACACACAGAGAAATGGATCCTTTCAGATAAATCACCAATGCATCAGTTCGGATAGAAATCCCAGTCCCACAAGAGAAAGGATGTTTGATGGCACAACATGGTGGGCAGAAGGGCCTGTTTTGTGCTGTATGGTTCTATGGTTTACAGGATGATCCCTGAAGAGAGAGGGTACAACGGTCAGGGAAGGGTGAACAGGCTGGACCTTGCTATAAAAGGGAAGAGGTTTAATAGGGTTGATGTAGAAATGAATTTTCCAACACTGAAGGGGACCAAGGGCCATTAATATAACAAGAGTCTCTGAGAAATCTGATCAGGAATTCAGCAGGGAGACTTTTACCTGGAGAGCAGGAGAAAGGAAGTGGTCTCAGTCAGTCGTGGAGGTGGGTTTAAGGGGAAGCTGTGTAAACGTACAAAGGAGCAGGGAATCGAAGGCTGTGTTGATGGGGGAGACAGTGAGGGGCGGGAGGAGTCCTCACGGATTAAACTCCATTTGCCACTTTTCTGATCCACGGTATCAGTGGAGGAATGAGTCACAGCTCAGAACTCAGTGACCTGTCGCTCCTTCAGAGACTGTGCCTGATCTTAAATTAACCCCCACTTAAGAGTTAATTTAAGATCAGGAGGATTTGAATCAATCTCGGTCAACACCATGAGCAACTGTCCTAAAGCTTGCTGGGACCGGACGATGCAGTGCTATTAGGAAGCGTTCTGGGATTTAGACCCAGTGATGACGATATTTCCAAGTCAGAAAAGTGTGCAGTTTGGAGATGATCCTGCAGGCGGTGGTGTTGCTTTACATCGAAGAGAGAGGTGAGACAAGATTCATTAGTCACTTGTACATGGAAACACACAGTGAAATGCACCTTTTGCTCAGTGTTCTGGGGACAGCCCGCAAGTGTCGCCACACTTCCGGCGCCAACATAGCACGCCTGCAACTTCCTAACCCGTACGTCTTTGGAACGTGGGAGGAAACCGGAGCACCCGGAGGAAACCCACGCAGACACACGGGGAGAACGTACAAACTCCTTACAGACAGCGGCCGGAATTGAACCTTGGTCGCTGGCTCTGTAATAGCGTCACGCTAACCGCTACACCACCGTGCCTCATTGTCCGTCTTAGTGGTTGAGAGTGTGGAGTTGGGAGTAGCCCAGGCGAGTAACTGCGGTGCATTCTACGGATGGTCACAGTGGGCAGGCAGAGCAGGGAGTCAGTGATTGGGGTGGTAGGTGGTGTACAGCCTCTCGGAAGTTGTTCTCATCCAGGTGACTGGAGAGTATTCCGTCAATTCCTTATTGGCAGTGAAACACTTTGTAACAGCCTGAGCTTGTGCTTAGTCATGGAGTTGTAGGCACAGAAGTGATCTGATTTCCAACTGGAAATGCAAGGGTTAACAACTGGAAATGTAAGGGTGCAGCGATTCTTCCCATGGGGTGATGTTGCCTCAACCATGGGGTGACTCTAGTTGTGACTGTAGAGTGTCCAGGTGCTGGTGAGGAAGAAAGAAGGTTTTGAGACATGTCTTGTTTTGCTAAAAGCTTTCTGTGAGCAACTGCCTCAGTGAGTGCAGCTTCCCACGGAGGTTTCCCACGAATTGGGTCTAAAAGCATTGGTATTGGTTCATTATTGTCACTTCTACCGAGGTACAGTGAAAAGCTTGTCTTGCACACCGATCGTACAGGTCAATTCATTACACAATGCAGTTACATTGGTTTGGTAAAGAGTGCATTGATGTAGTACAGGTAAAAACAATAACAGTACAGAGTAAAGAGTCACAGCTACAGAGAAAGTGCAGTGCAATAAGGTGCAAGGTCACAACAAGGTAGATCATGAGGTCAGAGTCCATCTCATCGTATAAGGGAACCGTTCAGTAGTCTTATCACAGTGGGGTAGAAGCTGTCCTTAAGTCTGGTGGTACGTGCCCTCAGGCTCCTGTATCTTCTACCCGATGGAAGAGGAGAGAAGAGAGAATGTCCCGGGTGGGTGGGGTCTTTGATTATGCCGGCTGCTTCGCCAATACAGCGAGAGCTAAAGACAGAGTCCAAGGAGGGGAGGCTGGTGTCTGTGACATGCTGGGCTGTGTCCACAACTCTCTGCAGTTTCTTGCGGTCCTGGGTAGGGCAGTTGCCGTACCAAGCCAGGACACTAACCAGTAAATCTCTGAGAGGGGATCAGTACAGAGCTCGGGTTACACTGTTTAATCTTTCTCTGTATCCCTCACTCCCACTAGTATTAAAATAATAAAGCACTAATCGTAAGTTCCTTGGTTCTGCTGTTGTCTGATTTATTACAGCGTGGGTCGCCTTTCACATATGTGGCACTGAAGTATGATTAGTGAGATATTTCGGGGCTGGTAACCTGAAACGTTCCTGAATGTGGTCAATGTGATCAATGATAAAGAGAGGAATATCAGATGTTTCAGTGTGATTGGATTGGGAGGCACTGCCATGGTGTCAAAAGCCAGGCTTTGATAGTCAGACCCAGTGTAACACTAATCTGTGGTTCGTTCGGACAGATACCCAGCACAGGTTTATCTTATTTCCCTGCTGAACCTCAGTTATTGTACAGTGCACTTACCAGAAATGTGGAGCTGTGTTACAGGATGGCTCCCTGTTGTTGGATTCAATCCTGAAATAGTAAGGGCCTTCATCTTCCTGCGTGATGCCATTTATTACCAGGGAACAGTTGCCGTCTTTGAGGTCTCCAGACAGCTGGGTTCGACGGTGAAACCTCTGAGATTCCTGACTGCGATCCCTGGAGTGAAAGGCTATAGACTGAAGGTTGTGATTCTCATCATTAATCCAGAGTCCAACCCGTGGATTATTGTCCAGATGTGATGGATAGGTGCAGTGGCACAGAATCCGGGCGCACAGACCCCTCCGCGCCGTCACGTCTGGTGGAGTGTCAGCTCCCCACTCTTCCGACACGACAGCTGAGGAGAGAAGGAACAATGTGTGGCTCTGAAGACACGAGTCTGTAGGTTCTGGTATCCCTGGACTCAAGTTCTGTAGGAATTGGAACCCGGGCATTGTCTACGCTGTGTATGGAGCTACCACCAGATTGGATGTCACAGAAAAAGAAAACTGTGGAATTAGGCTGACCTTGCTTTTATATATCCATATCATGGTTCACTCCCCTTTCATAGTATTAGGACCCAATCTTCACATTTCACGATGGGCAGATCCTGTGTCACTCACTGCGTCAGCTGATACTAGGCTTTAGAACACAGAACACAGGACACTACGCACAGTACAGGCCCTTCAGCCCACAATGTTGTGCTGACATTTTATCCTGCTCTACGATCTATCTAACCCTTCCCTCCCACACAGCCCCCCATTTCTCTATCATTCATGTGTCTACCTAAGAGTCTCTTAAATGTCCCTAATGTATCTGTCCCCACCACCTCTGCTGGCAGTGCGTCCCACACACCCACCACTCTCTGTGTAAAAAACTTACCCCTGACATCCCCCTTATATCTTCCTCCAATCACCTTAAAATTATGTCCCCTCATGTTAGTCATTGTCACCCTGGGAAAAAGTCTCTGACTGTCCACTCGATCTATGCCTCTTATCATCTTGTACACCTCTATCAAGTCACCTCTCATCCTCCTCCTCTCTAAAGAGAAAAGCCCTAGTTCACTCAACCTATCCTCACAAGACATGCTCTCCAATCCAGGCAGCATCCTGGTAAATCTCCTCTGCACCCTCTCTAAAGCTTCCACATCCTTCCTATAATGAGGCGGCCAGAACTGAACACAATACTCCAAGTGTGGTCTGACCAGAGTTCTATAGAGCTGCAACATCACCTCGAGGCTCTTGAACTCAATACCCCGACTAATGAGGCCAACGCACCATGCGCCTTCTTAACAACCCTATCGACCTGCGATGCCACCTTGAGGGATCTATGCACGTGGACCCCAAGATCCCTTTGTTCCTCCACACTGCTGAGTCCTGCCATTAACCTTGTATTCTGCCAAATTCGATCTCCCGAAGTGTATCACTTCACACTTATCCGAGTTGAACTCCATCTGCCACTTCTCAGCCCAGCTCTGCATCCTATCAATATCTTGTTGTAATCTACAGCAACCTTCTACACCATCCAACCTTTGTATCATCAGCAGACTTACTAACCCACCCTTCCACATCTTCATCCAAGTCATTTATAAAAATCACTAAGAACAAGGGTCCCAGAACAGATCCCTGCGGAACACCACTGGTCACTGACCTCCAGGCAGAATACGCTCCATCTACCACCACCCTCTGTCTTCTATGGGCGAGCCAATGCTGAATCCACACATCCAAGTTTCCCTGGATCCCATACCATACATCCCATGATGGAGCAGGGATGGTGTGAGTTAGTTCACTGGGTCTCTGCTGAATTCAGTCCCCATCAGAGCTCACTGAGAATGATCTTGTACACAGACTGCCGGTAGTAAATATGTCCAGGCTGCTGCTGACATACCTTGGAGAAGTGACAGAAAGAAGTACAATTTCCCGATCATTGTCTGATCCCAGATGTTCTGTCGGTTTCCCGCTCTCTGGGTCTGAAAGAGAGAAGAGTTAATGAGACCTCTCCTCCTGCCAGGCAGCTCTTGAGAGATTCAAGCTGCTGTTGGACAGTGGGGCCAATCTCCCACTGACACTGAGACTGCAGCTGTCTGGGGTTGGACCCTGCTCTGTCTTCCAGAGTTGTCCTGGGTGCAGTCTCCATCTGGGAGGCTGGCTCCCAGTTCAGTGTCCTGGGACCTCCCAGTGCCTCTCCCAGTGTTCAGTGACTTCATGCACTCACAGTGGTTTTGACAGGTGGGGAGCCCCCCACACCCACTGACTGTCAAAGATGTCTCTGACATCCTTAAGCATCCAAAAACACTTGGGAACCGTAAACAAATATAAATATTGTAGAAATGTTACAGCAGAGAAGGAAACCATTCAGCCCATCAAGTCTGTGCTGGATTCCTATAGATCTTCCTACTTCCCAAGTGTCTATCGAAGTCCCCTTTGAAGGTCTGAACGGTTCTGTTTCCACCTCCCCTGCAGGCTGCAAGTTGCAGAACATTGTCGATGTCTGCATCAAGAGCCTCCTGTGTCTCCAAACAAAAACCCCGATTGTCTTCTGCAACACCAGCTCTGTGCTCCACTCATTCACATCCACAAACATATTCGCTGGAAGATTGCTGATCCAAGCCACAACGTCCCTCTCACTCACAGACACACAGACACACAGACACACAGACACACAGACACACACACACACACACACACAGACACACACACACACACACACCTCACTAACAACTGTCAGTCTCTCTCTCTATCTCTCTCTCACTCTCTCTATCTCTCTCTATCTCACACACCTTCTCACGCACGTTCTCACCGATGCAGGAATATATTTCAGAACCAAGGACAGTGCCATGAATGAATCCATCCCTTTTCTACTGACTGGAGAATCCCAGGAGAATTGCCGGACGAACAGTTGGTCGTTCCCCTCCGGGGTGTGGTTCTCATTTGGGTGGTGTTGATTTGAACAGGATTACATGCAACCAGCTTTTCCCTTTCGACTGTAGTCAGTCGTGAGGGGATACTGAAGAACATTGCTGATCTGTGTTTGAGGGGTTCTGAATCCGGGTGTGGGTTGAAGTGGGAAATGGATAACTTTGAGGTGATGTTTCTTTGCCCTTATTTAGTACAGCGGCTGCCCATCTGTTGAAAGATTGTGGAAGCTGTTTTTTTTCAATCACAGACTATTTCTGTCTCCCCGCTGCACAGACACACGTAGCAAACTTTCCAAGAGTCACTGACCGAGACTGTAAATCAGTTCTTGTGGGTCAAATACTTTCCCATATGAGGAGTCTGTGGCTCTCAAACCGATCAACACACTGGCTTTGCCCTCTGTGCTAACCCTAAATGTCACTGGCAGCGTGTATTGTGGAGGGTCGTGGCTGTCACGTGACAGCACTGCCCCGTACCTGGTCGGAAGACACACCACTGCCAATCAAGGTTTGGCCCCGCCCCACCCATCCCTGCACACCTGACCATTGGCCTTTGTAATCGATTAGTCCTTGCTGGCACCGGGCCACTGGCCTTTGTAAATTACCTGGGCTGGACGCCCTCCCCCAGCCCTCCACCACTATAAAGAGTGCCATATGTGCTTGGCTCTCTCTCTCTTGTCTCTGAGGGATGACCCTGCTTCAGTCCAGACCGAGCACTGTGAAACGGCGCTGGAGAGCTCATTGGGGTGTTGTGCACTGTTAAAGGGTTGGGAGCATCTTAGTTAGTGTCCCTAGTAGCACAGAGCCGTGCCCTGCACTGACTCAAGGGGTGGCGGGTATCGTATTGTTTTCCCTTGATTGTCTGTACCCAATTCATTGTGTGTGTGTGTGCGTGCGTGCGTGCGTGCGTGTGTGTGCGCGCGTGTGTGTATGTGTGTTCTTCCTGTTAACCTTCTCCCATGTCTGTCTTTTGTAATAAATAATTTATCTCTAAGACTGTGTTCAGAGTCCTCGCCTTCTGAGACCCCGAACCTGTTCCACAACACAACGTCTCAAAGTCACCACTGTGTGCGCATGTGCGCGCACAGACACACACACCTCACAGTGACATACTCAGTCATGCAGACGTTTACACACTCACTGCTGCCTGTTGCCACAGGACACTGCAGCCCAGCTGATAATGATTTGCTGAGATGGGCCAGCTGCGTAGATCTCTGCAGCTCACACCCGTTGTCTCTCTGCTTGAGCTGCCTCTGCAGCCTGACTTTGGGCACTGTTGTTGTTACTGTGCTAAAAGTTCATCAGGACTGTGAGCCCTCTTAGATCTGTAACCTGTAAAGATTATTCCCTTTTGGGTGTCATAGAAACAGAAAACCTACAGCACAATACAGGCCCTTCGGCCCACAAAACTGTGCCGGACATGTCCCTACCTTAGAAATTACTAGGCTTACCCATAGCCCTCTATTTTTCTCAGCTCCATGTACCTATCCAACAGTCTCTTAAAAGACCCTATCGTATCCGCCTCCACCACCGTTGCCGGCAGCCCGTTCCACACACTCACCACTCTCTGAGTAAAAAATTTACCTCTGACATCTCCTCTGTACCTACTCCCCAGCACCTTAAACCTGTGTCCTCTTGTGGCAACAATTTCAGCCCTGGGGAAAAGCCTCTGTCTATCTACCCAATCAATGCCTCTCATCATCTTATACACCTCTATCAGGTCGCCTGTGGAATCCATTTGGCTGAAAACTGGCTTGCAATGGTGGGAAACTCTGGACAGAACCGAACTGTGTGAGATGGCTGAACGTGATTACAAATATGTTTAGCACTCAAGTGCAGTGCCAGCCATCACCGAGGATGGGGATGATCTTGGAGTCTGTATTGGCTGTGCTGACTGTGTTGGCGTCCTCCCTGTTGGCTGTTTAATTGTCCACCACCATTAACAACTGGATGAGGCAGGTCTCCAATGCCTTGATCTGATCTCTTGGTTGTGAGATTGCTTAGCTGTCTATTTCATGCTGACTCTGCTGTTTGCAAAGAGTGAATGGTAAGACTCTTTTGGTGGTGATGATCACCGGCACTCCAGTGACACAAATGTCACTTGCCATTTACTAACCCATTCCCGAATGTCCACAGGGAGGAGCACTAATTCGTCAGCGGAGTTGGTCAATGGTTATTGCCTGTATTTGAGAATGCCATGAGCTTCCACGAGATCTGCAGCCAATAGTGAGGATTCTGAGGACTAGTCCCTGGCACCACTGTGCCATCCACTCAGTGCAGAGCTGTGAGAGGGGAGATACTCAGGGTTGGAGGAGTCTGGCATGTTGCCTGGAAGGCTCCGAGGATGATTATGTCTAGCTGCTGCTTGAATCACATGTGGGACAGCTCTCCTAATTTAGACACCACTTTGCAGAAGTGATACTTATCTTATTTCCCTCTTCTGACTTGACCCAAGTGTGGTCAAGTGAACTTCCTGTTATCTATAAAAGTTAGCTGCGGTGGGAATGGGCATTTGGCACATGGCTCGGTCCAGAGTGACCCTCGGCCTGCCTGCAGGGCTGGGGCCAGGTAGCTAGTGTGAGTGTTATGGCCTCTCGGTGATGTTTGACTCAGGGCTGCCCCCCGGTCAGTGCTGGAGTGCAGGCCATTGCTGGAGATGAGATCATCTTCTCTGTGTGTTGTCAGACTGACCGCCTAAACTAGAAGCAATCACAGCATTTACGAGAACTGTACCATAACGTCAGAGTGGCCTCTGATCTGCGGTGAGGTTAAATTTCAGAAACTCAGAATCAGAATGATGTGACACAGGGGAGGCCATTCAACTGTCTAGCCCCTGCCAGCTCCTTGATGCATTCTTCAATGTCCTACACTTTTGCTCCTTTACTTCAGCCCCAGACTTATCCCGTGTATATCTGAAAGTTATTTTTAAATCCCGATGATGATTCCTTAGTAAATGATGATACAAAGTTAGTCCACAAACATTGAAGTCCTAAATTTTCCCAAATGACTCAATCAGCTTAGACACCAGAGGATTTGAAGAATTCTGGTCGCCTCATTATAGGAAGGATGTGGAGGCGTTGGAAAGGGCGCAGAGGAGATTTACCAGGATGCTGCCTGGTTTAGAGAGGATGCATTATGAGGAGAGACTAAGGGAGCTGGGGCTTTACTCTTTGGAGAGAAGGAGAGGAGACATGATAGAGGTGTACGAAATATTGAGAGCAATAGATAGAGTGGACAGCCAGCGCCTCTTTCCCAGGGCACCAATGCTCAATACAAGAGGGCATGGCTTTAAAGTAATGGGTGGGAAGTTCAAGGGAGATATCAGAGGAAGGTTTTTTACCCAGAGAGTGGTTGGGGTGTGGAATGTGCTACCTGGGTCGGTGCTGGAGGCAGGTACATTGGTCAAATTCAAGAGATTACTAGATAAGCATATGGAGGAATTTAAAATAGAGGGATATGTGGGAGGTAGGGGTTAGATAGTCTTAGACAAGGTTTAAGGGTCGGCACAACATCGTGGGCTGAAGGGCCTGTATTGTGCTGTACTGTTTTATGTTCTATGATTCTAAAACAGGAAGGTTCATCCCAGGAGAAACTGGCCTGAGTTCAGAAGGCTCCTAAGTCCACTGCTCCTGCATTGTAAGGCAGTGCAGAATGTGACTCCATTATAAAACTCACTGCACTAAAGGGAATCCTGAGGTGCATGAACCAATATAGAACCAACATCCATCCTTGAGGAATTCCTTGTTTCTGTTATACTTTGTACAAACTAGAGCCAAAACGCATCAATTATAGAAGGGGTGGATATCAAGTTTCGAAACCACAAGCCATCTAGTGCTAAATGTTGATACTCTCACCTCAGCTGTGGTGTCTGAAGACGAACCCAACCTCCTAAAAAAACATGGCAATGCAGAGAGGTTTGTGTTCTCGAATTCCAAATCATTGCAGCTACAACCGAAGAACTTCACACTGGACTCTGGTTCATTGATGAGGATTGGGCAGCAGAGTTTACAGTCTTTTACTCCACAGATACCAGGTGTGTTACCAATGTTCACCATTGGACCTGGCAGTCTGGATGTCTGAACAATGGCAACTGTTCCCTGGTTATAAATGTCCCGCAGGAAGATGAAGGGCCTTGTTTTTTTCTCAGTACAGACTTTGGAGACAAGAATAATTTTGACTGCATGTCATAGCTCCATGCTTCTAGTGGGTTTTATTTGATAATTAATTATTCACATTCAGCAGTCAACAGGAAGGAACAACTGAGATACACGTCAACACAACGTAGCTTAGCTTTAACTTGCAGAGAGTAATGGGGGAAAGAAAGACAAGACCATGGGAGTATCTCCAAAATATTGAGAGTGAGTTGCCATGGTGATTAGCTGTTAAAGCCGTACGTTTGAAAGGTTATTGAGGGAAGTTAGAGAGAGACGACACTGCGTAATGCAAAGCTGCACGAAACGTCCAGCAGGTCAGTCCCTACTACTGGAGAGAGAAGAACTGTTAATATTACCCCTGGGTGACTTAGAGCAGAACTGGCCAATTCTGATACAGAGTAAGTGGGTGATACGATTTCAGTATCGGGCCTGGAAGGCTGCAGTGTGACTGCTGGGAAGACGAAGTGTTGTTCTAAGGCTTGTGTTGGTCCTTGTTGGAAGCCAGAAGCAGGAAGGTCAGATGGGAGTGCGATCAAGAGTTAAAGTAACAGGCAACTGCGCTGCAAAACAGTCACCCAATTTCCAATGTCGAGGACACCACATTGTGAACACTAAATGCAACACACCAGATTGGGAGCAGGGCAACCGCTGCATTACCTGGACAGATCAGTATCTCTACTGATGTTAATCCAACTCCCTCACAGATCCTCAGTAGCCCCTCTCCCCCAGCGCCCTGTGTTACTGATTATATCTCCATTTCCCTCATACTGTCAGTAAGTAAACCCTCTCCCTGACACCCTAACACACTGACTGCAGCGGAACCCAGTCCTGAATTGACTTGGATGTCCTCGCCAATGGACCAAAATCTCGCCCTGCCCGGTCTGTGGGGTAGCTGGAGCGTAATGGCTAGGACATGCTCGAAGAATTCATACACAGGCATCTTTTCCACTCCTCAAATGGAGTAGAATAAGGACATCCATCAGTTCTAGGGGCTGCCTGAGTGAGTGAGTGAGTGAGTGAGTGAGTGAGTGTGTGTGTGTGTGTGTGTGTGTGTGTGTGTGTGTGTGTGTGTGTGTGTGTGTGTGTGTGTGTGTGTGTGTGTGTGTGTGTGTGTGTGTGTGTGCGCGCGCGCGCGCCAGAGACATTCAGGGTTAGCACTGAGCATGCACCATGAAAGCTCCCTGAATGTGTGGTGCTGGGCAAACTGTTTGAGAGCCAAGGACCCCTGGTGTAGGCAACAGTTAGGCCAACAAGAATGATTGGCTCTCCCGGTCAATATCTCTTGCCACCATCCGCGATGTGTTACTGGCCAGATGGAAATGGCCTGTGACAAAACCAACTTTCACAGCTTTTCAGAAAATGGGCAGCTTCTGTTCCAAATAAAGTGAAGAAATAGCACATCAGAAACCACCCATTCCCAACCCCCAACTTTCACAGCTCTGTTTAGCCACAATTTCCTCATGTGATTATATGCCTCTCTAGTGCCTTCAGGTAGAAAGAATATGGTAAAGTACAATGGTCAGTGATTTTGTAGTACTTCTAACTGGATCCCAATGATTCCAGTTCCAGAATAGAAGCCATTGAACACTCTCCCAGGATCTGTAGCCCCTCAAGCACAGATCATCAGTGTCCTCTAGACACTGAGCCCACTCTCATATCCCCCCTTGACTATTTACAGTGGAAAGGAAAAGCTGGTTGCCTATGATTCTGTTCAATTCAACACTTCCTTATTGACAACCATGTTCTGAAGGAGGATAATTCAACTCCTTGACCAACAGGATTCAAGCAGAGCCTTCAAGGGAAGTGGCCAGATTCTGCTCTAACTCCATCTACAAGTTCGCAGATGATACCACCGTTGTAGGCCGTATCAAATAACGATGAGTCAGGGTACAGGAAGGAGATAGAGAGCTTAGTGGAATGGTGTCATGACAACAGCCTTTCCCTCAATGTCAACAAAACAAAAGAGCTGGTCATTGTCTTCAGGAAAGGGGGCAGTGTACATGTTCCTGTCCACATCAATGGTGCTGAGTTTGAGAGGTTTGAGAGCTTCAAGTTCCTGGGAATGAACATCACCAATAGCCTTTCCTGGTCAAATCACGTAGATAGCATGGCCAAGAAAGCTCACCAGTGCCTCTACTTCTTCAGGAGGCTAAAGAAATTGGGTTTGTCCCCTTTGACACTCACCAACTTTTATCGATGCACCACAGAAAGCATCCTATCTGGATGGATCACGGCTTGGTACGGCAACTGCTCTGCCCAGGACTGCAAGAAGCTGTAGAGAGTTGTGGACACAGCCCAGCGCATCACAGAAACTAGCCTCCCCTCCTTGGACTCTGCCTTTACCTCTCGCTGCCTTGGTGAAGCAGCCGGCATAATCAAAGACCCCACCCACCCGGGTCGTTCTCTCTTCTCTCCTCTTCCATTGGGTACGAGATACAGGAGCCTGAGGGTACATCCCACCAGGCTCAAGGACAGCTTCTACCCCACTGTGGTAAGACTATTGAACGGTTCCCTTATACGATGAGATGGACTCTGACCTCACGATCTACCTTGTTGTGACCTTGCACCTTATTGCACTGCACTCTCTCTGTAGCTGTGACACTTTACTCTGTACTGTTATTGTTTTTACCTGTACTACCTCAATGCACTCTGTACTAACCCAACGTAACTGCACTGTGTAATGAATTGACCTGTACGATCGGTTTGCAAGACAAGTTTTTCACTGGACCTTGGTACAAGTGACAATAATAAACCAACGTCAATACCAACACCCCTCCCAGGATTCTCCAGTAAGTAGAACAAGACAGCTTCATTCTCCGCTAAGATTCCTTGGCACTAATGTATATCCCTTGAGTGTGTCGATGAGATTGTGTCGATGTGTGGAAGAGGACCTGGATTTTTCTCGGTCAGACTGCACGGGTGTGAACCAGAATGAACAAACTTGGGTGTTTGAATGAGTCAGTGTGTGTGTGAGAGGTTATTTATAGATGGATGTGTGAGTGAGTCAGAGAGAAAAACTATGAAACGGGCTTCTTTTTATCCCCCTTTAAGTGACTGGGTATGTGCATAGCTGTGTCTCAGTGTGTGTTTGCACGTGTGTTTGAGTGCGTCTGTGTGTGCAAGTCTACCGCTGAGTTTTTATAATAAATACAAAATGCTGGAAACACTCAGCAGGTCAGGCAGCATCTATGGAAAGCGAAACAGCTCACGTTTCAGATCCACAATTCTTTGTCAGAATTGGGAAAGAGAGAAAAGCCAGTTAGTTTTCAGTAGCAGAGTAGATGCAGGAGGGACGGGAGGATCAAGAGGAATATCTCCGATAGGGTGAGACCAAATGGGTTGTTCTGGGGCACATCACGTTTAGTCTGTGTAGTGCGTTGCTAATAGCAGGGCTGTGGGACGTGTCCAGCTGGCCAGATTTTACCGATGGAAAGTGAAAAACCGCTTCAAAATGATGATGGGCAGAAATAGCCACTTCTGATTCAGACAAAAAGAAAGAGCAACTTACCTAAAGTTGGAGAGTTCGACATTCAGTCTGAAAGGCTGCAATGCGCCTGGATGGAAGGCAAGGTATTGTTCCACAAGCTTGCACTGGGCCTCTCTATGACAGTCCAGGAAGCCACAGATGGAGAGGTCAGAGAGGGACACCTTGTTCTGGTCACCTAACTATAGTTCTGGTCACCTAACTATAGGAAGGATGTCAGTAAGGCTGAAAGAGTGCAGAGGAGATTTACTAGAATGTTGCCGGGTCTTCAGGAGTTGAGTTACAGGGAAGGATTGAACAGGTTAGGACTTCATTCCTTGGAGCGCAGAAGAATGAGGGGAGATTTGATAGAGGTTTACAAAATTATGAGGGGTTTAGACAGAGTAAATGCGAGTAGGCTCTTTCCACCTAGATTAGGGGAGATAAGTACGAGAGGACGTGGCTTTAGGGTGAAAGGGCAAAGATTTGGGGGAACATTAGGGGGAACCTTCACTCAGAGAGTGGTGGGAGTATGGAGCGGGCTGCCATCTGACGTGGTAAATGTTTTAAGAATAACTTGGATAGATACATGGACGGGAGAGGTCTGGAGGGTTATGGACTGGGTGCAGGTCAATGGGACGAGCGGAATAAAGTTTTGGCACAAACTTGAAGGACCGAATGGCCTGTTTTCTGTGCTGTAGTGTTCTATTGGAAAGGAGCAAGGAATTAGACTGAAGCTCAGGGTCACTCCTGCAGACTGAATACAGGTGCTCTGCAGAGTATTCACCCAATCTGTGTTTAGTTTCTCCAGTGTAGAGGAGAGCACATTGTGAACACAAATGCAGTACATTAGTTTGGAAGAAGTGCAAATGCAGGTTTTGAGGGACTTTTATGCCTGATAGATTCTCCCATTGTCCTACCTTGGCTCCATCTCCCTTGACACCCAATAAATCTCAAGCACCAGTTAACCCCCTTGCCCTAACGGGGTTTTTAGGGAGACGTCTGGGTTGCAGTAAGGCCACAGTTAAGTCACTGGACCAGCTGTTAGAGATCTGGACCAGGGATCCCACAGTTTGAATCCCAAATTGGCAGCTGGTGATTTAAACCCAAGTAATAAAAGCTGGGCTTGGGAGCAGTAACTGTGAAGCATCTGGTGAATTGTGAAAAGCCCCACAGTTCACTAATATCCCTCATGTAAAGAAATCTGCCATCCTTATCTGGTCTGCCCTATGTATGACTCCAGACCCACCAATCTGTTTGATTCTTAACTATCCCATGAGTTCATAGGGTGCGCCGACCCAATCTGTATCCCAACTCCCCAGCCCACTGTTAATTTGCCATCATAGAAGCATAGAAAACCTACAGCACAATTCAGGCCCTTCGGCCCACAAAGCTGTGCCGAACATGTCCCTACCTTAGAAATTACTAGGCTTACCCATAGCCCTCTATTTTTCTCAGCTCCATGTACCTATCCAACAGTCTCTTAAAAGACCCTATCGTATCCGCCTCCACCACCGTTGCCGGCAGCCCATTCCCCGCACTCACCACTCTCTGAGTAAAAAACTTACCCCTGACATCTCCTCTGTACCTACTCCCCAGCACCTTAAACCTGTGTCCTCTTGTGGCAACCATTTCAGCCCTGGGGAAAAGCCTCTGACTATCCACACGACCAATGCCTCTCATCATCTTATACACCTCTGTCAGGTCCCCCCTCATCCTCTGTCGCTCCAAGGAGAAAAGGCCGAGTTCACTCAACCTGTTTTCGTAAGTCATTCTCCCCAATCCAGGCAGCATCCTTGTAAATCTCCTCTGCACCCTTTCTATGGCTTCCACAGCCTTCCTGTAGTGAGGTGACCAGAACTGAGCACAGTACTTCAAGTGGGGTCTGACCAGGGTCCTATACAGCTGCAACAATATGTCACGGCTCCTAAATTCAGTTCCACGATTGATGAAGGACAATCTATGATAATCATCTATGATAAAGAGCTGGATTGCACTAACTGCTGGCTGTTCAGTCAAGTTTTCCCGATCAACGGAAGTGCGCATGACAGCACAATCTGGATGTGCACCTGTGTAACTGCTTCGGCACATCTGACCTTCCATTCTCCCCTTGAACTTGCCACCAGGTCCAGTCCCCTCCCATAACATCTTCACGCAATCCCAATGGACCCAAATCCTTTCCATTCACTCAAGCTGTACACACTCACAATGGGCCCAAGCTCATCTCTTTCAAAGACTGTTTGTATATCCCAATGGTCTGGAGGTGTTCTATGATGTACTGACCCGAAACCCAGATAGACTTTATATCTGAGTGCAGAGGAGCTGCCTGGATTGGGCAGCATGCCTTACGAAAACAGGTTGAGTGAACTTGGTCTTTTCTCCTTGGAACGACGGAGGATGAGGGGGGACCTGACAGAGGTGTATAAGATGATGAGAGGCATTGATCATGTGGATAGTCAGAGGCTTTTCCCCAGGGCTGAAATGGTGGCCACAAGAGGACACAGGTTTAAGGTGCTGGGGAGCAGGTACAGAGGAGATGTCAGGGGTAAGTTTTTTACTCAGAGAGTGGTGAGTGTGTGGAACGGGCTGCCGGCAACGGTGGTGGAGGCGGATACGATAGGGTCTTTTAAGAGACCGTTGGATAGGTACATGGAGCTGAGAAAAATAGAGGGCTATGGGTAAGCCTGGAAATTTCTAAGGTAGGGACATGTTTGGCACAGCTTTGTGGGCCGAAGGGCATGTATTGTGCTGTAGGTTTTCTATGTTTATATCTCAGCTATGCTGGTGCAGCCAAGTTTAATGAATGGGATCATCATTAAAATGGTAAGTTCAGGTCAGTAGTTTGGTTTTTCACTTTAATTCTTATTGATAGATAGATTATATTAAATTAAGTTGAATCTGGTTTTATTATAGGTGTATTTCGATCTTTTGTTCATTGAAATGTTCTTCTGAAGGTCTGATGATCAGACACATTTGGAGACAGTGAATAGGTCTTTCAGCTGTCAGAAGGTTGTCAAGGTGGTCTGTGAGTGGGGCCTGTACCTGTAGCCTCATCCCACTCATGGACCCTCCTCATGGAGTGACTGCAGTGAGATATCGGGAGCCGGATGGCTACAGACAGTGCAACCATGGGCTCCGTGAGAAGTGAACTTGAGACATAGGCTGAATCCACGGTAGTGTAGCGGTTAGCGTAATGCTTTACAGCACCAGTGACCTGGGTTCAAATCCGGCCACTGTCTGTAAGGAGTTTGTACGTTCTCCGTGTCTGCGTGGGTTTTTCCGGGTGCTCTGGTTTTGTCCCACATTCCAAAGACGTACGGGTTAGGAAGTTGTGGACATGCTATGTTGGCGCCGGAAGCGTGGCCACACTCGCGGGCTGCCCCCAAAACACTCTACGCAAACAGATGTATTTCACTGTGTGTTTCGATGTACATGTGACTAATAAAGAGATCTATCTAAAAAGAATTTTACACAGAAATATGCTGGACACTGCAAGTATGTAACCCAGCAAGCAAATTATCGCCATCTCCCCTAGTCCACTTGTCCTCTAACCCTCCTTCTCCTGATGTCTGGACTCAATGACCAATCCGTAAATGTTCAGAGACTGCAACGTGAATTACAAAATGAAAGTTGACTCAAACCCCTCACACACACACAGGAATATACGCTGGTGGTCTGACCTGCTGGACAATCCAATGATACCTGCAGACACTAATGACTGGGCACGAGAGGAGGTTGTTTCCAACAGTGAGGGACAGTCCTGAAGCCAGACGAATGAAATTAAACACAGTGAGAATGAGTTTGGCCCAGATCATCACTCCATAAGATGAACTTTGGGGATGGGCCTCAGCTTCTGTCAAGGAGATTTTGAAATCGATTTGGGGGGTCAATTCCTGTGGTCTCTCAGAACGTAAATTGGAATTTCAAGCATTCCTGTCCTGTGCTCTTCCCAGAGTGTGTATGGTCCATTCCTCATCTGATTATACATTTGCATATATGGAATTCTCATCAGGCTGGCAGTTTACATAAATATCATTATCTTGAGATTGAGTCACATTGGATGTGGTTTCTGGATACTTCTGTTCTTTCCCCTGTAACAGGAATGGAAATGAACAGAGTGACAATTAGGAGGGTCAGGATTTGGTTTGCGACCCAGGAGAAAATTCTGCCCACTATTGATACTGTTGATTATTAATCAGGGTTGGGTTTGAGGATATGATACCAGACTGTGGGTGACAGCTAGCCTCACAGGGGAGCACACTCCCAGCCCTCAGAGAGGGGAGTCTGGTTTCTTCAGCGCAAAAGACAAGGCAATACTGCCTGGTTTAGAGAATGCGCATTATGAAGAGAGACTAAGGGAGCTAGGGCTTTACTCTTTGGAGAGGAGGAGGATGAGAGGAGACATGATAGAGGTGTACAAAATATTAAGAGGAATAGATAGAGTGGACAGCCAGCGCCTCTTTCCCAGGGCACCAATGCTCAATACAAGAGGGCATGGCTTTTAAGTAATGGGTGGGAATTTCAAGGGAGATATCAGAGGGAGGTTTTTCACCCAGAGAGTGGTTGGGGCATGGAATGCGCTGCCTGGGGTGGTGGTGGAGGCAGGTACGTTGGTCAAATTCAAGAGATTGCTAGATAAGCATTGGAGGAACTTAAAATAGAGGGATATGTGGGAGGAAGGGGTTAGATAGTCTTAGGCGAGGTTTAAAGGTCGGCACAACATGGTGGGCCGAAGGGCCTGTATTGTGCTGCACTGTTCTATGTAATACTCCCAGTGCAGTACTGAGGGACTGCTGCTGTGTGGCAGGGGCATTACTGAGGGTGTGCACACTGCTGGATGGGCTGTTGATCCCAGGCTGTGTTGGTGTGATTGTGATCCTTTAATATGTGGTCACTGGAACTGTATCCAGAAGAGTGCCACGCTGCTGTACCCTTGTCCACCTTGCTTTAAGTTTGTGTTTGACTGACCAGTGAGAAAGGAATAATTGTGACACAGACGGTTGTTGCCTGGACTGTTTCGGACTGTGTGTGGTGGGTTTTATAACAGTCACCTGCTTCTGTCTTGTTCTCCATGACACCATTGTAGATTCCTCCTCTGAGGCAGGTCTCGATGCATCCTCTGGGGGTCTGAGAGCAGAGAAGGAGGCAAGGTTCTCACACACAGTTACAGAAATGTTCGTTATTGCAGGGAAATTCCTGTGTCCAATTTTAATTATCAAGGACATAAAGTGCAAACCCTGAGCGCCTTTCACAGGCTCGATGTTCTTTGTTGTTTGGGCTCATATTTCAACAACGAGTTGAACTTATACACACCATTTATGCAGTAAAATATCTCCAGGAACTTCACAGGAATGTAAATGAAGCATATTTATCCCTGAGACACATGAGGAATTGTTGGGGGCAGATATCTTTGTTTGCTCAGGGGATGTGGACATTACTGGCAGCACCTGAGCAGGCACGGTAGTGTAGCAGTTAGCGTAACGTTTTACAGCGCCAGCGACCCGGGTTCAATTCCAGCCGCTGTCTGTAAGGAGTTTGTACGTTCTCCCCGCGTGTCTGCGTGGGTTTCCTCCGGGTGCTCTGGTTTCCTCCCACATTCCAAAGACATACGGGTTAGGAAGTTGTGTCTGTGCTATGTTGGCGCCAGAAGCATGGCGACACTCGCAGGCTGCCCCCCCAGAACAATACGCAAAAGATGCATTTCTCTGTGTGTTTCAATGTACATGGGTCTAATAAAGAAATCTTAACTGAGCATTGTCCATCCCTAATTGCCCCTGAACTGATGAGGCAGTTCAGAAATGACCACACTCTCCTCTTTGGAGAGGAGGAGGATGAGAGGCGACATGATAGAGGTATACAAAATATTAAGAGGAATAGATAGAGCAGACAGCCAGCACCTCTTTCCCAGGGCACCAATGCTCAATACAAGAGGGCATGGCTTTAAAGTAATGGGCGGGAAGTTCAAGGGAGATATCAGAGGGAGGTTTTTTTTACCCAGAGAGTGGTTGGGGCGTGGAATGCGCTGCCTGGGGCAGTGGTGCAGGCAGGTACATTGGTCAAATTCAAGAGATTACTAGATAAGCATATGGAGGAATTTAAAATAGAGGGATATGTGGGAGGAAGGGGTTAGATAGTCTTAGGAGAGGTTTAAAGGTCGGCACAACATTGTGGGCCGAAGGGCCTGTATTGTGCTGTACTGTTCCATGGACCTGGAGTTAGATACCTTCACAGACTGGGAAAGGACAGGTGATTTTCTTCCATGAAGAGCTTCAGTGATCCGGATGGGATTTATGATGCTAAAGGCAGGATCACCAATGACGGAGAATTGAAAAGCTGTTCACAACGGAGAAGCTGGAATTGAAGGAGAGAAGAGGTTTGCTGGGATTGGAGATCCCAGGGACCTGGACACCGTTCGGGCACCCACCTGTCTGTTCTCTGTCGGGTCGTGACAATGAGGCCAATCACAGCCGATGCAATGATCAGGAACACAACAACTGCAGCAGCTGTCAATGGGGTGACTATTAAACTTTGCCCTAAGATCAAAGAGATGGTTATTAGCGATGGTGTTCACCGTTCCATAAAGCGCAGGCTCATCCTGAAAAAGACCCACCCCTCTTTGGCAGCATCCTTCTGGAAGACGAGCATTTAATTGACCAATATTTGTAAAAGATAACTGGGAATGTAAGGGTTAACAACTGGAAATATAAGGGTTAATGGTGTGCAGCTAATCTTCCCATGGTGTGACATTGCTTCAACCACCATGGGGTGACTATAGTCAAGGCTACAAGTTTGCAAGTGTTGGTGAGAAACAAAGAAATGTTTAAGGCATATTTTGTATTGCTACAAGCTTGCTGTAAGCAACTGCCTTAGTGAGTGCAACTTCCCACGGAGGTTTGCCATGAAGTGGGTATAAAAGGAAGGACACTGACCAGTAAATCTCTGAGTGGGAATCAGTACAGAGCTCGGGTTACAGTGTTTACTCTTTCTCTGTATCTCTCACTCCCGCCAGCATTAAACTAACAAAGCATTAATTCTACGCTCCCTGGTTCTACTGTTGTTTGCTTTATTACAGTGTGGATCGACTTTCACACATTGACCAAATATCTACCCAGCATGCCATGAGAGATGAGAAACTTCAAATAAAATTAGGGTGTAAATTAAATAAGAAATGGGGAAAAGTGTTTTCACTTTCAAAAACAAGGACAATTAATAAAAACACAACATCTATTTTCCCCATAAAGGTATTTACAGTCTGATTCTGTAACTGTTCATGGAGGAGCAACATTTTGTCCAGGTGCCAATACATTCCGTGTTCTTTCTGGCCTTAACAACCCTTCATTGAAGCAAAGAATAAACTGCTGAAGGGACTCAGCGGGTCAAGCAGCAACTGAGAAGGCAAAGGGATGGTCGACGTTTCAAAGAATCATAGAACAGTACAGCACAATACAGGCCCTTCGGCCCACAATGTTGTGCCAAACTTTAAACCTCACCCAAGACTATCTAACCCCTTCCTCCCACATATCCCTCTATTTTAAATTCCTCCATATGCTTATCTAACAATCTCTTGGATTTGACCAATGTACCTGCCTCCACCACCGCCCCAGGCAGCGCATTCCACGCCCCAACCACTCTCTGGGTGAAAAACCTCCCTCTGATATCTCCCTTGAACTTTCCACCCATTACTTTAAAGCCGTGCCCTCTTGTATTGAGCATTGGTGCCCTGGGAAAGAGGCGCTGGCTGTCCACTCTATCTATTCCTCTTAATATTTTGTACACCTCTATCATGTCTCCCCTCATCCTCCTCCTCTCCAAAGAGTAAAGCCCCAGCTCCCTTAGTCTCTCCTCATAATGCATCCTCTCTAAACCAGGCAGCATCCTGGTAAATCTCCTCTGCGCCCTTTCGAACGCCTCCACATCCTTCCTATAATGAGGCGACCAGAATTGGACACAGTACTCTAAGAGTGGTCTAACCAGAGTTTTATAGACCTGCATCATTACCTCAACTTATGAAAGCTAACATCACATAAGCTTTCTTAACTACACTATCCACCTGTGAGGCACCTTTCAGGGATCTGTGGATACTTACCCCAGATTAGTAGTAGTGCTTATTAGTTTCAATGAACTTGGAGTTGTGAATTGTTCTCTGGGCTTTGGCTGGTTTTACCTGACTCAGGTAGGTTCAGGGCTGAACACACATAATGGGTAGCAGAGTGGACCATCTACAGTCTCAATCACTGGGCGGTGCCAGCGTCCGATCAGTGGAAGGGTCAGACTGGACACCTGGTCCTTCAGTTTAAGGGGACACAGGCAAACAAGGTTAGTGTTCTTCACCTCACTCAGGCCTGTGAGGGGAGGTCTCTCCCACTGCACTGGAAGCCAGTAATTGTCCTTCAGAGAGAATCACAAATGGAAAACATCTGACAGTGATGTTTCTGGGACCCTGCACTGCACAAACGTATCTGTGCCGGTGCAATGGAGCTTCACTCCAGCCGGTGTCCCGGGCTGGTGCAGAGTCAGCTGTGGCACAGCGGGAAGGCTCTGAGTCAGCAGACTGTAGTTCAAGTCCCACTGCAGAGGCCCCAGCACAAGATCAAACCAACCTTGTGCCAGCACCGGGTGACTGTGGACAAGGGGAGGGGCATTGCGAAGGAGGCGCATCACTGTCAGAAGGGACAGTGGGGATGGAGCACAGCAGTGTGAGAGGGGCAGCGCTGAGGGAGTGGCCCGCACTCAGAGGGGCAGCGCTGAGGGAGTGGCCCGCACTCAGAGGGGCAGCGCTGAGGGAGTGGCCCGCACTCAGAGGGGCAGCGCTGAGGGAGTGGCCCGCACTCAGAGGGGCAGCGCTGAGGGAGTGGCCCGCACTCAGAGGGGCAGCGCTGAGGGAGTGGCCCGCACTCAGAGGGGCAGCGCTGAGGGAGTGGCCCGCACTCAGAGGGGCAGCGCTGAGGGAGTGGCCCGCACTCAGAGGGGCAGCTCTGATGGTTTCCACACTGTCAGCAGTGTATTGACGTGGGAGTGGCGCATGGAGGGCTTGGCTGGATCGATGCAGTGTAGCACGACAAGGAGAACAGCACTGAGGAGACAATGTGTGGTTGCAGGGTCGATCCTGATTGTACTGTTGAGGATGAACACGGTGGTGGGTGTGATGCCAGTGTTTCTACATGTGTGAGTGTGAGTTTTGTGAGTATTTTGTCAGTGTGCAAGTGTGTGTCAGTGTTGAGTACGGGGTGAGCACATGTTCCTATGTTTGTTTCTGTGTATACTGTATATCTTCAGTGATTCTCTGTGTATGCAGGGCAGGCACAGTAGTGTAGCGGTTAGCATAACACTATTACAGTGCCAGTGACCCAGGTTCCGGGTCTGTCAATTCCGGCCGCTGTCTGTCAGGAGCTTGTACGTTCTCCCCGTGTCTGCGTGGGTTTCCTCTGGGTGCTCCGGTTTCCTCCCACATTCCAAAAACGTACGGGTTAGGAAGTTATGGGCGTGCTCTGTTGGCACCGGAAGTGTGGCGACACTTGCAGGCTGCCCCCAGAACTCCCTGCGCAAAATATACATTGCACTGTGTGTTTCGATGTACATGTGACTAATAGAGATACCTTACCTTATGTGTGTGTGCATTTTGATATAGAACACCATGATGCAGTCCCTACGTTTTCCTTTCCATTCACAGACCATGGGCATTGCAAGCAAGACCAGTGCATTACCCACCCCTGACAGAACAGGAGGAGGTTGCGATGAATGCCCTCTGCAACTGCGCAGTTGCTGTGGTGAACATTTCAGGACAAATGCACTCAGTAATTTCTCACACCTTCTATGATTGTATCTAGAGAGATGTATTGGGCTTCGTCCACTCACGTTCCACACTGAGGGTTATGTTCCTCTCCACTCTCCCGTGTTCATTCTTCGCCACACACTGATAGACTCCGGCGAGCTGGGGCGTCACCCGAGGAACCTCCAACCACAGCTCATTGCTGGAACTTGTGTTCAGTGTGACACCGAGACGTCTCCACGTCAGGTTGGACGCCGGGAAACTCTGGACGGAGCAGAGAATCGCTGCAGAATCCCCTTCCTTTACACTGACCCACGACTTGTCCACGTTGTCGGGAGAAGTGATGGAGAGATTCTGTGGGGCATCTAAAAACCAATAAAAATCAGTGGCCGTTTGGCCGGTGGTGATGCATTGTCAGTGAATGCTGGGCTCAGAAAAGGTCTGATGTTGGTGCGAGTTTCTTTGTTAAAAAGCATGCAGGCGAGTAAATCTCTTTACTGAGAACTGAAGGAGTGGTGCATTGTGGAACGTACGGCATTGGGGGAGCACCGAGGCAGTGCTGAGGGAGTGCCGCGGTGCGGGAGGGCCAGTGCCGAGGGAGTGCCGCGGTGCGGGAGGGCCAGTGCCGAGGGAGTGCCGCGGTGCGGGAGGGCCAGTGCCGAGGGAGTGCCGCGGTGCGGGAGGGCCAGTGCCGAGGGAGTGCCGCGGTGCGGGAGGGCCAGTGCCGAGGGAGTGCCGCGGTGCGGGAGGGCCAGTGCCGAGGGAGTGCCGCGGTGCGGGAGGGCCAGTGCCGAGGGAGTGCCGCGGTGCGGGAGGGCCAGTGCCGAGGGAGTGCCGCGGTGCGGGAGGGCCAGTGCCGAGGGAGTGCCGCGGTGCGGGAGGGCCAGTGCCGAGGGAGTGCCGCGGTGCGGGAGGGCCAGTGCCGAGGGAGTGCCGCGGTGCGGGAGGGCCAGTGCCGAGGGAGTGCCGCGGTGCGGGAGGGCCAGTGCCGAGGGAGTGCCGCGGTGCGGGAGGGCCAGTGCCGAGGGAGTGCCGCGGTGCGGGAGGGCCAGTGCCGAGGGAGTGCCGCGGTGCGGGAGGGCCAGTGCCGAGGGAGTGCCGTGGTGCGGGAGGCAGCACTGAGTTCACAGCACTGAGAGTTTGCTGTTTTTAAGCGAATGACATTAATCTGAGGCACTGCTTGCCTCTTGGATTGTTAGATGGTTGCAGGACTGTTCATCAGTAAAAGTCAGCTTTGCATTGTTTGTGGGATCTTGCTGTGATCAGTGGTGTAGAGCTGCACTTGTACAAGAAATGATGTCTGCACTTACTCTTCACAGTCAGTGTGAAGGTCCGCTCCGATGAAACAGATGGGTATCTGACTCTGCAGGTGAGAGTTTGCCCGTGATGTTTGAGCTCTGGGGTCAGGGTCAGAACAGAAGTGTATATCAGAGTGTCTCCCCGCTGAGTTACGTTGCTTGAGACTGGCGGTGGTACATCAGTGGGGGTGACCCAGGTTAAGGTAGGTGTCGTTCCATTACACATGGTGTTGAAGGTGCAGATTAATTTCCCAGGCTTTCCTGCAACCATATCAGCAGGGACTATCGAGGGTTTATCTGTGAAATCTAACACACAGACAAATGGATACTTTCAGATAAATATCACCAGATGCATCAGTTCAGAGAGAAATCCCAGTCCCATAATAGCAAGGATGTTTACAAGGACAGTCCCTGAACAGGGAGGGTACAATGGTCAGGGAATATGGCGGTGTTGATTAGGAAAAGGGACACTGAGGGGTCAGCTTACAGAGGCCTTTTATCCTCCGAAGGGTTTCAAAGGGTAGATTGAGAAAGCAGGTGCTGAGGAGGTGTCTTCAAGTGAGAAACATGGGGTCATCAATATAAGCCAGTCCCTGATAAATCAGATGGGGAATTCAGGAGGATCTCCCTTTCCCAGTGAGGGCGGAATGTGGACCTCCCTCTCACAGGGAGTGTCCACAGTTTATCTTGGAGATGGCTTGAAGGGAGAGCTGGATTAACATGGGAGCAGGAGGAACCGACGGATGTTATGATGAGGTTGAGGGAAGGGAGGGAGGCTGGTGTGGAGCAGGGTCGCTGGTACAGGTCTGAGGGGCCGAATGGTCCATTTCTTTATTGCAGACTCTATCTGCAATGGGAAATAGAACATAGAAACATAGGAAACCTACAGCACAATTCAGGCCCTTCGGCCCACAAAGCTGTGCCAATGTGTCCCTACTTTAGAAATTACTAGTAATTTCTAAAGTAGGGACACATTACTCAGCTCCATGTACCTATCCAAAAGTCTCTTAAAAGACCCTATCGTATCCGCCTCCACCACCGTTGCCGGCAGCCCGTTCCACACACTCACCACTCTCTGAATAAAAACTTACCCCTGATATCCCCTCCTGTACCTACTCCCCAGCACCTTAAACCTGTGTCCTCTTGTGGCCACCATTTCAGCCTTGGGGAAAAGCCTCTGACTATCCACACGATCAATGCCTCTCATCATCTTATACACCTCTATCAGGTCCCCCCTCATCCTCCGTCTCTCCAAGGAGAAAAAGCCGAGTTCCCTCAACCTGCTTTCATAAGGCATGCTCCCCAATCCAGGCAACATCCTTGTAAATCTCCTCTGCACCCTTTCTATGGCTTCCACATCCTTCCTGTAGTGAGGTGACCAGAACTGAGCACAGTGCTCCAAGTGGGGTCTGACCAGGGTCCTATATACCTGCAACATTACTGCTCAGCTCCTAAATTCAATTCCACAATTGATGAAGGACAATACACCGTGAGCCTTCTTTGCCAGAGTCAACCTGTGCAAATACTTCCCTGTGTTTGAGTTTGGCAGAGTGACGACTACTGTGCTTAATAGGCTTTCACCCTGACATCCTCAACTTCATCACGGAATTTTAAAATCGCTGGAAAAGTTGGATATGTGAGGCAACTTGGCCCATTGTGTCTGTGCAGATCCTAAAAGAGTGAGCCGGCCTAATCCCACAGTGCAGCGTATAGTCCAGAGCCCACGGCTCTCCAATGACATTTCCAAGTACTGTTTCAATACAATGAGGAGCTCTCCCTCCACTACACACCGCAGTTCCAGATGCCTGACGTGCTCAGGGTGAAAGGGGTTCGTCTCAACATCTTCTGTATCAGTCGTCTACAAATTATTTTAAGTAAATGCTCTTGTGTTTTGTCCCCTCAGATTGGTAAAGGTCTGTCCCTTTACAGTGAGAGGGGCAATGAGGAGGGAGCGGCGCGCTGTGGGAGGGGCGGTGGGGAGGGAGCGCCGCACTGTGGGAGGGAGCGCCGCACTGTGGGAGGGGCGATGTGGAAGGGCTGTCACTCTTTGGAAGGGGTATTTCTTAGGAGGGCTGCACTGTCAGAGGGAGGGGCAATGCTGAAGGTGTACCACATACAATACTGAGGGAGCTCCACACTTTCAGAGGTGCAGTGCTGAGAGAGCACTTTAATATTGAAGGGGCAGTGCTAATGAAACACCATGTGGTGAAAAAAGTACACGCTGGATGCTCTACACTGCCTGCCTTGCTATTGTTAAACTGTGACATTAATCTGGGACCACTTCCCATATCATTCCTTGAGAACGTGAGTGTGAGCCACCTCCTTGGACTGCTGCAGTCCGTGTGGGAAAGCTGCTCCCACTGAGCTATTGGGGAAGGGAGTTTCGGGATTTAGATCCGCCTCACAGGTGGATAGGGTGGTTAAGAAAGCTTATGGGGTGTTAGCTTTCATAAGTCGTGGGATCAAGCTTAAGAGCCGCGAGGTAATGATGCAGCTCTACAAAACTCTGGTTAGACCACACTTAAGAGTACTGGGTCCAGTTCTGTTCGCCTCGCTATCGGAAGCATTGGAAAGGGTGCAGAGGAGATTTACCAGGATGCTGCCTGGTTTAGAGAGGATGCATTATGAGGAGAGACTAAGGGAGCTGGGGCTTTACTCTTTGGAGAGGAGGAGGATGAGGGGAGACATGATAGAGGTGTACAAAATATTAAGAGGAACAGATAGAGCAGACAGCCAGCGCCTCTTTCCCAGGGCACCAATGCTCAATACAAGAGGGCATGGCTTTAAAGTAATGGGTGGGAAGTTCAAGGGAGATATTAGAGGAAGGTTTTTTTACCCAGAGAGTGGTTGGGGCGTGGAATGCGCTGCCTGGGGTGGTGGTGGAGGCAGGTACATTGGTCAAATTCAAGAGATTGCTAGATAAGCATTGGAGGAATTTAAAATAGAGGGATATGTGGGAGGAAGGGGTTAGATAGTCTTAGGCGAGGTTTAAAGGTCGGCACAACATTGTGGGCCGAAGGGCCTGTAATGTGCTGTACTGTTCTATGATTCTGTGGTTCAACAGAGATGACTCTTCATTAGCTGTGAAGAGCATGCACCATGATGAGCTTATAAAAGCTTTTTGACAAATATAAGTCCCTCTTGGCTCTGTACATGAGATGTTTAAATGTGATCAGCGAGATGTGTGGGATCTGGTAACATCGCTGGACCTGGTGCAAATGTTTTATTGATGACCGTGAAAACAGTATCACATGTTGTGATGAGACCGGACTGGAAGTCAATGCCAGGGCTTAACATCGCATCTTACGAGAAACTGCAGAGAGTTGCGGACACAGCCCAGCGCGTCACGGACACCAGCCTCCCCTCCTTGGACTCTGTCTTTACCTCTCGCTGCCTTGGTGAAGCAGCCGGCATAATCAAAGACCCCACCCACCCGGGTCATTCTCTCTTCTCTCCTCTTCCATCAGGTAGAAGATACAGGAGCCTGAGGGCACGTACCACCAGGCTTAAGGACACCTTCTACCCCACTGTGATAAGACTATTGAACAGTTCCTTTATACAATGAGATGGACTCTGACCTCAGGATCTACCTTGTTGTGACCTTGCACCTTATTGCACTGCACTTTCTCTGTAGCTGTGACACTTTACTCTGTACTGTTATTGTTTTTACCTGTACTACCTCAACTCACTCTGTACTAACCCAATGTAACTGCACTGTGTAATGAATTGACCTGTACGATCGGTGTGCAAGACAGGTTTTTCACTGTACCTCGGTACAAGTGACAATAATAAACCAATACCAATAATCTGTGGTGTGTGTTAAGAACGTTAACATGCAAGAACTTCTAAAAGTCAACAGCTGGGTAATTGAAGAGAGCACTTACCAGAAACATGGAGCTGTGTTGCGGGGAAGTAGCTAAAAGCATCCTGATGATCAAATTTAATTCTGAAATGATAAGGACCTTCATCTTCCTGCGTGATGTTGTCTATAACCAGGGAGCAGTTGCCATCTTTTAGGTCTCCAGAGAGCCGGGTCCGATGGCGATACTTCTGCAGTTCTTGGCTGTGATCCTCAGAGTGGAAGGCTACAAGCTGAAGCTTCCATTTCTCATCACTAATCCAGATTCCAGTCCGTGGTTCGTTGGCCAGAATTGATGGATAGTTGTAGTGGCAGGGGATCCTGGCACACAGGCCCTTCTGCGCTGTCACATCTCGCTGAATGTTAGCTGTCCACTTTTCCGACACTACAGCTGAGGAGAGAAGGAACAATCTTTGGCACTGGATGGCTTGAAGATCCCCCAGACTCCATTGTGGTGGATCACTACAGGAAGGATGTGGAAGCCATAGAAAGGGTGCAGAGGAGACTTACAAGGATGCTGCCTGGATTGGGGAGTATGCCTTATGAAAACAGGTTGAGTGAACTCGGCCTTTTCTCCATGGAGCGACGGAGGATGAAGGGGGGACCTGATAGAGGTGTATAAGATGAGAGGAATTGATTGTGTGGATAGTCAGGGGCTTTTTCCCAGGGCTGAAATGGATGCCACAAGAGGACACAGGTTTAAGGTGCTGGGGAGTAGGTACAGAGGAGATGTCAGGGGTAAGTTTTTTACTCAGAGGGTGGTGAGTGTGTGGAACGGGCTGCCGGCAACAGTGGTGGAGGCGGATACGATAGGGTCTTTTAAGAGACTGTTGGATAGGTACATGGAGCTGAGAAAAATAGAGGGCTATGGGTAAGCCTAGTAATTTCGAGGGTAGGGACATGTCCGGCACAGCTTTGTGGGCTGAAGGGCTTTATGTGCTGTAGGTTTTCTATTTTCCTATGTGTAGGAATTGGACCCTGGGCATTGTTGATGTGCAAAGTGGGTGCTGCCTATAGCACTTTTGTCAAATAACAAAACAAATTGTGATGATCTTATTTTAGAACATTATTGCTAACAGCATTAGAATCCAATCAGTACATTTCACTGATGAGCAGCTCCTGCCACCTTCACGCACCCAGGGGAAGTGGGTCACACTTCGAAAGAGGTCTCCACATGGAAGTCTGTGGGAGCAGGACGAGGGGAAAATGGGAGGGGGTGGGGTGGTGGAGGTGTCACAATGTCACTCAAAGAGCAAGCTCACAGAGAACCCAAATGCAGCACACCGGTAGGAGACTGGAGTCAGGATGCTTCCTCAGAACCAAACACAGACAACAACTGGAAAGAATCTTGCCGCAGGACTCTGAGGTGGATACCCAACACAGAAACTGGATACCCTAAGAGGAACGGTGAAGCTAGGACTGCTCTAGCTTTGCCAGCTCTAAGCAGCCAGGAGACACAGTATACCTAAACATTGACCAATACTCTGGCAACTAGTGCTACTGAAACCAGGGTTCTTATGCTTGTCTCCTGATGGGGCTCAGGTGTGTGACATTATGTGATTATCCATGCATGGAAACCATGTGCTGTACAACGAGGCACCATCAATGGGGCCAAATCAAGGGCCAGCACTCGGAACCATGACAGGGGGAGGGGTCCATCAAAAAAAAAGCTGGGTCAGTCATAGAGCAATACAGCACAGATACAGGCCCTTCGGTCCAACCAGTCCATGCCGACTATGCTTCCCACCCAGCTAGTCCCAATTTCCTGCATTTGGCCCATATCCCTCTTGAGCCCTGATTGTAGAACCATAGAACAGTACAGCACAATAAAGGACCTTCGGCCCACAATGTTGTGCCGACCTTTAAACCTCGCCTAAGACTATCTAACCCCTTCCTCCCACATATCCCTCTATTTTAAATTCCTCCATATGATTATCTAGTAATCTCTTGAATTTGACCAATGTACCTGCCTCCAGCACCGCCCCAGGCAGCACATTCCATGCCCCAACCACTCTCTGGGTAAAAAACCTCCCTCTGATATCCCCCTTGAACTTCCCACTCATTACTTTAAAGCCATGCCCTCTTGTATTGAGCATTGGTGACCTGGGAAAGAGGCGCTGGCTGTCCACTCTATCTATTCCTCTTAATATTTTGTACACCTCTATCATGTCTCCCCTCATCCTCCTCCTCTCCAAAGAGTAAAGCCCCAGCTCCCTTAGTCTCTCCTCATAATGCATCCTCTCTAAACCAGGCAGCATCCTGGTAAATCTCCTCTGCGCCCTTTCCAACGCCTCCACGTCCTTCCTATAATGAGGCGACCAGAACTGGACACAGTACTCCAAGTGTGGTCTAACCAGAGTTTTGTAGAGCTGCATCATTACCTCGCGGCTCTTAAACTTGATCCCTCGACTTATGAAAGCTAACACCCCATAAGCTTTCTTAACTACCCTATTCACCTGTGAGGCAACTTTCAGGGATCTGTGGATATGAACCCCCAGATCCCTCGGCTCCTATTCAAGTGTTTCTTAAATGATGCTATTGTACCCTGCGCCAACCACTTCCTCTGGCAACCAGTTCCATACACTCACCACCCTCTGCATGAAAAAGTTGGCCCTCAAGTCTCTTTTAAATCTGTCCCCTCTCACCCTAAATCTAGGCCCCCTAGTTTTGGACTCCCCTACCCTGGTAAAAAGACTGTTACCACTACCTAAAATCACCACCTAAAAATCTGAGATATTGTGTGAAAAGGTTCTTTAGGGATCTCAAAGATGGAGGACTCTGGACACAGGCTTTGGATTCTAAAAGTAGTTTAATCACAAAGGCAAACGTGGGGAAAGAATGAATGGGAACAGATTCTCACTCACACACACACACAGGAGACCGCGAACGTGAGGGGGGGATCGCAACGAGGATGAGATACGCACACACACTCACACACACAAACACACAATAAACAAGGTACAGCTTATAAAGGGATAAACACTGAAACCTTGACCCAAACAAGCATTGGCCCTCACACTCCCTGGAATCTGACTAGGATGCTCCCAAGCCACGTGCTGGTGCACAATCTTACCAGTTGTCTCTGCAGCGTTGTCTCACTATTCCTGGGGCAGTCAAAAGAGGAAGGGCCAGGGAAGTACAACACTCTTTATAGTTCTGGAAGGCCCGGCCAGGTAATTTAGACAGGCCAATGTCTTGAAGGTGCCTGCCAAGGCCAATGGTCAGGCAGGTTCAGGAACAAAGGTGCTCTCCTAGTCCAATCTCTATGCCCACACCTGATGGGTGGGGTGGAGCCACACCTTGATTGACAGTGGTGTCACTTCTGATCCCAGGAGCAATGCTGTCCTCCGACTAGAGGGGTCAGTATTGTTACAGTCTCGTGACAGTCATGTGCTCTCATACTACAGATATGGAATAAAATCCATTCTCCCTCTCTCAGACAGGCTGAGACCCCACCTCAACCTGACTGTGGAGGGGGCCCATGGGAGTGGGTGGCCCCCAAACCCCTGAGATAACCAGCGGCAACTGGGTTCACAGATCGAGGGTCTGTGAATGACACCTAGCCAGATCCCTCAGCCTTTATAGAGGGCTGATGGCGCCGATTTTACTGATAAACATTTCATGGGAGGGCTTAGAATATAACGGACAAAAATTTATGGACAGGACATTGGCTCAGGAACAGGATGCAGATAGTTTTGTTCGGACTAACCAGGGATCAGTACCAGAAACGCAGGTTCCCTTCACACACTTGGTACACAAGGTGCACTCGCCAATCCTGCAAGTGGCTTCATACTCGGAGGTGTCGTGAATTGTGAAGAGAATCGTAGTAGATTCTAAGGAGATAGAGACAGGCTAGTGCAATGGGCAGAGAGGCGGCAAATGAAGTTTAATGTTGAGAAATGTGAAGTATTACATCTCGGCAAAATGAGTGAGTAGAGGCGATATAAACTTGAGGGTCCAATTGGGAAACTGGAACAGGGAGATCAGGACAAAGTTTATTGGAAGTACCAGAGCAGGTTGAGAATGTGGTTAAAATGCGTACTAGAGCTTCAAAGGTAGAACATAAGAAGTCAATGACCTTTATAGAACACGAGATGGGCACAGCAGGAGCACTGTGTCCAGCTCTGGGCGCTGCACCTCAGGAAAATGTGAAAGCTTCAGAGAGGAGCAAGAAGGGATTTACTGAAAGGATTCCTGGGCTGAGAGACTTCAGTTCTGTGGATAGATTGGAGAAGGTGGAGTTATTCCCCTTGGATCAGAGAGGATCTGAGTGCTGTGTGCACAGGAACATTCTGCAGTCAATTTGTCAAATTTTCAGGCAGAAGTTTTCGACATCCCATACTCAAAATTGGTAATGCATTTGGCGAGGTGCAACAGCAAGAGAAGGGGAAGATATGAGAAGTGTGCAGGAACAGGGGGACCTTGGAGTGCTTCCTTAAGGGGCAGGCACAGTAGTGTAGTGGTTAGCGTAACGCTTTACAGCACCGGTGACCCGGGTTCAAATCCGGCCGCTGTCTGTAAGGAGTTTGTACGTTCTCCCCGTGTGTCTGCGTGGGTTTCCTCCGGGTGCTCCGGTTTCCTCCCACATTCCAAAGACGTACGGGATAGGAAGTTGCGGGTGTGCTATGTTGTCGTCGGAAGCGTGGCGACACTTGCGGGCTGCCCCCAGAACACTCTATGCAAAAGATGCATTTCACTGTGTGTTTCGATGTACACATGACTAACACAGAAATCTAGAGAAAGCTAATCTAAAGGTAGCAGGAAAGGCTGATCAGGTGGATAATATAAGGGGTGCCGGCTTTATTACTGAAGCACAGAGCAGAAGAGGTTTTGCTGGAATTGTATACAACACCAGTGCAGCCACATCTGAGCAACGTATGTAATTCAGTCACAACGTTACAGGGAAGCTGTGACTGCATTGGAGACGGTGCAGAGGAGATTTACCGGGGCTGGAAAACTGTAGCCTTGAGAAAAGGTTGGACACTCTGCTTGTGTTTTCTGGGAACCAGAGGAGGCAGGGGAGGAGTAATGGAGATGTATAAAATTAGGTGGGACTGATATGGAATAAAAAGGAAGGATTCATTTCCTTTGGTAAAAAATCAGAGCGGGGAGGCGGGGGGGGGGGGGGCGGTGGGCATGAGGAAAAATGTTCTCACTTGGAGGGTGTTGGGGAGTCTGGAACTCTGTGCCTGAGATGCTGGTGGATGCAGAAAACTTCACCATAGAAACATAGAAAACCTACAGCACAATTCAGGACCTTCGGCCCACAAAGCTGTGCCGAACATGTCCCTACCTTAGAAATTACTAGGCTTACCCATAGCCCTCTATTTTTCTCAGCTCCGTGTACCTATCCAACAGTCTCTTCAAAGACCCTATCGTATCCGCCTCCACCACCGTTGCCGGCAGCCTGTTCCACACACTCACCACTCTCTGAGTAAAAAACTTACCCCTGACATCTCCTCTATACCTACTCCCCAGCACCTTAAACCTGTGTCCTCTTGTGGCAACCATTCCAGCCCTGGAGAAAAGCCTCCGACTATCCACACGATCAATGCCTCTCATCCTCTTATACACCTCTATCAGGTCACCTCTCATCCTCCGTCATTCCAAGGAGAAAAGGCCGAGTTCCCTCAACCTGTTTTCATAAGGCATGCTCCCCAATCCAGGCAACATCCTTGTAAATCTCCTCTGCACCCTCTCTATGGCTTCCACATCCTTCCTGTAGTGAGGTGACCAGAACTGAGCACAGTACTCCAAGTGGGGTCTGACCAGGGTCCTATATAACTGCAACATTACCTCTCGGCTCCTAAATTCAACTCCACGATTGATGAAGGACAATACACCATATGCCTTCTTAACCACAGAGTCAACCTGTGCAAATACTTCCCTGTGTTTGAGCTTGGCAGAGTGACGACTACGGTGCTTAATAGTCTTTCACCCTGATATCCTCAACTTCATCACAGAATCCTAAAATCACTGGAAAAGTTGGATGAGGAGGGATATAGGGGAGGGAGGGGGTCGCAGAGACAGGGAGGGGTGTGGGGGCCAGAGGGGGTCACAGAGACGGGGAGGGGTGTAGGGGCCGGAGGGGGTTACAGAGATGGGGAGGGTTGTAGGGGCTGGAGGGAGTTACAGACATAGGGAGGGATGTTGGGGCCAGAGGGGGTCACAAAGATAGGAGGGGACCATTCCTCTGGCTCCACAGTTGTTGCCCAACCCCTTAAGTTCCTCTGTATCATTGAGGTGTTGCTGAACCAGGGGCAGGTGCAGCTCATGGGGAGCAGGGGGCGAATGTGAAGGGGCCTCTGTGGGAGTTAGTTCAGTCCCCATCACCGCTCACTGAGAACGATCTTGCACACTGACTGTCTGCCGCAGAGATGTCCGAGCTGCTGCTGACGGTACCTTGGAGAAGTGCCAGGAGGAAGTACGATTTCCCGAACATCGTCCGATCCCAGATATTCCCTCAGGTTCCCGCTCTCCTGGTCTGAAAGAGAGAAGAGTTAATGAGACCTCTCCTCCTGCCCGGCAGCTCCCAAGAGATTCAAACTGCTGTTGGACAGTCGGGCCGATCTCCCACCGACCCCGAGACTGCCAGCTGCCTGCACTTGGATCTTGCTGTTCCTTCCAGAGTGGTCCAGCTCTGGGAGACCAGCTCCTATCTCCGTGTCCTGGGACTAGCCAGACCCACTGACTGTTAAAGCTGTTTCTGAAATTTGGAAACACTTGGAAACTATGAACAAATAACAACACTAGTATTTGCTGGTGATCACATCCCTGACCCTTCCAGCACCTCACTTTTCCAACGCACCATTTGTGCGGAACTTCATCAATCGCCTTCTGAATATCTAGGAAGCTGACATCTACTACGTTTCCTTTGCCAACCTTCTCAACAAAAATTAAGTCAGGTTAGTCAAGCACAGTTTGCCTCTAACAAATCTGTGCTGGTGCTCCCGGGTTAACCCAGCCTCTCCCTCTGTTCTTTGTAAAAGCTTTTTCCAGAACTGGGGTTAAACCGACTGACAAATCCCTCAGTTCCTTTTGAACAGGGGAGGTGCTTTGATCATTTTCCAGTCCTCAGGCACCTCCCCTGTGTCCAGGGACAGTGGAATTCGTGAAAACATCTACAATGGTAAGACCCTTGGCAGTGTGGAGGATCAGAGGGATCTTGGGGTTCGAGTCCAAAGGACACTCAAAGCAGCTGAACAGGTTGACTCTGTGGTTAAGAAGGCATATGGTGTATTGTCCTTCATCAACCGTGGAATTGATTTTAGGAGCCGAGAGGTAATGTTGCAGCTATATAGGACCCTGGTCAGACCCCACTTGGAGCACTGTGCTCAGTTCTGGTCGCCTCACTACAGGAAGGATATGGAAGCCATAGAGAGGGTGCAGAGGAGATTTACAAGGATTGGGGAGCATGCCTTATGAGAACAGGTTGAGTGAACTTGGCCTTTTCTCCTTGGAGTGACGGAGGATGAGGGGGGACCTGATAGAGGTGTATAAGATGATGAGAGGCATTGATTGTTTGGATAGTCAGAGGCTTTTCCCCAGGGCTGAAATGGTTGCCACAAGAGGACACAGGTTTAAGGTGGTGGGGAGTAGGTACAGAGGAGATGTCAGGGGTAAGTTTTTTACTCAGAGAGTGGTGAGTGTGTGGAACGGGCTGCCGGCAACGGTGGTGGAGCCGGATACGATCGGGTCTTTGAAGAGACTGTTGGATAGGTACACGGAGCTGAGAAAAATAGAGGGCTATGGGTAAGCCTAGTAATTTCTAAGGTAGGGACATGTTTGGCACAGCTTTGTGGGCCGAAGGTCCTGAATTGTGCTGTAGGTTTTCCATGTTTCTAATTAGATTTATTTGATTAAAAAATAAACAGGGTTAAAAATGAAAGGGCACACATTCTTAAAAAACAATTGAATTGTGCAACAGGGGGGTCAACTTCTCATTCTCCCTGCGACCGGAGTTCTGGGAAGTCTAGGGAAAGTCGTGCTTCCTTGTTGATTCCATGGGGTGTCTGATGGAGCCACGCGTGGGAGCCGGCAGCACAGGCAGAAGAAGCCAGCACCCACGGAGAAATGCAGGGAGCTGGGAGCCGTTCACATCACCCCCACCCCGTCTGTAAGAATTAATTTGGTTTGCTGGCAATGGGAAGTTCTCTGCTGAGAGCGGTGAGACCTCAACGGGAGGGAAGAAAATGGAAGACTTGCACAACCTCTATCGACCCCAAAGTACCTGACGGTTTCTGGGGAACTGATATCAGGCCCTGGCTGTTGGGAACAGCGGCGGGGATACACTTTGGGAGTTGTGATCTGGGGGAAATTGCTGAGTCTTCCAAACCTCAGTGGTAAGAGCTTCCCCATTTAATCTCCAGACCTGTTGACACGTATTGTTCTCTCTCCCCCTCTCTGTCCTCCCTTGCTGACTCCCTCAGTGACTTTCTCTCTCACTGATTCACTCGATCTCTCCCACTGACGCTCTCACTGGCACTTCCTCGTAGAGCCACATGCGTTGTATGGCACGGAAACAGGTCCCTCCGTAGGGGCCGCCCCTCAGCCTCCTTTGCTCCAGGGGAAACAGTCCCGGCCTGTACAGTCTCTCCGGTCCTGTGAATCTTTGCTGCACTTCTTCCAGATTAATGGTATCTTTCCTTTATCCAGGCGACCAGAACAGCACACAATATGGACACACACACATGGACTCCCACTGACTGTCTCTCACTGAGTCTCTCTCTTTCTCCCCCTCTCTCCCTCTCCCTCTCCCTCTCCCCTCTCTCTCCCTCTCTCTTTCTCTCTGCCTCTCCCCCCTCTCCCTCTCTCTCTCACCCTCACAAACAAACCCACTTAATCCTCCACCTTAATGTACAACATCAGCAGGCACAATGTGGACATGATCCTCTGAATCCTCTAATATCCAAGAATCTGTCCGGATCCTTTCCTGGATATACTCATTGACTGACCCTCCTAGGGAGAGGATTCCAAGGATTCACCACCCTCCAAGTGAAGAAATATTTCTGTCCTGAATGACCAAACCCTAATTTTGAGACTGTGACCCCGGTTCTAGACACCCCATTGCACGTTGACCCTACCAAATCCGGAATGTAGTGTGCTTCAAAAATATCACCCCAACTTATCTGATGGTGTGGGTCCCATCTGCTTAAACTGTCCTGGAAAGGCAAATCCCTGACTCCATGGTGAACATTCATTGCATTCCCTCTATTACATTCTCCTTTGCTCAAGAGGACCAGTCCGTAAGACCATAAGACCATAAGACAAAGGAGCAGGTCGGCCATTCGGCCCATCGAGTCTGCTCCGCCGTTCTGTCATGAGCTGATCCATTCTCTTATTTAGCCCCACTCCCCCGCCTTCTCACCATGACCTTTGATGCCCTGGCGACTCAGATACCTATCAATCTCTGCCTTAAATACACCCAATGACTTTGCCTCCACAGCCGCCCGTGACAACAAATTCCACAGATTCACCGCTCTCTGGGTAAAGAAATTTCTCCACATCCCTGTTCCGAATGGGCGCCCTTCAATCCTGAATTCGTGCCCTCTTGTACTAGACTCCCCTACCATGGGAAACAACTTTGCCACATCTACTCTGTCCAGGCCTTCTAACATTCGAAATGTTTCTATGAGGTTCCCCCTCATTCTTCTGAATTCCAAGGAGTACGGCCCAAGAGCCGTCAAACATTCCTCATGTTAACCCTCTCATTCCTGAAATCATTCTAGTGAATCTTCTCTGAACCCTCTCCAACGTCAGCACATCAGTCCTACACAACAAAGGTGAGGTCCTACCCTGTAATTTCAATAAGACGTCTTTACCCTTGAACTCAAATGCTCTTGCAATAAAGGTCAGAGTTCTGGGGGCCTCTCTAGTCATTGCTGCACTGACACAGTAACATCCAGCGGCTTAGGTGCAAGCACGAGGTCTCTCCGAACACCACCTTTCAATCTCCTCCCATCTAAGAAAGCACCCTGATCCTTAATTTTTCTACCAAATCCCAAGTCTGTTCAGAGAAGCAATTGCTCACACAGAGGTGAGAATTTCAAAAGTTCTGTCCCCAGAGAGCTGCTGGGGTTTAACATCATTAAAGTTTCAGTGGGTTTGCAGACGTGGGAGAAAGGTGGGTCGGTGTGGGAATAACCATCCCTGTCGGCAGCTCTCACTCCCATCCTCATCGATTCTGATTCACTCGCTCCCAGCTCCTCCAACTCACGAAACGTTGACTCACGCTGCCACGTACACCGACCCTGAAACACACTCACCCTCCCACACACTCACGTAAATGGACACACTGACTTTCCTGTCAGATCGAAGGTGGGTGGATAAGGACTATCATACCTCCAACACACACACACACACACGCACGCACGCACACACACACACACACACACACACACACACACACACACACACACACAGGCTAGACAGCCACATACACACATAGAACATGGAACAGTACAGCACAATACAGGCTCTTCGGCCCGCAATGTTGTGCCGACCTTTAAAACTCGCCTAAGACTATCTAACCCCTTCCTCCCACATATTTTAAATTCCTCCATATGCTTATCTAGTAATCTCTTGAATTTGACCAATGTACCTGCCTCCACCACCACCCCAGGCAGCACATTCCATGCCCCAACCACTCTCTGGGTAAAAAACCTCCCTCTGATATCTCCCTTGAACTTCCCACTCATTACTTTAAAGCCATGCCCTCTTGTATTGAGCATTAGTGCCCTCAAACACACGCACTCAGACTCCTACACATAAAAAAACATAGATCAACGCACAGACACATGAACGCACACACAGACACAGAAATCTCACTGACACACAAACAGAAACACATTCCAGGTCTAGGGACATTGTCGTCAATAAAACTGTTCCTCATTTACTTACTGAAAAATGCTGGATAGTCACGGCTTGAATCCTATTGGCTGAGCAGTTACTTTGCTCCCCACTTTGGAAGTGTTGAGTTGAACAGCATCACAGGCGACCAGCTCTCCCTTTCAATTTTCGCCAGTCAATTGAGGATATAGGAGTGGTCCAAGTGTTGATCTGTGCTCGTGTTGTGGTAGGAAACGGGTGGCGCCTGACACGTTGGTTCCTTTTCCCATCCTTGAAGTGGCAGCCAGCCATTTACTGAAAACTGTGAAAGTTGTTTCAAGTGTTGCAGACCACATCCGTCAGATTGGAGCTCAGAAACACATCAGTAGGAATGCAAGAGCCAGTCAGCCCCTTTGGGTCAAACTCTCCCTGACATCAAGGTCTGTTGTTCTCAAGCACCAAGCCCAGCACCAAGTATTCGGGGAGTTTTCAGGTTCTGCTGTCAGTGGCAATCCTGAATATCACTGGCAGCATCTCACACACACACTCAACAGTGTTGCACACTCATAGTTACCAAAAACACACACACACACACACACACACACACACACACACACACACACACACACACACACACACACACACACACACACACACACATCGCTGCATCAGGCTGTGCATGAAACCAAAGCACGTGGGCACCAAGTGTCACTATGTGCCGAGGTTCTACCTGCGCTGGGGACGAGGTGGTCGCCCACCTCTTTGCGGGCTGTGGGTTTGCGAGGAGGGTGTGGTGAAAGATGCGAGGGTCCTTGTCACGGTTCATCCCCAGCAGCTGTGTGACAGAGGATTCTCCGACCTACGGGCTGCTCCCGGGGACACGCACGGAGACGGACGTCGACTGCTGCTGGAAGGTGATCAACTCAGTGAAAGGCGCCCTTTGGTCTGCCCGAAACTTGTTGGTCTCCCAGCACAGCGAGATGTCCGTAGGGGAATGCTGCCGTCTGGCACATTCCAGGCTGCAGGAGTACGTGCTGAGGGACGCACTGAAGCCGGGCGCAGCCGACGCAAGGGCTCGGTGGGGAAGGACGACAGTTCAGGGTTCTTCTGCCACAGAGTGGGAGGGATGGGGTCAGGGGAGGAAGCCCCTTAAATATTGTAAATATGGGATTGGGGTATCACCCCAGGGAGCCACACGATGGGAATAAGTGCTGCCTTTTTTTTAATATATAAAAAGGTAACACTAGTAATTGATCCGTACACGAATGTAAAGGTTTGCACTGTTTTATTGTTGTAGATAGTTTGTTTTTTATGATGAATAAAGTTTATTTTGGAATAATAAAGAAAAGGCATTCCTCAACTAGTGGTGTCCATTTGTAGTCTGGTCCCGGTTGTAACGAGGGAAACATCGGGCAGCAAGATCCCATAATAATCCACACCCACCAAGGCAGTGGACTCGAACATGCTACAGTTCGGGGGCAATTAAGTATGGACAATAAATGCTGAAGCTGCCCGCACACTCCAGACCTGGGAATGAATAAACAATGTAAATTTTTTACAGCTCTTGTTTGCATCAGCAGCATCTCACAGTTAGAGCCCAGGAGTGAACCACAGTCTGTTCCCAGCTCAGCAGAGCCTGTGGTCTGGCTGATAAGGAAGGCGCCGATGACGGAACGAGCTGGACACAGCTCAGCAGCTCGCACCGGGGACCTGAGCTGTCAGCTCGAGCACTTTCTGCAAGTCAATCTCATGGTGCCATCTCACACCACCGGATGTTGCTACCACTGTGCAGCAGAGCTGCGAGATCTGTAACTTGTGAAGGGTCAATACTGAGTGAGCGGGGGTGGAGTATGTCATTGTGGAAGGGACGCTGGTGGGGGGGGTGTGTCACTGTGGGAGGGGTGTTGCAGGGAGAATGTCCCAAGGGGACATTCCACATAGGAAGGATGTGGAAGCGTTGGAAAGGGTGCGGAGGAGATTTACCAGGATGCTGCCTGGTTTAGAGAGGATGCATTATGAGGAGAGACTAAGGGAGCTGGGGCTTTACTCTTTGGAGAGGAGGAGGATGAGGGGAGACATGATAGAGGTGTACAAAATATTAAGAGGAATAGATAGAGTGGACAGCCAGCGCCTCTTTCCCAGGGCACCAATGCTCAATACAAGAGGGCATGGCTTTAATGGGAAGTTCAAGGGAGATATGAGGTTTTTCACCCAGAGAGTGGTTGGGGCATGGAATGCGCTGCCTGGGGTGGTGGTGGAGGCTAATACATTGGTCAAGTTCAAGAGATTGCTAGATAAGCATATGGAGGAATTTAAAATAGAGGGATATGTGGGAGGAAGGGGTTAGATAGTCTTAGGAGTGGTTTGAAGGTCGGCACAACATTGTGGGCCGAAGGGCCTGTATTGTGCTGTATTGTTCTATGGTTTCTATGGTTTCCATGGCACTGTTGGAGAGGGGACACTGCAGAAGGAGTGCTACGTTGTTGAAGAGCAAGTACTGATGAAGTGCTGCACTGTTGGATGGGCCTCCTGAATCAGTCGGAGAGGCACTTCAGCCCCGAACGACTGATTATTGCTGCAGTGTTCACAGTCTGCAGTGGTTGATCACTTGTCTCTGCCACAGGAAGGAGTGTCACTTACCCCATGATCCACCTCACAGTTTCACATCAGCCCTCTCTACAGGACCACATGGTGCAGAAGCACAGGGAGAGCAAACTCTGCTCCAATCGTGTGTGTCGGCAATTACTCTGCAGTGGTGTAGTGGGACTGTCGGTAATACGGTAACACAGCGACTGTAATTCACTCCGTCCCGGTAGCTGGGCAGGCACGGTAGTGTAGCGGTTAGTGTAACGCTTTACAGCGCCAGCGACCCGGGTTCAAATCCGGCCGCTGTCTGTCAGGAGTTTGTACGTTCTCCCCGTGTCTGCGTGGGTTTCCTCCGGGTGCTCCGGTTTCCTCCCACATTCCAAAGATGTACGGGTTCGGAAGTCGTGGGCGTGCTATGTTGGTGCCAGAAGTGTGGCGACACTTGCGGGCTGCCCCCAGAACACTACGCAAAAGATGCATTTTCGATGTACATGTGACTAATAAAGATATCTTATGTTATCCTCCTGGGTTAGTACTTTGACTTTATAAACCCTTTATTGGTATTGGTATTGGTTTATTATTGTCACTTGTACCGAGGTACAGTGAAAAACTTGTCTTGCAAACCGATCGTACAGGTCAATTCATTACACAGTGCAGTTACATTGAGTCAGTACAGAATGCATTGAGGTAGTACAGGTAAAGACAATAACAGTACAGAGTAAAGTGTCAGAGCTACAGAGAAAGTGCAGTGCAATAAGGTGCAGGGTCACAACAAGGTAGATCGTGAGGTCAGAGTCCATCTCATTGTCTAAGGGAACTGTTCAATAGTCTTATCACAGTGGGGTAGAAGCTGTCCTTGAGCCTGATGGTCCGTGCCCTCAGGCTCCTGTATCTTCTACCTGATGGAAGAGAAGAGAAGAGAGAATGACCCGGGTGGGTGGGGTCTTTGATTATGCTGGCTGCTTCACCAAGACAACGAGAGGTAAAGACAGAGTCCAAGGAGGGGAGGCTGGAGTCCGAAATTGTCAATAGGGAAAAAAAAACTGGATATTGGAAATCCAAATCAGAAATATAAAAGCTGGAGGCATCATCCTCGAGGAGAGGAACTGTCAATGTTTCAGGTTAAGGATGCTTTCTTGTACAAGTCAGGAGACAGGCCTGTTTGAGGCCACTGAATACGGGACCGTGGAGAGAATCGAAGGCCTGTGCATGGTGGGAAACAGGTGAGAACTGAAAGTAACATCTGCTTTACAAACCAACGTTGGAGACAGTAAAAAAAATGAAACAGGAAGATGCAACAAAGTTCAAGTTAACCTCCGACTATTGGAGATGCTGGAATTTTATCCCAAGCCACTCATTTAAAAAGCTTTCAACAAGTTTTTTCTCTCTCAGCTGGCTACTAAATCTTTAGTGTCAAAGTTTGTTTGGTGAGAGAGTTTTGACAGCTTGTAAATTAGTTCTTTCTTTGACAACCTGAAGTTTTGTCTGTGCATTTTCCCAGTGAAGTTCCCCAAGCACACTTCACTCTTTTAAAGCAGTTTTGTTCAATATCTGAGCACAATTGCAGGTAACCCTTCAAACATTATCACTTCAAGGATCGATGCTTGATGCCCAGCTTGTCACCATAGAACCATAGAACAGTACAGCACAATACAGGCCCTTCGGCCCACCGTGTTGTGCCGACCTTCAAACCTTGCCTAAGACTATCTAACCACATCCTCCCTTCCATGCCCCAACCACTTTCTGGGTGAAAAACCTCCCTCTGACATCTCCCTTGAACTTCCCACCCATTAACTTAAAGCCATGCCCTCTTGTATTGGTATTAAAATTGGTTTATTATTGTCACTTGTACTGAGGTACAGTGAAAAACTTCTCTTACACACCAATCGTACAGGTCACTTCATCACACAAGTGTGGTCTAACCAGAGTTTTGTAAAGCTGCGTCATTACTTTGTGACTCTTAAACTCGATCCCACGACTTATGAAAGCTAACATCCCATAAGCTTTATTAACTACCCTATCTACATCAATGAGTTGTGGGGGAGACTAATATCTCCCTAACATCGTGCATGGAATACAACATGCAAAAAAATGTGTTATCCTCTTTTAGTGAACATAAAAGTTCAGTATCTGTTAATCAGTGAGACATTGGGTCCTGTTGACATTCAGAGTGACCTAAATATGTTTTTACACGTCACTGAAGGCCAACACACAAGTGCAGTAAATGAAACGGTAGCCTTTATTCTGAGAAGATTTGTTTACACAATCAATAAGTCACCTTGCAATTGCATAGTGTTGTGGAGAATCGGCATCTGGAGTATTGTGTGTAGTTTTGGTGTTCTTATCTAATAAAGGATGCAGTCAAGGGATTGGTTGCTGGAATGGTTCATTGTCATAGAAAATAGAACATAGTACAGCACGGAACAGGCCCTTCGGCCCACAATGTTGTGATACTATATTCTCTAGAGTTTAGAGAATCAGAGTTATAAAATTGTTAATTCTTATGGGGGGGGCGGTGTGGGCAGTGTGCTCCCCTGGCTGGGGGGGTCTCGGACCAGGGGTCCCGGTTTCACAATAACGGGTCGGCTGTTCCAGGACCATGATGGGGACAGATTTCTTCACCCAGGGGGCTGGGAATCTCTGGAAATCGGGATGTGGAAGGGGGGGGGGAAGGGGGTGTGTGGGGGGCAGGTGGGAAGGGGGAGGGGTGGAGGGGGATGAGGGAGACTGAGGGACGGGTGTGTGCGAAGAAGCTGGGAGGGGGAAGAGACAGAGGGACAGGAGCGGGGAAGGAAGAGGCTGAGGGGCATGCACGATGTTCACACTATGATTTAACCCAGGGATACGGAGACCGGAACTGTGCACGGTGTTCCCGGTGTGGTCTGACCCAGGGATACAGAGACGGGAACTGTGCACGGTGCTCCCGGTGTGGTCTGACCCAGGGATACGGAGACTGGAACTGTGCACGGTGCTCCCGGTGTGGTCTGACCCAGGGATACGGAGACCAGAACAGTGCACGGTGTTCCCGGTGTGGTCTGACCCAGGGATACGGAGACGGGAACTGTGCACGGTGTTCCCGGTGTGGTCTGACCCAGGGATACGGAGACGGGAACTGTGCACGGTGTTCCCGGTGTGGTCTGACCCAGGGATACGGAGACCGGAACTGTGCACGGTGTTCCCGGTGTGGTCTGACCCAGGGATACGGAGACCGGAACTGTGCACGGTGTTCCCGGTGTGGTCTGACCCAGGGATACGGAGACCGGAACTGTGCACGGTGCTCCCGGTGTGGTCTGGCCCAGGGATACGGAGACCGGAACTGTGCACGGTGCTCCCGGTGTGGTCTAATAAGAACCAGTGAACCTTCCTGCACTCTCGCTATCTCAATGGTACCTTTGTTCAAGCAGGGAGACGGGACATTCCTCCCCCTGATGTTCATTCCTCTCCCTGTTTAGTTGCATTCTGCATCGATACGTCCATAGGCGTGCTCCCGATCATTGATTGTGGGAATGAGATTCGTGTCCTCATTACTGTCTGGGTAAGGGGTTTGTCTGAAATCTAGAATGGATCCATTAAAGACCATCTGAACACAATGATCTATTTCTGATCTTTCCCCATATGCACTATTTATCTGTTTAAAACATTTCAAATTGTTAAAGATATTTATCAGGTCACCTCTCAGACTCCTCTGGTATGGAGATGGGTGAGTTCAGATTTGCTGATAACTCCAGACACTTCTGACTGTTATGAGGAACATATTAGCTTGTATGTGGTTTGGGGTCTCCCATGATTTTGGAAATGCCATCCTTTCACCCTAAGATAAGGGGAAAGGTTTAGGGGGAACATTAGGGGGAACTTCCTTCATTCAGAGAGCAGTGGGAGTGTGGAACAGGCTGCTATCTGACGTGGTAAATGTGGGCTCACTCTTAAGTTTTAAGAATAAATTGGATAGATACATGGACGGGAGAGGTCTGGAGGGTTATGGACTGGGTGCAGGTCGATGGGACTAGCGGAATAAAAGCTTCGGCACAGATTAGAAGGGCTGAATGGCCTGTTTTCTGTGCTGTAGTGTTCTATGGTTTTATGGTTTAGATATAATGGGACATCACTGGAGATAACCACATTGATTGTCAGATCAGTTTGTGACTGGCAGGGATTGACAGGTTATTGATGATCAGATGCTGCATTATAGCAAGGTGTGTAGGATGTTTCTTCCCATCGACCGCTGAATGTGGATAGTTGATTAATTGTAAAACAGCACCCACCAGAAGATTGGATCTGTATCTCAAGATAAATCGTAGGTTGTTCTTAAGTTCCGTTGTGAAAAAATAAGGATTTAGATCTTTCTGCACCGAGGGAACAGCTGGAATCTTTCATGTCTCCAGGAAAACATCAAAAAAGAACGTACAAGAAAGCAAGAGGCTGCAGAGAGGAGCGGACTCAGCCCCAGTACATCATGGGCGCATCCCTGCCCACCGTTGGGAGTATCCACAACATCTGTCATCAAAGATCCCCACCATCCGGGCCGTGCCGTCTTCTCGCAGCTCCCATCGGGCAGGAGGTACAGAAGCCTGAAGTCCCCACACCACCAGGTTCAGGAACAGTGACTCCCCTTCAACCATTGGGTTCCTGAACTGACCGGCACAGCCCTGATCACTGCCTCAGTGCAGCAACACTGGGACAACTTTGCACTGCAGTGGACTGTTTTTTTGTTCTATTTGTGTTCTTTCTTCTAAAAATAGTGTATAACTTATGCTTAGTTTATACTTTTCTTGTGAATGCTGCTTATCTGATGCTCTGTGCCTGTGATGCTGCTGCAAGTAAGTTTTTCATTGCACCCGTGCACCCATGGACGTGTGCATGACAGTAAATTTGACTTTGACTTTTAACATCTCAACATCTTTATACATCTGCCTTCAGTGTCAGCATTCCTCCTTTAATTAAATAACAATACACCGTATTGCAGGTGGAGCCTCACCAATATCTCCTACTATTGTAGCAAGCTTCTCTTTTTGCACTGTGCTTGTCATTTCTCGCCTTAGTTACTTGGAGCACCTTTATGCCAACTTTGTGTTTCAAGTTCAAGTTACTTTATTGTCGTTGACCCATATGCTATAAAAACACATGGAGGAATGAAATGTTGTTTCCCCCAGCCTCACACAACAGAGGACATACATAGAACAGAGGACATACAATAAACAGACAGAAAAACTGTGGGACTACAAACTGTGCAAAAAAACGGTACATACAGAATACAAATTTAGCGCAGCGTTAGTGCAAAACCGAGTTGGACAAAGAAAATACAGAACTCAGTGTGTTGCACTAATTGTATAAACATGTTCAGCGGCGGCCAAGGTTCTTACACGCCGTTGAGCAAACCAGGGCTTTTGACGCGGCAATTGTCTGAAACTGCCTCCAGGGTATTCAGGAGCCTGACAACCTGGGGGGGCTAAAACTGTTGCACAGTCTAGTAGTTCTGGCCCGGATGCTCCGGTACCGCTTGCCAGACGGCAGTGGGGCAAATAGGTCGTGGGAGGGATGAGAGGGGTCATCTATGATTCTGCAGACCTTGCGTGCGCATCGGGTGTTGTAGACGTCTAGGATGGAGGGAAGAGGTACTCCAATGATCTTTCCAGCTGTGCTCGCAATTCTCTGCAGGGTCTTGCAGTCTGAGGTGATACAGTTACCGTACCAGGCAGAGATGCAGCTGGTCAGGACACTCAATGGTACCCCTGTAGAATGTGGTGAGGTTCCCTGCACTAGAGCAGCTGATCCCTCCGTACTTTACTCATTTGCAATCTCTCTCCAATTAGAGACTACTCTGTCCGTTGATTCCTTTACTGAAGTACATGGCTCACTTTCCTAATTAAGCTCCATTTGCCAAGTTTTTGACCACTCGCTCAATCTCTCCACATTGTGTCACGGAGTCCAAATATCCTCACTGCCTCATCAGCAACTTAAATATAGAATGGAACAGGTTCTGGGCCGGTGACTTGGCTGCTGCCTTTCACAGCAGAGGTGTAAAAGTTCTTCGTTGTGACTGTCACTGGGCGTTTTGAGGTTGTGAAAGGTGCTGGTGAAGTGCTCATTTGCCTTGACACTGCGGACCTCACAGCAGAGACCGCCCATCACACGGGAAGCAAAGTAATCCACAAAGACTTTGTCTAGAGTCAGTTTTATTCTTCCCCAGAGCTGCCGGGCAGCAGGAGAGGTCTCTCCAACTGTTCTTTCTTCCAGACCCCAGGAGCAGGAAATTGACGGAATAGCTGGGATCGGATAATGATCGGGAAATCGTACTTCGTCCTGTCAGTGCTTCAAGGTACCAGTCTCAACAGTTCGACTTGCTCACAGTTAGTATTCTCTGCGAGATGTCTTTGAGCTGGGTAGGAGTCCCAGTGTTCCTACCCTCACCCAGTGTCCCTACCCTCACCCAGTGTCCCTACTCTCACCCAGTATCCCTACCCTCACCCAGTGTCCCTACCCTCACCCAAGGTAATCCTCCCAGCACTGCTAACGTCCCAGTGGCTCAACTTTAAAATTCTTCTCCCCGTGTTCACACCCTCCACGGTTTTGGTATTGGTATTGGTATTGGTTTATTACTGTCATTCGTACCGAGGTACAGTGAAAAGCTCTCTACAGGTCAATTCATTATACAGTGCAGTTACCTTGAGTTAGTACAGAGTGCATTAAGGTAGTACAGGTAAAAACAATAACAGTACAAAGTAAAGTGTCACAGCTACAGAGAAAGTGCAGTGCAATAAGGTGCAAGTCACAACAAGGTAGATCGTGAGGTCAGAGTCCATCTCATTGTATAAGGGCACCGTTCAATAGTCTTATCACAGTGGAATAGAATCTGGTGATACGTGCCTTCAGGCTCCTGTATCTTCTACCCAACGGAAGAGGAGAGAAGATGGATTGACCCGGGTGGGTGAGGTCTTTGATTATGCCGGCTGCTTCACCAAGACAGCGAGAGGTAAAGCCAGAGTCCAAGGAAGGGAGGCTGGTGTCTGTGATGTGCTGGGCTGTGTCCACAACTCTCTGCGGTTTCTTGTGGTCCTGGGCAGAGCAGTAGCTGTACCAAGCCGTGATACATCCGGATAGGATGCTTTCTATGGTGCATCGGTAAAAGTTTCACCTCTCCATTTCACTTCGAGCACTGAAACTTCCAAGTCCCCACTCAACTCTAATCCTTCTCCCTCGTGAGCCACAGAATTCCCCGAGTACTGCCCCTTCAACAGTGTAGCTCTGCTCTCGAGTTGGGAATAGGAGAGGGCCGCTTGGCACCTCAAGCCCTGCTTCATCAGGTAACAGGATCACGTAGGGTCTGTTTGTAAGTTCTACTCAGCATTTCTGCCTTCCTCCTTCCTTTACTACTGCCTCCGATGCTGAATATTACATAGAACATAGAACATAGAACAGTACAGCACAGAACAGGCCCTTCAGCCCACAACGTTGTGCCGACACAGCTAATCCCTCCTACCTACAGAATGACCATGTCCTTCCATTTTCCTCTCATCCAAGCCCCTCTTAAAAGCCCCTGGATGAGTTTGCCTCCACCACCCCTTCGGACAACACATTCCAGGCATCCACCACTCTCTGAGTAAAAAAACGTACCCCTCACGTCTCTTCTGAACCTTCCCCCTCTCACCTAAAATGGATGCCCTCTGGTATTGGATTGCTCAATAATGCGAAAAAGATATTGCTTGTCCACCCTATCTATGCCCCTCATAATTTTATACACCTCCAACAGATCACCCCTCAGCCTCCGTCGCTCCAGCCCAAGTTTGTCCCGCCTCTCCCTTAGCACATGCCCTCGAATCCAGGCAGCGTCCTAGTAAACCTCCTCTAGGCCCTCTCGAAAGCCTCGACATCCTTCCTGCTGTGAGGTGACCAGAATTTCACGCAGTGCTCTAAATGCGTCCTAACCAGAGTCCTGTAGAGATGCAACATAACTTCTTGACTCCTGTACTCGATTAATGAGGAAGATTCATCTCTCCTCAGCTGTAGTGTCAAAAGAGTGGAATGCCAACACTCCACGAGACGTGAAGGTGCTGAGGGGTTTGTGCGCCCACATTCTGTGTCACTACAGTTATCCGGAGCATCTGGCCAATGAATCGCGGGTCGGGGTATGGCATATCAAGGAGAACACATCACCCGTAGCCTTCCACTCTGCGGACAGCAGCCGCACTTCGTCAAGATTTCGCCATCGGACCCAGCTTTCTGGAAACCTGACGGCTGGCAACTGTTCCCTGGTTATCAACAACGTCACACAAGAAGATGAAGGTGCTTATTATTTCAGAATTGAATTTAAAGAGCCAGATCAGTATAACTACTTTCCCGTAACACAGCTGCATGTGGGTAAGTACTTTGATTATTTAATGATACACCTCGATCGATCACTGGTAAATAACATCAACTGTGCTGTCTTAATGCAGTGTTAGACTATCAGTAGCCCGACAAGGCCTGCATTTCAGTACGGTACACGTACTCCAAGTGCCGTCTCACCAACGTATTGTACAGCCCTGGTTTAACTTCCCAAAGCACATTACTTTGCACTTGCCTGAATTAAGTTCCACTGACCATTCCTTTGGTATTGGTTTATTATTGTCACTTGTACCAAGGTACAGTGAAAAACTTGTCTTGCAAACCGATCGTACAGGTCAATTCATTACACAGTGCAGTTACATTGGGTTAGTACAGAGTGCATTGAGGTAGTACAGGTAAAAACAATAACAGTACAGAGTAAAGTGTCACAGCTACAGAGAAAGTGCAGTGCAATAAGGTGCAAGGTCACAACAAGGTAGATCGTGAGGTCAGAGTCCATCTCATTGTATAAGGGAACCGTTCAATAGTCTTACCACAGTGGGGTAGAAGCTGTCCTTAAGCCTGGTGGTATGTGTGTAGGTGAGGTGCTGTTCCTTGCATTGGGCCTCACTGGACAGTATCGGGGGCAACAGGTCAGAGTTGGGAGCGGGATGAGGATTTGCAGTAGAGTCGCTCCTGTGAGCTAAGTGCAGGTGCTGCACAGGATCACCCGATCCGTGTTTGCCTTCCCCGAGGTAGGGGGGTCCATGTCGTGAGCACCAAGTGTGCACAACCTGTCATGAGGGATCTGGGTCTGGAGGTTTGCCTGAACCCGGTTGGTCCATAAGCCACCTGGTGCTAAAGATTCCCACTTTCCCCCCTTCCTCAGCTCGGGCGTCAGAAAACTGGACCATGGACACTCCGCGAGATGTGACGGCGCAGAGGGGTCTGTGCGCCCGGATTCCCTGCCGTTACAGTTACCCATCCAACCTGAAAAATATGGCCCGAGATGGAATCTGGATGAAAGACGAGTGCACGGCCAGAGCTGTTGCCCTTCACTCCCGGAATCCCGATGCTGAGTCCCCGAGGTTTCGCCGTCGGACCCGGCTGTCTGGACACCTGGAAGACGGCGACTGTTCCCTGGTTATAGACGACATCACGCAGGAAGATAAAGGTCATTATTACTTCAGAATTGACTTTAAAGGCCCGAATCGGTACAGCTACCTCCCCACAACACAGCTCAACGTTACCGGTGAGTGCTCTGTATAATTAGAAACATAGAAACATAGAAAACCTACAGCACAATTCAGGCCCTTCGGCCCACAAAGCTGTGCCGAACATGTCCCTACCTTAGAGATCCATCGCCCTCTATTTTACTCAGCTCCATGTACCCATCCAACAGTCTCTTAAAAGACCCTATCGTATCCGCCTCCACCACCGTTGCCGGCAGCCCGTTCCACACACTCACCACTCTCTGAGTAAAAAACTTACCCCTGACATCTCCTCTGTACCTACTCCCCAGCACCTTAAACCTGTGTCCTCTTGTGGCCACCATTTCAGCCCTGGGAAAAAGCCTCTGATTATCCACCTGATCAATGCCTCTCATCATCTTATACACCTCTATCAGGTCACCCCTCATCCTCATCGCTCCTAGGGGAAAAGGCTGAGTTCCCTCAACCTGTTCTCATAAGGCATGCTCCGCATTTCAGGCAACAGCTTTGGAAATTGTTCAACAGTCAGTGGGGAGATATCATAAACTGCACCGTTTCCTGTTAACACAAATCACACGTCAGTCTGACATCACTGGACTATCAGTAACCAGGCAATGCCTTCCACCTCAGCTCTGAGACATGGCAAAGGGTAAAATGACCGGCTCCCCTGTTTCAGGTGCTCGCTGAAGCGTTAAGGCATATTGTCTCCATCCTGCTGTGGACAAGGGGTTAATGAAACAGGGCCAGAGATCTGAGAGAGGTGAGCGGGTGCTGCCGACGGGGGGGGGGGGGACCTATCCGTCCACCGGCCCCCGCCGATACCCAGGGTGTTCAGAATGAGAGTGTTTAGAGCAGAGGGGCAGACTCCGCTGGACCGTTCACTACCTGCCCCTCTGAAAACGTGGTGCTCCCACAATAACACCCCTCCAGATGTTGGACGCCCCCTCGTCACTGTCCCTCTGACAGCGTGGTTCTCCCTCAGTACTCCAACATCAACACACCTCTGCCCCGCCAGCTGTGGGCTTCCATCGGCGGGGTCACATGAAGTTGCATTTGGTCCACAGCACAGACACAAATCCATTCGGTCCAATGTCAGTGTTCCTCCTCCGTACTGTTGGATTCCACTGGTTAATACTTATTAGTATTGGTTTATTATTGTCACTTGTACCGAGGTACAGTGAAAAACTTGTCTTGCAAACCGATCGTACAGGTCAATTCATTACACAGTGCAGTTACATTGGGTTAGCACAGAGTGCATTGAGGTAGTACAGGTAAAAACAATAACAGTACAGAGTAAAGTGTCACAGCTACAGAGAAAATGCAGTGCAATAAGGTGCAAGGTCACAACAAGGTAGATCGTGAGGTCAGAGTCCATCTCATTGTATAAGGGAACCGTTCAATAGTTTTATCACCATGGGGTCTTTTTCTTCTTTCAGCTAATTTTTACATGGATAGTGTTTGATCTTCCTCTGGTGGTTGTACAAGGTGTAACCGCTTCTTCCCTGGTGTGATCTTTACCCAGGTGAATGAGTGTTTTTTCACTGGTTGATTTTTGCCATTGTATTCAACAGGCATTTTCTGATTGGACCATAGTTATCTCAGGAGTACCTCTTACCTCGGGTGTAAAAGGTGTCGGTTTTTGTTAATCACTCTCTTACTTGCACTCTTGCCTCTCTCTTATCTCGCTCTCTCTTATCTCGTGTGCTTTCCCTCTCTCTCTTTCCCCTCCCTCTCGCTCCTTTTAGTTCCTGTGTGTCAGCTCATCCCCCAGCGGTAAAAGCTTGTGCCGTGTGCTCTGTTTCTTTGTTTTAAACTTTTTCGATAAAACTTTGTGAAGCACTGAGTTATTTCCAACCCATTCCTGGACTTCCGAAAGAACCTGCGGATTCGAAGACAACCGGATCCGACAGCAACATCTCCCTTCCGTGTCCCCGTCTCCTCACACCCTGTCCCCGTGTGTTGATCCAGTTCCCCACAAACCTGTATCTGCTGTTAACCTCAACCCCTCTTTGTGGGAGTGGGGTCCACGTTCTTCCCAATCCTGGGGAAAGAGGTTTCTCATGAATTCCCCATCGAACTGATGGCTACATCAATGCCATCCACCCCCCTTCATGACATCTGTATAAATCCCACCCCCCCCCAATTCTCTAGTGAGCCCCAGCCTGTTCACCCACCCCAGACCATCGTACCCTCTCTTGTGGGACTGGGATTTCTATCTGAACTGATGCATCTGGTGATATTTATCTGAAAGCATCCATTTCTCTGTGTGTTAGATTTCACAGATAAACCCTCGATAGTCCCTGCTGAAATAGTTGCAGGAAAGCCTATGAACATAAGCTGCACCTTCAACACCACGTGTAATGGAACGACGCCCAACTTAACCTGGGTCACCCCCACTGATGTACCACCGTCAGTCTCAAGCAGCGTAACTCAGTGGGGAGACACTCTGACATACACTTCCGTTCTGACCCTGACCCCAGAGCTCAAACATCACGGGCAAACTCTCACCTGCAGAGTCAGATACCCATCTGTTTCATCGGAGCGGACCCTCACACTGACTGTGCAGTGTAAGTATGGAATCAGTCAGTGATATCTTAAGGTAGTGCGACACTTCCTCAGTACCCCGCCTCCCACGTTGTGGGGCTCCCTCAGTACTGCCCCTCCCACAGTGTGACCCTCCCTGAGTACTACCCCTCCCACAGTGTGACCCTCCCACAGCACTGCCCCCTCCCATGGCACTCCCTCGGCACTGCCCTTCCCACGGCGCCCCCTCGGTACTACCCCTCCCACAGTACTCCTCCTCCAACACTGCCCGTTCGACCCACAGAGGGAATTGCCACAAGTAATTGCCCTCTCGATCTTGGCTCCCACAACAGCGGGGCAATCGTCGCAGGAGGAGCTGGTCGTCTCACTGGCTGCTGCAGCAGGGGCTGTCGTCCTATTCTTCACGTCGGCTGTGATTTGCCTCATCCTTCAGTCCCGACGGAGAACCGACAGGTGAGTGTCTGAAACAAACCTCCCAAGACCCAGGACCCCCCGCCGGTCCCCGTGACCCTCTTCCAGCCTCTCAGCGATCACCTGATTTCCAGCGCTCCGCAGTTGGCAGCTGTGCCTTCAGCAGCCAGAGTCCTGGAACTCCCTTCACTTCTCCCTGCCTCGATACCCTCTGCCAGTCCCTCACGATCCCCCTTTCTCAGTAACCTCCCCAAACCCTGTTCCCCACATCCGTTGCCATCAGCTTCCCTTTGTTCATTAGCCCCAACAGCACAGACCATCTTCCCCCCTTCGCCGTGTCTACACCTTCTCCTGTTTATCTGCTTAACCCAACAATATACCACTCCATAACCTACCCACAGCCCCGACACAGCTCCCTACCTGTATACCTGAACCTAGCCCCAACATCGTCCTATTTCTTCTACAATCTCTTTACTGAATTTCAAATTAATTCAATTTAATATTACGTAACGTTAATGATGATACACACAGCGCAAAGAGATCAGGATAACAGTAATAACAGTTGATATATATACTCACAAGGAGTAAAAATATATAATCTGGACCTCCCACACCTTTGCTGAGTAAGCGTGATCCAAAAAAAAATTGAAAAGAGATTCAATTATGTGAAAAGAAAACCCCCAAATCGAACAAAAAATAAACAAAAGCGAACCAAAAACTTCAAAAACAAAACTGGACTGATATTTCTTCATTTAAAAAAAAAGTTTATGTTGTTAGCTCCACTCTTCTATATTCAAAGGTTATTGAAAGGGATTCGGAAAAGGTCTGCTTATAGCATATGGAAACATTGCCCTGTTTCTGTGCACTTCCCCATCCACAGCCCCTTCCTAGTCCGACATAGAGTCTAAACCCAACTCTTACCTCTTTTTATTATCCCCTAGTCCCCAGTACTGCCCCTCCAGGAGTGCAGCATTCCCTGTGGCTTGGTTTGTGTCCCCTCCAGCTCCTACATCTTCCTTATCTCTGTGACCCACTCCAGCCCCTACACCCCTCCCTGTCTCTGTAACCCCCCCGGCCCCTACACCCCTCCCTGTCTCTGTAACCCCCTCCGGCCCCAATGCTCCTCCCTATCTCTGTGACCCCCTCTGGCCCCTACACCCCTCCCTCTGTAACCCCCTCTTGATGCTGCACCCCTCCCTGTCTCTGTAACCCTCTCTGGCCCCTACACCCCTCCCTATCTCTGTGACCCCCTCAGGCCCCTACACCCCTCCCTCTGTAACCCCCTCTGGATGCTGCACCCCTCCCTGTCTCTGTAACCCTCTCTGGCCCCTACACCCCTCCCTATCTCTGTGACCCCCTCTGGATGCTGCACCCCTCCCTGTCTCTAACCCCCTCCGGCCCCTACACCCTTCTCTATCTCTGTGACCCCCCCTCTGGCCCCTACACCCCTCCCTCTGCAACCCTCTCTGGATGCTGCACCCCTCCCTGTCTCTGTAACCCCCCCCCCCCGGCCCCTACACCCCTCCTCGTCTCTGTAACCCCCTCCAGCCCCTACACCCCTCCCTATCTCTGTAACCCCCTCTGGCCCCTACACCCCTCCCCGTCTCTGTGACACCCTTCAGTCCCCACACCCCTCCCTGAAGGCAGACATGACGTATGCCTTCTTCACCTGTGTCGCCACTTTCAGGGAACTATGTACTTCCAAATCTCTCTGTTCTACAACACTCCCTAAGGCCCTACCATTTCTCTGTAACCCCACCTGACCGGAGGGGGTTACAGAGAAAGTCCTGCCCTTTTTTTAACTTCCCAAAATATTTCACTTCACACTTTTCCAAGTTAAACTCCACCTGCCATTTCTTGGCCCACTTTCTCAGTTGATCCAGATCCTGTTGTTATAGAACATAGAACATAGAACAATTACAGCACAATTCAGGCCCTTCGGCCCACAAAGCTGTGCCAAACATGTCCCTACCCTAGAAATTACTAGGCTTACCCATAGCCCTCTATTTTACTCAGCTCCATGTACCTCTCTAACAGTCTCTTGAAAGACCCTATTGTATCAGCCTCCACCACCATTTCCGGCAGCCCGTTCCACACACAGAAGAGACGATCTGAGACATCAGACACTTGAGATTTGAGACGATTTGAGATATTGAGACGATTTTCTCCACTGTCTACTACTCCATCAGTTTAAGTTTCATCTGCAAATTCAAGTAAGATAAGATAAGATTTCTTTATTAGTCACATGTACATCGAAACACACAGTGAAAATCATCTTTGTGTAGAGTGTTCTGGGGGCAGCCCGCAAGTGTCGCCGCACTTCCGGCGCCAACATAGCATGCCCACAACTTCCTAACCCGTGCGTCTTTGGAATGTGGGGGGAAACCGGAGCACCCGGAGGAAACCCACGCAGACACACGGGGAGGACGTACAAACTCCTTACAGACAGTGGCAGGAATTGAACCCAGGTCGCTGGTGTTGTAATAGTGTTACGTTAACTGCTACACTACCGTGTCTGACAAACAACAAGGGGCCCAGCACCGATCCCTGCGGCACACCACAGGTCACAGACTTTCAATCTGAGAACCGACCCTTCACTATCACCCTTTCACTCCTGCCACCAATACAAGTTTGTATCCAGTTGACTAGCCCAACCTGGATTCCATGTGATTTTTGCCTTCCAGACCGGTCTACCATGCAAGACCTTGTTCAAGGCTTTGCTAAATTCCCTGTAACGTCTACCAACCCTGCCCTTGTCAAACCTCTTAAACACGTCTTCCAAAAAAAACTCAGTTACATTTGTGAAACACAATTTCCCACGCTGACTGCCCCTAAGCAGTCCTTGCCTTTCAAGTGCAGATTGATCCTGTCTCAAGAATCACCTCTAATAACTTTGCCACCACTGACGTTAGGCTCACCGACCTGTAGTGTAAAAGTCGACCTGCGTCCTGTAATAAATCAGACAACAACAGAACCAAAGAACTTACAATCAATGCTCTATTAGTTTAACGCTAGCGGGAGTGGGGGTACATGGAGGAGCAAACTGTCAGTGCTGCTCTTCCCTGCACGTGCTCCGACACAGGGAATACAGGGTGCTAACAAACGTAAATACATTGTTCTCCAGTGGGTGTCCACTTACTGCACAGGCACACCCATATTTGGGTATGATTGACCAGCTCACGCTACCACTGGTCAAGCTGAGGGCTGCTGTGTGCACAAGCAACCCTGTTCTTGTGGCCTTGAAGCTCAGCTTAGCTGATAAGGAGTTGTAGATCTTCACGAGCAGGTGACCCAAGCTGCTTACCAGTAGAGAGAGAGGGAGAGAGAGGGAGAGAGAGAGTAAACCTTTGTTCATCAGAGCTCCCATCCCATTGTCTTCTACAGTAGTCCCCTGGCTTGTCCCTTGCAGCCCTTCTTAAATAAAGGCACAACATTCATCACCCTCCAGTCTGTTGGTAGCTCACCCACGGCCAAGGTCCTGCTGACTCCTCAGACTTTGACGCAAGAACCTTCCAAACAACCATCGACATTTCTGTAAACACAGGCAGATGTTTTATCCTCAAACTCTTGTTTTCAGACCAGCTGGAGATGCGGGAGGGTCGGGGTCTGATGGAGCTGTGATGGAGCCAGTGAGAATGAGGCAGAGTAAGAAGAAACATTACACTGTGCACCATGGGAAGTCTAAGGCCCAGGTAACAAACCTCTCGCAGATTGATGTTTGCGCTCAGTTATTCCTTGGTGGCAGAGCATGAAAGACAAGACGTCTTTATTAGTCACATGTACATCGAAACACACACTGAAATGCATCTTTTGCGTAGAGTGTTCTGGGGGCAACCCGCAAGTGTCGCCATGCTTCCAGCGCCAACATAGCACACCCACAACGTCCTAACCCGTACGTCTTTGGAATGTGGGAGGAAACCGGAGCACCCGGAGGAAACCCACGCAGACACGGGGAGAACGTACAAACTCCTGACAGACAGCGGCCGGAATTGAACCTGGGTCGCTGGTGCTGTAATGGCGTTAAGCCAACTGCTACACCACCGTGAGCGAGGCTAGCGATCGTACAGCATGGCCTCTCTCCCCCGTGACAAGGTTTCAGGGACTTCACGAGGTCGCAAGGTGAGTCCTGCCCCTTCTGAGCAATGTTGGAAGGAACATCCCATTTCCACATCACCACCCCAGGACAGCACAAAGACCTCCAGAGCCCAGGGGAGGCTTTCCTGAAGTTTAATCACTGCTGAGGGAAACGTAGCGGTCAACTGGCACACATCGAGGTCCCATAATCGGCTGTGTGATTGGGGGCGGACGTAAATAAAGGAGGGGCCATTGCGTTATTGAACACGAAGTATTTGGCAGTAATGAGGGAGGATGTCTGAGAATGCTTTCCAAATGAGAGATAAAGTAGGTGTGATATTATACTAGGCGCCTCCCAACAGTCGGCAGGAGATGGGGGAGCAGATAATGCAGGTAAATCCGAAGAGGTAAAAGAGGAATTCTGGGGAATGAAACCAGCCAAGTCTTAATGGGGGAGCACTCTGGGGATGGTGACTATAACTCGATAAGTTTGAAAGTAGTTATGGAAAGGGACGAGGATTTTCCCAAAACTAAGTGTCTGAATTGGGGAAAGGCCGATTTCAATATCGTTAGACAGGATCTGGCGAGTGCAAACTGGAAGCAGGTAAAATCTACCTTTGGGGAGTCTTTTAAAAGTGGAATAGAGTTCAGGGCCAACACGTTCCTTTAAAGGTGAAAGGTTGAGCACAGCAAGTCCAACGGACCTTGGATGTCGAGGGATATCGCCCGTTTGATAAAGAAGGGAAAATATAGAAGCATATAACAGGTATAGCTGGGTAATTATATCCTGGTGAATCCAGGATGTTCACCAGGAAGCTGGGCAATTATAGGCCAGTGAGTCCAGCATCAGTGGTCTGGAAACTATAGGAAAAATTCCCGAGGGATGGAGTTAACCTGTACATTGAGAGGGTATTGGTATGGGTCTAATATTGTCACTTGTACCGAGGTACAGTGAAAAACTTGTTTTGCATACCGATCGTACAGGTCAATTCATTACACAGTGCAGTTACATTGGGTTAGTACAGAGTGTATTGAGGTAGTACCGGTAAAGACAATAACAGTACAGAGTAAAGTGTCACAGCTACAGAGAAAGTGCGGTGCAATAAGGTGCAACAAGGTAGATTGTGAGGTCAGAGTCCATCTTATTGTATAAGGGAACCGTTCAATAGTCTTATCACCGTGGGGTAGAAGCTGTCCTTGAGCCTGGTGATACGTGCCCTCAGCCTCTTGTATCTTCTACCCGATGGAAGAGGAGAGAAGAGAGAATGTCCCGGGTGGGTGGGGTCTTTGATTATGCTGGCTGCTTCACCAAGACAATGAGAGTCCAAGGAGGAGAGACTGGTGTCCGTGATGCGCTGGGCTGTATAACCTTAGATCCTGTTGTACCCTTTTCAGTCTCCACTGTACCCCACCAGTTTTGGTGCCATCTGCAGACTTACTAACCACGCCACCTACATTCTCATCCAAATCTTTAATATAGATGACAAACAACAGAGGCCCCAACACTGATCGCTGGGGGTACACCACTGATCACAGGCCTCCAGCTACCCTCTGCCTCCTACCACCAAGCCCATTTTGTATTCAGTTGGCCAGCTCACCCTGGATCCCATGTTATCCAACCTTCCGGACCAACCTACCATGCGGGACCTTGTCAAAGGCCTTGCTGAAGTCTATGTAGATAACATCTACAACCCCGCCCTCGTTGATCCTCTTGGTCGCCTCTTCAAAAAAAGTAATCAAATTCCTGAGATACGATTTCCCACACGCAAAGCCACGCTGACTGTCCCTAATCAGTCCTTGCCTTTCCAAATGCAAATGCATCCTGTCTCTCAGAATCCCCTCCAGTAACTTGCCCACCAGTAATGCCTGTAGTTCCCTGCTTATCCCTGTTCCCCTGGTTGGCATGGAGATGGTGTGCTGTACAAGTCAATGACTCTAATGTGATAATGATATGAAAACAGGGCAAAATTTATCCCCATCTGAGGGATAAACTTTGGCTCCAGGACACTGGGGAGAACTCCCCTCCTCGTCTTCCCAGTAGAGCAGCGTTGGGGTGCAGGTATCATTTTACTGACCAAGACACTGTTCACTCCCTGTCAGTGTTATCTTGATCTTGCGTGCAAGATTCTGGATTGAGACTTGAACACACAATTCGTGGATTTAAAGGTCGTCACTGACAGACTGAAACCTCCAATTCAAAGCCACCCTGCCCGGCGTTACCAATCAGCAGCATCGCCTGCAGTTAGGGTGCTCTGCTCGGAATCAGAGACCCCAAATCCTGATTGTCATCTCGGTCTGTTTGCAGGGGAAGGCAGAGAGCGATGCAGAAAGCAAACGGAACATGCATCGAGATCAAGGTCAGAGTACTTACCAGAACTGTCAGTTTGAAGATCCGGTCTATGAGAACCTGTAATTGGATCGAGAACAGGAAACACACACTCTGGAAACAGCACAGGAATGATTGAAATTCCTCTTTTTGGGAATCCACAGAAATTCACCCCAAAAAACGGTCTAAAACTCCTTGACAGAAGCTGAGGCCATTCCATTCAAACTCGCTTTATGAAGCAGTGATCAGGCCAAGGTCATTCTCATTGGGTTTAATTTCATGCAGAAAGGTCCCTCACGCGAGGAGACAATCATCTCCTCTCTGATCGTTCATACCCACAGGTATCATTGGATCGTCCAGTGGGACAGACCGTCCGTGTTCAATCCTGTGTCTGGGGGGGGGGGGTGGGGCTGGAGGTGGCGGGTTTGAATCAACTTTCATTTTGTGATTCGTGTTCCATTCTGTGGATGTCTACAGGTCGGTTGTTCTGTTACGAGCCAGGTTGCTACTTGGTGAGTGTCCCTTTAAGGCACCTGGACAGTCGTGTAGTTTTGTGTGTGTGTGATTGTGTGTGTGTGTGTGTGTGTGTGTGCGCGTGTGTGTGGTGTTATCTGACTACTGCAAGTGAGAAAAAAACTATAACTGGAGCGTATTGGCAGTTGCACACAGAGAGATGGAGAGATGGGGAGAGATGGGGAGAGAGAGAGACGGGGAGATGGGGAGAGAGAGAGATGGGGAGAGAGAGAAAGAGAGAGAGAGAGAGACTGCCAGTCTCTGTATCCATGGATGAAGAACAATAGCTGTGATTGTCACTATACAATCCATGTATGGATTACTGGAGCAATCTGTGGGAGCCCACTTTGTCGTTAACCTGTACTGGAAAGCAGGTATATCTGTGGGCAGCCACATATCGAGTGCCCTCGGTGTGGCAGATACTTCGGAACACAGCAACGGAGATCATAGGTGATTGAGGTGTCATATGGGTTCCATCGTGGGACTTGTGCATTTTGTAAATTCTCTCTACATTTTCTGTACAATCTACTGTGGTTTTCAGAAGCCTTTGCTCATCGTCCTACCCTATGACTTGCTGAACTGACCTTTGAGAACTATTCCTAGACTTGGGGTTTGGGCACTAGACACACACAGACACTTCGAGTTTATTTTTGGTGTCAATGTTTAATATCTAACATTTTTATTTCTCTTATTATTACAAATAGTTATTAATAAATAGATTCTAACATTTATATGTGGCTCGTTGTGTTTCTATTGTTACTGGTACGTAACAGTTCCGCTATCCAACCATCAGGGTTAGAAGGCCACCTGTATATTGGGATAATTTGCTCGCTGATTTAAAGTCTTGCAGTGTTCTGCTTGTGTTCATGCACTATTCTGGATTTATTCTACCATTCAAAGCTTCGTGATGAGAAAACCTTGAGGTGGGCAGCAGGGGAACTGAGAGTTGTTGGACATTGGGAGGTTCTTTGCAGAATTGGCTGAAGCACTGGAGATGGGTGAGGCAGCAACACTGCTGGTGGGAGGGTGCTATTACAGAAGTGTTCACATGGGCATTTGCCGTTAGAAGCGTGGATGGAGACATTGGGACCTGCAAGTGTATAATTTGTCATATATCACAGGTGGATGAAACAGCCTTGCTTGCAGAATTGCAATCGTAGCCTTTCAGAATTTTAAAGTCAGATTAGGATCTGCCGTCCAAATGCCCAAAAGCTGCAGATACAGAAAACCTGAACTAAAAACAAAGTATTGGAGATGCTCAGTAGGTGAGACGTCCGTTGTGGAGAGAGGAACAGAGTTAGTGTTTCAGGTCGATGACCTTCCCTCAGAACTGGAAAAGTTTAAAACAAAAAGATGTGTTTTAGGTTGCAAAGAGGGGAAGGTGGAGACAGCAAAGGGGTTGTCGGTGACAGGATGGAGACCAAGGTTGTTGATCCTGTCCAGGAGAGGATAGATAGAACATAGGACACAGAACACTGCAGCACAGTACAGGCCCTTCAGCCCACAATGTTGTGCCAACATTTTATCCTGCTCTAAGATCTATCTAACCCTTCCCTCCTACATAGCCCCCTATTTTTCTATCATTCATGTGTCTATCTAAGAGTCTCTTAAATGTCCCTAATGTATCTGCACCCATAACCTCTGCCGGCAGAGCGTTCCACGCACCCACCACTCTCTGTGTAAAAAACTTACCCCTGACATCCCCCTTATACCTTCCTCCTGTCCCCTCATGTTAACCATTGTCGCCCTGGGAAAAAGTCTCTGACTGTCCACTCGATCTGTGCCTCTTGTACACCTCTATCAAGTCACCTCTCATCCTCCTCCTCTAGTTCGCTCTAGCTCGCTCAACCTATCCTCATAAGACATGCTCTCCAATCCAGGCAGCATCCTGGTAAATCTCCTCTGCACCCTCTCTAAAGCTTCCACATCCTTCCTATAATGAGGCGACCGGAATGGAACACAATACTCCAAGTGTGGTCTGACCAGAGTTCGATAGAGCTGCAACATCACCTCGCGGATGGTGAATACTTGTTAATTATCGCTGATCTCTCTGGAGGGGTAAATAGTGGGAGATGAACGAGGGCAGTGTTGTAAGAAGGGTTCTTTGAGGTCTCAAAGGGCAAGGACTCTGGACACAAGTCTTTGGAGTTTAAAAATGATTTATTCACGAAGATGAACACAGGGACAGAATGAATGGGAACGAATGCACACTTGCGCGCGCGCACACACACACACGCATGCACGCACGCACGCATGCACACGCACGCACGCACGCACACACACACAGGTGATCGCAAACGTGGGGGAAATCACAACGAGGGTGAGATACGCACACACACACACACACACACACACACACACACACACACACACACACATACACACACACAACAAACTGGTTACAAATGATCAGGGAAAAAAAACAATACAATGCCTGACCCCCCAACACAGTACAAGCATCGGGTTTACGCTACCGGGAACCTACTTAGGATGCTCCTAACCCCTGTGGAAGTGCACACTCTTAACAATGGTCCCTTCGGCATGGTTTCGATTCCTGGAGCAATCAAAAGCGACGCAACCATGCACACGTGGCATTCTTTATAGTGCTGGAGGGCTGGGTGGAGCCAGCCCAGGTAATCCAAATGATCCAATGGGTCATGGCCAGGTACAAAAGATGTGTACAGAGGCCAATGGTCAAGGGTGTGTGCTAATGGGGGGGTGCAGCCAGACCTTGATTGACAGTGGTGTCGCTTTCGACCATGTGTGTCACGTGACAGCCATGACCCTTCACACTACAGGCAGTAAAGGAAATGTAAGCAATGCTGTATCATTTTATGCAGTGCCTGTACCTCGTTTTTCTGTGACCTTCTCCTTACAGACGACTTTGATGATCAGATCTTCAAAATTGTTCTTCCCTTTGTTTAATTTCCCTTTTGTCAGTAGTCCCTCAGGTCGGAGTGTGTGCCAAACCCTAATTACCCTCTCAGCAGTCCAGAATATTTTGTACTCATGGGTCCGCGGGATGCGGGCAGTGTCAGTGTTTATTGACGGGTGGGGCTGAGCCGCCTCCTTGAACCACCTCCGTCCATGTGGGGAAGGTGCTCCCGCGCTGCTGTTGGGGACAAGAGTTCTAAGATTTACACCCAGCAGTGACAAAGGGACAGCGATTTCTGAGGGGGGGGGGGAATGGAGGATGCCATCCTGGACGGCATTCCCGAGCGTCCGCTGCCCTCATCCCATGACATTGGGTGGCCTCGGAGAACATTCCCAGCACAGAGAATAGCAATGAAGAATATCTTCCGTCAGAGGATTGTGACTGTGGAGCTCCTGTGGAAGCAGAGTCTTTGAATAGTTTTTAAGACAAGAGGTGGATAGATACCTGATCAGCAAGAGGTGGTGAAAGGTTATCAGGAGTAGATGGGAATTCAGGATTTGCGGTTACAGTCATCTCAGCCAGGATGTTGTTAAATGGTGAAGCAGGCTTGAGGGCATCTCCATATGGATGTCCATAACTGGGATCCCAATCTGGCACTACTTCCGTTGTAACATTGGGGAGGGGGCGTCCCCGAGGGACACGGCCTCGTGTGGTGGGATGGGAGCACGAGGGAGGGATCTTGTGAGGTCTGAAGGCACACGGCGGGGTGGATCGGAACCAATCTGACATTAATGAACCTGATTAGTTTTCACAACAATCCTACATGTTTATGGTCACTGAGACTAGATTTTAGAACATAGAACATAGAACAGTACAGCACAATACAGGCCCTTCGGCCCGCAATGTTGTGCCGACCTTTAAACCTCGCCTAAGACTATCTAACCCCTTCCTCCCACATATCCCTCTATTTTAAATTCCTCCATGTGCTTATCTAGTAATCTCTTGAATTTGACCAATGTACCTGCCTCCACCACTACCCCAGGCAGCACATTCCATGCCCCAACCACTCTCTGGGTAAAAAAAAATCCTCTGATATCTCCCTTGAACTTCCCACCCATTACTTTAAAGCCATGCCCTCTTGTATTGAGCATTGGTGCCCTGGGAAAGAGGCGCTGGCTGTCCACTCTATCTATTCCTCTTAATATTTTGTATATCTCTGTCATGTCTCCTCTCATCCTCCTTCTCTCCAAAGAGTAAAGCCTTAGTCTCTCCTCATAATGCATACTGTCTAAACCAGGCAGCATCCTGGTAAATCTCCTCTGCATCCTTTCCAACTCTTCCACATTTTATCTTTAAAATTCCAGATTTATTTAATAATTTGATTATCAGAGACATCGAACTACGCTGGATCTGTAGTTTACCTTGGCTCCTACCTGCGTTGGCATCAGTACAAGTTCTTTCCAACCAGGTGTCCAAACACGGTACAATGAGAGCTCGTCCCCCAGGTGTCAGAACATCCGGAGGTACCTCAATCACCTGCAGCCATTTGAATTTACTCAATGTCTTTAACGTACGAAACTGCTTCCCCGCACCCCACAATTGTCTGGGGGAGGGGGTGGGGTTCTAGGAAGCGGTTTTGCATTGTTCCACCTCAGGAGACATTGGGACAGAGGGCCTGAAATTCAACGTGCAACTTTTCAAGCAGTGTCTTAGAAGAAGAGAGAGTAAGGGGTGGAGACAGTTAGGAAGGGAATTCCAGGGCTCAGGCAGCTGAAGGCATGGACACCGGTGGAGCGGGACTGTGGGATCCCTCACTGTTGGTGGAGGAACACATTAGGCAGAAGATACAGTTTTCTCTGTCGACAGGTGAAGGGAAATGTGTTGAGGAATATCTGTTTGAAAGGTGGAGCCATCATGTCTCATTCAAAAGAAGTAGCTGAATGCAGGAGAGAGAGAGATGGAGAGGGACTTTCAGATCCTGGTGTCCAGGCAGCTAAAGGACATCAGTCATTGCTGGGGCGACTGAGATCAGTGGGTGATTGCGAGGACAGAATCGAGGGAGTGCAGAGATCTTGGAGGGAAAGAGGGCCAGAGGGGGTTACAGAGATAGGGAGGGGTGTAGGGTCTGGTGGCTTTACAGAGATGGTGAGGGGTTTAGGGGCTGGATGGGGGGGGGTCACAGAGACAGGGAGGGATGCAGAGGCCGGAGGGGGTCACAGAGACTGGGAGGGGTGCAGGGGCCGGAGGGGGTCACAGAGACGGGGAGGGGTGTAGGGGAGGGAGGGGGTCACAGAGATGGGGAGGGGTGTAGGGGCTGGAGGGGTCACAGAGACGGGGAGGGGTGTAGGGGCCGGAGGGGTCACAGAGACGGGAAGAGGTGTAGGGGCCGGAGGGGTCACAGAGACAGGGAGGGGTGCAGGAGCTGGAGGGGGTTACAAAAGCACGGAGAAGGTAAAGGGGTTGGTGTTGCTCCCTCCTCACTGCGGTACTCCCTCCTCTCCTCTCCTCACCTCCTGTGGCGATTCCTCCACATTGGAGCGCACTGCATTGTCGGACAGGAAATGCGTAGCGTGTCCTGTGCTGTGGGAGGGACACCATCGCTCAGCTCCATGAGTATGGGTCCCATGTCAGTCTAAGACCCTTGCTGTAGAAATGCCACCACCTTGTCCAGTCTCGGGCGGCCCAAGTACAAAGTGCTGTCTCCACATTTGCCTCCTGATCTGCCTCATGGTGTCACTTCATCATCCGAGGAAGGGGCCTTCAGCCTCCCCCCTCTCTGTCTCTGTAACCCCCTCCAGCCCCTAAACCCCTCATCATCTCTGTAAAACCCACCAGACCCTACACCCCTCCCCGTCTCTGTGACACCCTCCAGCCCCTAAACCCCTCACCACCTCTGTAAAACCCACCAGGCCCTACACCCCTCCCCGTCTCTGTAAACCCTCCAGACCCTACACCCCTCCCCGTCTCTGTGACCACCCTCTGGCCCTCTTTCCCTCCAAGATCTCTGCACTCCCTCGATTCTGTCCTCGCAATCACCCACTGATCTCAGTCGCCCAGCAATGACTGATGTTCTTTAGCTGCCTGGACGCCAGGATCTGAAAGTCCCTCTCCATCTCTCTCTCTTCTGCATTCAGCTAATTCATTTGGATGAGACATGAAGGCTCCAACTTTCAAACAGATATTCCTCAACACATTTCCCTTCACCTGTCGATGGAGAAAACTGTGTCTTCTGCCTGGTATGTTCCTCCGCCAACAGTGAGGGATCCCACAGTCCCAGTGTGTGACAGCCCTTACTCCCCAGAGACACCAATGGACAGGTGCTGTGCGAGGAACACAGCGACTGTAGTTCATATTGTGACCTTACAGCACAACCACCATCACACAATGTTATCCACAGAGACGTTGTCCATGGATGGTTTTAATTTCCCCCAGAGCTGCTGGGCAGGAGGAAAGGTCTCATCAACTGTGTTCTCTTTCAGACTGAGAGCAGTGTTACGAACCAGCAACACTAGAAATGCAACGAGCAAGGTTTCGATGTTAAATAAATGACCGAAATAAACCGTGTGTGTGTGTGTGTGTGTGTGTGTGTGTGTGTGTGTGTGTGTGTGTGTGTGTGTGTGTGTGTGTGTGTGTGTGTGTGTGTGTGTGTGTGTGTGGTTCCCAAACCAGCCAAGTCTAGGAATAGTTCTCAAAGTTTTATGATGGCAAACCAGTTCAGCTCAGCAAGTCACGAAGCAAAACGATGAGCAAAGGCTTCTGAAAACCATGCTAGAACGTAGAGAGAAGGAGTTTATGAATTTCACAAATTCCACGTTGGAACCAATACGACGCCCCAATTGCTGAAGATCTCCGTGGCTTGGTCCCGAAATATCTGCCATACCGAGGTCACTCGATACTTGGTCACCCACAGATATACCTGATTCCCGGTACAGGTTAGCGACAGTGGACACCACAGATTGCTCGGAAAATCCATGTATGGATTGCAAAGTGACAGTCACACAACTAATGGGCTTCACCCATAGATATAGAGGCTGGCAGTCAGTGCTCTCATGTCTCTCTCTCTCTCTCTCTCTTTATCTGTGGCCAGGTTCGGGAATCAGTTCACAGATATCTCTGCAGCTGCCAGCACTTCAGTGTATCAGCCTTCAGACACCTGCAGCATTCCAGTTATCCCGGTCACAGAAGCTCTCCGTTCCCACTCGCAGCAGCCAGACAAAGCCACACACTTTGTGGCTTTCAGGTGCCTTAAAGGGACACTCACCAAGTAGCAACCTGGGGCTCGTAACAGCAAGAAACCAACAAAATATCTGGGAGTGGATGATGATCAGGAAATCGTACTTCCTCCTGGGTGTCACATTTTGTTACGACTTAGAGAGGCCGTACAGCCCATCGAGTCTTCGCCGGTTCTCAGAGAAATCCCATCAGTCCCAATTCCCCTCACTTATTTCCTGTAATCTATTCTCTCTCACCTTCCCACCAACACTGGGGTCATTTACAGGGGCCAACTAACCTATTGCACATGGACTTTAGGACGTGACATTGGAGTAGCTGGGTGGAATCTGTGTGTCACACAGAGAGCGTGAAAACTCCACACAGACAGCACCTGGGGGTCAGGTTTGGACCCGAGTTAGTGAGGCAGCTGCTCTAATTGCTGTGCCACCTCATCCCCCCTGGGTCAGGTTACTGGGGATCAGTGTCCCAGCTCACACCAAGTCGTCGTGATGGCTATCCCTCGAAGTCAAAGATGATGGTCTTCGTTCCAAGTAGCCCACAGAGCGAAGACGCCTGTGTGTGTATTTGCTTAACGTGTACTTGATGTTACACTACAAAAAGCACACCACAAATCAACCAACTGGTTCCAATGGCATGGAAACCATGGCGACTGGAGCTGATGGATTTGTCGCAGCCCTCGTCCGCCTTCACAGCCGTTGAGTTCGAAGAAACTTTGTCCGCCTGTCCCACCGTTGTGGTCTCGGTTGGATTGTTCTTTGTCAGGGACTTCGCTATCGATCTTACCGCCATGGGTGACCCTACCAGGAGCATAGCTCCAGACGGCATCGCTCTTGGGATCTCAGGGCCACACGAAGCTTCTCCGTCACGACAAGGCGACAATCCACGGAGAAGGCACCAAGTGCAGGTCTCTCAGTGACTATCCCTTATGCTCACTGGCTCACACTGGCTCCTGGTTCAGCAATGCCTTGATTTTAAAATCTTCGACTCACCTTCATTTCCCTCCATGGTCTTTCTCCCCAGTTCAGACATCACTTCCAGCTGTGGCCTAACCAATGTTTTATAAAGTTGGACGAAGACCTCCCTGCTCTTGTACTCTACGCCCCAGCTAATGAAGGCAAGCATCCTGTATGCTGCCTTCACCTCATTCACTACCTGTGCTGCCACCTCGAGGGGTCTTTGGACTTGCACCCCAAGTACCTTTGTTCTTCAATGCTCCCCATAGGGCATGTCCTACTTTTATTAGACATAGAACATAGAACAGTAGAGCACAATACAGGCCCTTCGGCCCACAATGTTGTGCTGACCTTTAAACCTCGCCTAAGATTATCTATTCCTCTTAATATTTTGTACACCTCTACCATGTCTCCTCTCGTCCTCCTCCTCTCCAAAGAGTAAAGCCCTAAGTCTCTCCTCATAATGTATACTCTCTAAACCAGGCAGCATCCTGGTAAATCTCCTCTGCACCCTTTCCAACGCTTCCACATCCTTCCTATAACGAGGCGACCAGAACTGGACACAGTACTCCAACCAGAGTTTTATAGAACTGCATCATTACCTCACCGCTCTTAAACCCGATCCCTCGACTTATGAAAGCTAACATCTCATAAGCTTTCTTAACTACCCTATCCACCTGTGAGGCAACTTTCAGGGATCTGTTGATATGGACCCCCAGATCCCTCTGCTCCTCCACACAACCAAGAACCCTGCCATTAACTTTGTACTCTGCCTTGGAGTTTGTCCTTCCAAAGTGTACCACCTCACACTTCTCCGGATTGAACTCCATCTGCCACTTCTCAGCCCAGCTCTGCATCCTATCAATGTCCCTCTGCAATCTTCGACAGTCCTCCACACTATCCAGAACACCTCCAACCTTTGTGCTTTCCTTTTTTGGCATTATCAAACCCTTGATATCCATTGACATCCAGGGTGCCTCAATCTTCCCATCTTTGCCCTTCACCCTGGCAGGGACATATTGGCCCTGAACTCGTCACTAATTCACTTTTAAAAGACTCCCATTTCCTGAATGTAGATTTACCTGCGATTAGCTGGAGGCAGTCCTGATGAAGGGTCTCAGCCCAAAACGTTGACTGTTCACTTCCTTGGACTGTCTTGGTGAAGCAGCCGGCATAATCAAAGACCCCACCCACCCGGGTCATTCTCTCTTCTCTCCTCTCCCATCAGGTAGAAGATACAGGAGCCTGAGGGCACGTACCACCAGACTCAAGGACAGCTTCTACCCCACGGTGATGAGACTATTGAACGGTTCCCTCGTACAATGAGATGGACTCTGACCTCGCAATCTACCTTGTTGTGACCTTGCACCTTATTGCACTGCACTTTCTCTGTAGCTGTGACACTACTCTGTACTGTTATTGTTTTTACCTGTACTACCTCAATGCACTCTGTGCTAACCCAATGTAACTGCACTGTGTAATGAATTGACCTGTACGATCGGTGTTCAAGACAAGTTTTTCACTGTACCTCGGTACAAGCGACAATAATAAACCAATACCAATACATGCTGCCTGACCTACTGAGTTCCTCTGACAGCTTTTCTGTGTTGCTCCAGATTTCCTGCCTCTGCAGTCTCACGTGAGTAGGCAGTCTATGTTTCCAGGACCTGTCTAATGATTTTCTTTATTGTTAGCAGAGAGAGAGGAAGGTAAAGGAATTGTAGAGTAGGTTTGTGGGAGCAGCTCCCAGGATAATATTCTTGTTACATGGAGATGATGCTCTCTGCACCTCCTGTATTGGATCTCCTGAATGGACTCACCTCATCCCATCCAATTTGATCTCCACTCAGTTTGGTAAAATTGCCTCAATGGATGAGGATCCTCCTGGTCTGACAATCATGGAAAATGGAAGCTAGAAGAGGCCATTCACCCCGTATGCCTGCACTGCCGTTCAGTAAGATTGTTTTCATACACTAATCCCTTGATTTCCTTAATTTCCAAAAGTTTATGGATCTATTTGATAAAAGCGGCCTATTACCCATGTGAAGCGGTGTACGAGGAGACAAGTCTTCCTGCCCATCCTCTCCTTGTGAGGAGGTGATGAACACTTACTGAGGCCTTTGGAGGCTAACTTGGAGGTCTGGGGAGAAGTTTAATCCTGCTTAAAGTCTTAGAAACATAGAAAACCTACAGCACAATTCAGGCCCTTCGGCCCACAAAGCTGTGCCGAACATGTCCCTACCTTAGAAATTACTAGGCACACAGTTAAGACGACTGTGTATCTGTGTACTGTGTATCCTCTCTTTGCTTTGAGGAGTGATTGGGTTATGAAACTAGGAAGAAATCAGCTAGACATACATGATTTTAAGAGCTTTGACATTTATTGCTAGATTTCCTGTGCTGTAATTTTTTACACTGGGCACTCCCTTCCCCTCCCCGCTACCATCCCAGGGTCTCACTCAGAGATGTAGGTGTGCCACAAAACTACGGCAGAGCCCAGAACATCCTGCTCAAGGGCCAAAGGATTCCTCGTTCCTGCGTGTTCTCTGTGAGGACGTGTGCATGACAGCAGAAGATGGCTGGTTCACACAATGTCGCTGATCCAGCCACCTCACAATTTGAAAATGAACGTTTCTCTGCATTGAACTATCTGCCACCTATTGCTCATTCCCTCCTATTTCACTTAAATCTGATCTCCGCGTACTCTGTGGCCTCGTCCCCGTCTCTGGTGAACACCTTTTGTATGCTCGAGTAAAGGGGGCTCTCGAGGTTGGTGGGTTGTCTCTGTCCAACATCCACTCCTGCCGGAGTCTCCATCCTTCTGCCCCCATCCTGTAAAGAAAATGGAAGCGCAGGACAATCCCAAAGCATTCACTGGAGCTGAATGGGTTGAAAGATTGCATTAACTCCCTCTTTCCTTGGACTCTCGTTGTCTCGGTGAAGCAACCAGCATAATCAAAGACGCCATCCACCCGGGACATTCTCTCTTCTCTCCTCTTCCATCGGGTAGAAGACACAGGAGCCTGAGGGCACGTACCACCAGGCTCAAGGGCAGCTTCTACCCCACTGTGATAAAACTATTGAACGGTTCCCTTATACGATGAGATGGACTCTGACCTCACGATCTACCTTGTTGTGACCTTGCACCTTATTGCACTGCACTTTCTCTGTAGCTGTGACACTTTACTCTGTACTGTTATCGTTTTTACCTGCACTACCTCAATGCACTCTGTACTAACCCAATGTAACTGCACTGTGTAATGAATTGACCTGTACGATCGGTACGCAAGACAAGTTTTTCACTGTACCTCGGTACAAGTGACAATAATAAACCAATTCCAATACCAAACCGGCTGGTGTTAATGTGCCTTAGTAGACGGCCTCTCTTTTGTTCTCTCTTTCTGTCTGTCTCTCTCTCTCCCCCTCCACTCATTCTCTGATGATCTCTCTCACAGTGTCTGTATTACGCTCCCTGTCTCCCTCCTCGCCTCCTCCAACCAGTAACTCCCATCCCAGGCCCAGGACAGGTACTGGCACAGCCTCGGGACGTACACCTTGTGCTGGTTTTCAGACAGGGTCACCATCGCTATGTGAATCCTGGCTGCTGGTTTGAGCGCAGTAAGGTTGCATGAGCAGCATGTTATAATGATGGTGTGTTTTCTTTTAGGAATGAGGGATAAATATTGATCCCAGGATATGGGAGAACTCCCTTGTTATTCCATGGGATCCGTCATGCCTGACAGAGGCAGACAGGGACCTGCTTTAAACTCGCAATCAACAGAGAGGACCTTTGATAGTACACCAATCCCTTGACCCTATCCTCTCCAGCACGATGCTCCTGTAGTACTCCTGCCTTAGGTGTTGTCCCTCCTGCAGTACAAAGAATCCCTCTCACCCGCAGCTGGAAACATCACTTGTCTCGGCTCTCAAGTGGGGACTCAATCCTGTGATCCTCTGACTAGGCAGGAATGGAAGAGGGGACAGAGGTGCATTTGTCATGGCCAACCCCACACCAGAGAATGGTGGTGTTCCAAACATGAATGCGCAGGGTCCGTTGAACGAACCCTGAGAGTGAGGCTTTCCGGCAAGTATAAAGTTTTCCGTACCTGATGTGTCGCTGAGCGTGCACTGTAGCTGACTGTGGTGCCCTGGATCTCTGAGGCCCTCTTCCCAGTCACGACTTCCCTCCTGGAACAGCAGAGTATCACGGATCAGAATGTCAGCAGGGTCAAACATTGATTCAGTTGTAATATCATGACAACTTCTGGACAATCTCTCCATACGGCACAGCATCCTTTCCCTCACTTTCTTCCTCATGGTTTATCAAGCTTCCCCTTAAACCCGGCCATGTATCCTTCAATGTCAACCATTCCAAGTTAAGCGAGTTCCACTTTCCTGCTGCCTCTGGTGATGGCATTTTCTTTTCTGAAACCACCATCAGGTTTATCATGGGCAGTTGTATTGGTGGCTCATGATTTTAGTCTCCTCAAGTGGAAACGCCATCTCTGCATCTACACCACTGAACCCATTTCAAATTCTTAAACTCCTCGGTGAAAGAACAACAAGATGCTGGGCAAACTCAGCAGGTCAGACTCATCGACAGCATCTCCAAGCGTGGCCTCCTCCACACTGGTGGGACCAAACGCAGACTAGGCGACCGTTTCGCAGAACACTCGCGCTCCGTCCATAACCGCGATCTGCGTCTGCCCCGTTGCCGGTCACTTCACCTCCCCCTCCCACACTATCACTGATACGTCAGTCCTCGGCCTCCCCCACTGCCGGGAGAATTCCAAGCGCAGACTGAAGCAACAGCACCTCGTTTTCCGTCTTGGAACCTCGCAGCCTAACGGCATGAACATTGAATTCTCCCACTTTAAGTAATCCCCACCCCACTTCCCCACACCCCCCCCCCCCATGTGTCTTCTATTCCCTAGCCTTTCTCTCTCTCCTTACCTTTGACCCATCCCCGGTGGATCTGCTCTCCCCTCCTCCCCGCACCTGCCCATCACTATCTCTTACCTGCATCTACCTATCACCACCCTGTGCCCACCCCACCTCCCCTCTGTTGCCCACCTATCTCTGCTCTGCTTTTCCCTCCTATATATCGGGCTTCCCCTTTTCCTATCTTCAGTCCTGAAGAAGGGTCCTGACCCGAAACGTTGACCTCCTGCTTTTCTCCACGGATGCTGCCTGGCCTGCTGAGTTCCTCCAGCATCGTTGTGGTTTTCATCTGGATTCTGGCATCTGCAGTCCTTGGTTTCTCTTAAACTCTTCGATCTGCCCATCTCTCATCCTTCTATACTATGCATGTGTACATCTGGATCAGAGCTCAGTATGTTAAGGGAACGGATTATTTTAGATCAATTGTTGTGTGATAAAAAATTTGATGATCTGACAGCTAAAGGAACAGTGATCAGAATATGGGCAGGCACGGTAGCGTAGCGGTTAGCGTAATGCTTTACAGCGCCAGCGACCCAGGTTCAAATCCGGCCTCTGTCTGCAAGGAGTTTGTATGTTCTCCCCGTGTCTGCGTGGGTTTCCTCCGGGTGCTCCGGTTTCCTCCCACATTGCAAAGACGTACGGGTTAGGAAGCTGTGGGCGCGCTATGTTGGCGAGGGAAGCGCGGTGACACTTGCGGGCTGCCCCCAGGACACTCTACGCAAAAAGGTGCATTTCACTGTGTGTTTCGATGTACGTGTGACTATAAGGATGTCTCATCTCATCATCTCATCCAAGTAAGGTTTTAAATGAAACTTGAAAGCATGTCAGTCTGACACCAGGCTCCTAAATCTAAACAAAGCAAACCGTGGAGGAGTGAGGCACGAGCTGGCTGCAGCGGACTGGAGACTCCATTAAAATGTATGACAGCGAACAAAACAACTGTTAATATTTAAAGAATTAACGCACAGTTCTCAGATCAAACAGGAAGATTTGTCTAATTGAGGCAGTGGGAAAGTGGTACTCGCTTCTATGTGATCAGAGGAGGAGATTTGTTGTTGGTAAAAATGTAATCCTGATAATTGGGAGAATTTCTGAATTCAGCAACGAAGGATCAAGGCATTGATAAAGGAAGGGAAAGTAGAATATGACAGTAGGTTGGAAACAGAAACACAGACTGAGTTTCTATAGATATGTAAAAAGGAAAAGGTTGGCTGAAGTTAATATGGGTCCCTCCCAGACCGAGCCAGGCAGAAAGAAATGTCAGAGTAATTATTTGTATAATTTGAGTCTGCCTTCACGGAAGGGAGGAAACCTCTCAAAAGGTCTAGAGGGAATGAGGAACTCCAAGGAATTATAAATCATCAAGAATTGGAACCATAGAATCATAGAACAGTACAGCACAATACAGGCCCTTCGGCCCACAATGTTGTGCCGACCTTTAAACCTTGCGTAAGTCTATCTAACCTCTTCCTCCCACATATCCCTCTATTTTAAATTCCTCCATATGCTTACCTAACAGTCTCTTGAATTTGACCAACGTACCTGCCTCCAGCACCGCCCCAGGCAGCACATTCCATGCCCCAACCACTCTCCGGGTGAAAACCTCCCTCTGATATCTCCCTTGAACTTCCCGCCCATAAAGCCCGTGCCCTCTTGTATTGAGCATTGGTGGCCTGGGAAAGAGGCGCTGGCTGTCTACTCAAACTCATATTAGTATTGACAAAATGAAATGAGCTGATGACCTGGACCTTAAGGGTTTGAAGAACGTGGTTGTGGAGAAAATAGATGTCATCCTTCAAAGTACCACGGATTCTAGAATGGTTCCCATAGAATAGACAGTAGCAAATATAATCCCACTATTTATGAAGGGAAAGACAAAGCAAACATCTGTTAAATTCTGGAACCTATTACTCAGAATGCAGAAAATAGTTCTCGGATTCAGCAGATAAGGATCTACAAAAGAGAAATTATTGAGTTTGTAACCAGCAGAATCAATAAGGGCAAGACAGTTGATGTGGTGTACTTGGACTTTCAGAAGCCCTTTGGCAAGGTGCCACACAAGGGATTATAAAACAATATTAAAGTGCCTGGTGATGGGGTAAATGTACTGCCGTGTACTGAGGGTTGCTTATTGGACAAAGCAGCTAGAGTGGGAATAAATGGATCACGCTTGAGTTGGCAGACCAAGTAGTGGAGTGGTGTGGGATCAGTGCTGGGCTCCACACTGTTCGCAATCTAATTTCGGGATTTGGATGAAGGAATCAAGCGGAAAAATATCCATCTTTTCTGAGGATATACAGGAGCCGGAGCCGTGGGAAGAATGCAGAGAGGCTTCCATGGGATATAGACAGGTTAAGTGAACAAGGAAGGACAAGCTAGATGGAATATATTGCAGAAAATTGGTCGGTCATCCTCTCTGGAAGGGAAAAATACATGTGCAAATTACTTTTCAATGTGTTGTTATTCAAACGTTCCTGGCGGATCTTGGGCTGTACTCCTTGGAGGTCAGAAGAATGAGGGGGGACCTCATAGAAACATTTCGAATGTTAAAAGGCCTGGACAGAGTAGACGTGGCAAAGTTGTTTCCCATGGTAGGGGAGTCTAGTACAAGAGGGCACGACTTCAGGATTGAAGGTCGCCCATTCAGAACAGGGATGCGGAGAAATTTCTTTAGCCAGAGAGCGGTGAATCTGTGGAATTTGTTGCCACGGGCGGCTGTGGAGGCAAAGTCATTGGGTGTATTTAAGGCAGAGATTGATAGGTATCTGAGTAGCCAGGGCATCAAAGGTTATGATGAGAAGGCCGGGGAGTGGGGCTCAATGGGAGAATGGATCAGCTCATGATAGAACAGCAGAGCAGACGCGATGGGCTGAATGACCTACTTCTGCTCCTTTGTCTTATGGCCTTGTATACAAATCACTGCATGGTGCAGCAATAATTAGGCCGGTAAATAGTCTGTTGGCTTTTTTTGCAAAGTAAAGATATCTTACTGTAATTCAACAGGACCCATGAGAGGTTACTCGGAATACCAGTTCGAGTATGGACCCTACTTGATGAAGGTTACACTGCGATACACTGCAAAGGTCCACTGGATTCGTTCCTGGGCACGGTGAGAGGAGATGCATTGGGCCTGTATAGTCTAGAGTTCACGTTAATGAGTGTAATCTCATCGAAACGCACAAAATTCTCCTTGTTGAATGGATCTTCCCTTGAGCTAGGGTATCTGTAACCTTGGGTTAATAGAAACATAGAAATATAGAAAACCTGGAGCACAATTCAGGCCCTTCGGCCCACAAAGCTGTGCCGAGCATGTACCTACCTTAGAAATTACGAGGCTTACCCATAGCCCTCTATCTTTCTCAGCTCCATGTACCTATTCAAAAGCCTCTTAAAAGACCCTATCGTATCCGCCTCCACCACCGTTGCTGGCAGCCCCTTCCACACACTCACCACTCTCTGAGTAAAAAACTTACCCCTGACATCTCCTCTGTACCTACTCCCCAGCACCTTAAACCTGTGTCCTCTTGTGGCAACCATTTCAGCCCTGGGGAAAAGCCTCTGACTATCCACATGATCAATGCCTCTCATCAACTTATACACCTCTATCAGGTTCCCCCTCATCCTCCGTTGCTCCAAGGAGAAAAGGCCGAGTTCCCTCAACCTGCTTTCATAAGGCATGCTCCCCAATCCAGGCAACATCCTTGTAAATCTCCCCGCACCCTGTCTATGGCTTCCACATCCTTCCTGTAGTGAGGCGACCAGAACTGAGCACAGTACTCCAAGTGGTGTCTGACCAGGGTCCTATATCGCTGCATCATTACCTCTCGCCTCGTAAATTCAATCTCAACATAAGGGGTTGACCATCAAGGACAGATGAGAAGCAAGGTCTTCAACGAAAGATTAGTGAACCATTCGAATTCTCCACCCAAGATTGTACTATAGGCCCCCAGTCGTCAACAGAAATTAAGGGAGTAAACACGTGAGGAGATTGCAGATGGCTGTAGCAATAATAGGGCATTGGTTTATCATTGTCACGTACTGAGATACAGTGAAAAGCTTTTGTTTTGCGTGCCCAGTCAGATCACGCCATACATAATTACATCGAGCTAGTAAAAAGAAAACAGAATGTAGAATATAGTGTTGCAGGTAGAGAAATAAAATGCGAGGGCCACGATGAGGTAGACTGGAGGATCAAGAGTTCATCTTTTAGTGAATGAGAGGTCCGTTAAGAGTCTGATAACAGCAGGATAGAAGTCTGATGGTACATGGTCTCAAGCTTGACAGAGGGGGACGAAGGAGAATGACCCAAGAGGGAGGAGTCCTTGATATTGGGATTGGTTTATTATTGTCACTTGTACCGAGGTACAGTGAAAAACTTGTCTTGCAAACCGATCGTACAGGTCAATTCATTACACAGTGCAGTTACATTGGGTTAGTACAGAGTGCATTGAGGTAGTACAGGTAAAAACAATAACAGTACATCGTACAGGTCAATTCATTACACAGTGCAGTTACATTGGGTTAGTACAGAGTGCATTGAGGTAGTACAGGTAAAAACAATAACAGTACAGAGTAAAGTGTCACAGCTACAGAGAAAGTGCAGTGCAATAATGTGCAAGGTCACAACAAGGTAGATCATGAGGTCAGAGTCCATCTCATTGTATAAAGGAACCGTTCAATAGTCTTATCACAGTGGGGTAGAAGCTGTCCTTGAGCCTGGTGGTACGTGCCCTCAGGCTCCTGTATCTTCTACCCGATGGAAGAGGAGGGAAGAGAGAATGTCCCGGGTGGGTGGGGTCTTTGATTATGTTGGCTGCTTCACCAAGACAGCAAGAGGTAAAGACAGAGTTCATGGAGGGGAGGCTGGTGTCCGTGATGCGCTGGGCTGTGTCCATAGCTCTCTGCAGTTTCTTGCAGTCCTGGGCAGAGCAGTTGCCGTACCAAGCGGTGGTGCATCCAGATAGGATGCTTTCTATGGTGCATCAATAAAAGTTGGTGAGAGTCAAAGGGGACAAACTGAATTTCTTTAGCATTCTATGGTTCTATGGTCCTAAGGATGTTAACTGAGGCAGCAGGAGGTGTAGACAGAGTCAATGGAGGGGAGGCAGGTGTATGATGGACTGGGCTGCGTTCACAACTCTCCGCAGTTTCTTTATTTTAACCTCCTGATTATTGACCGGGACTGCCACAGTGCTGAGGGCTTGGATGGGGCAGAATTAGTTAAGTGCGTCCAGGAAAGTTTTCTTAAGAAATATATTGGGAAGTAAGGCAGGGCAAATGACTGAGGAGTACTTTAGGACCAGTGACCATAATTCTATCAGTTGTAAAATAGTTATGGGAAGAGACAGAGCTGGTCCACCAGTTGAAGTCCTGAATTGGGGCAGGGCTAATTTTGATGGTGTCAGGCAGGAACTTGCAAAGGTTGATCAGGAGAGGGGGTTCGCAGGTAAAGGGATGTCTGGCAAGTGGAGGTTTTTAAAAGTGAGATAGGGAGAGTTCAGAGCCAGTATGGTCCCGTTGGAGTGAAGGACAATGCTGGCTGATGAGGAATATTGAGGTTCTGGTCAGGAAAAAGGAGGAGGCGTATCAAAGGTATAGGCAGCTGGGATTGAGTGAATCCCTTGAGGATTATAGGGGATGTCAAAGTACTCGAGACAGAAATCAGGAGGGGGAAAAAAAAGAGGACATGAAGTAGCTTTGGCATACAAGGAACAGGACACTTTCAAGAGATTCTCTAAGTACAATAAGAGCAAAACGGGAACTGGGGAGAGAATAGGTCTGCTTAAGGATCAATGTAGTTGTCTATGTGTAGAGCCATAGGAGATGGGTATTTGGAGGGCATGCATTTGAGGAGAGAGGGGGAAAGTTTCAAGGAGATGTGCAGGGTAACGTTTTACACAGGGGGTGGTGGGTGCCTGGATTGGGCTGCCAGGGGAGGGGGTGGAGGCACCAGATTAATTGGAACAACATCTGCCATAGGAGAGACTCGCACCCTGTGGGGTTGAAGCTCCAAGCAGCTCAGTTTGGGTCGATGACACCAGGAGGTAACACTGAACAGCAGAGAACAACAAAACATTTCATTTATTTCTGAGAAGTAACAGAGAAAATGGAGCTTTGTGTCTGATCCATGCCCTGGGAGTGTGTGATGGGATGGTGCAGAGGGAGCTTCACCTTGTGTCTGAGTGTGTGACGGGACGGCGTGGAGGGAGCTTCACCCTGTGTCTGACCCCGGGAGTGTGTGACGGGACGGCGTGGAGGGAGCTTCACCCTGTGTCTGACCCCGGGAGTGTGTGACGGGACGGCGTGGAGGGAGCTTCACCCTGTGTCTGACCCCGGGAGTGTGTGACGGGACGGTGTGGAGGGAGCTTCACCCTGTGTCTGACCCCGGGAGTGTGTGACGGGACGGCGTGGAGGGAGCTTCACCCTGTGTCTGACCCCGGGAGTGTGTGACGGGACGGCGTGGAGGGAGCTTCACCCTGTGTCTGACCCCGGGAGTGTGTGACGGGACGGCGTGGAGGGAGCTTCACCCTGTGTCTGACCCCAGGAGTGTGTGATGGGACGGTGTAAACTTACTAACCCACCCAACTACACTTTCACCCAAATCCTTCATATATATCACCAACAACAGAGGCCCCAGCACTGATCCCTGTGGAACACCACAGGTCACAGACCACCAGCCAGAATAACACCCCTCCACCATGACCCTCTGTCTTCTATTGGCAAGTAATTCTGAATCCAAACTACCAGTTACCGTGGATCCCGTGCATCATTTGTACTGAATGCGAAGCAGAAGTAATTGCAGTTCTCTAATATTTTGGAATTTAACTTTGTAATAAACTTTCTTTGGAAAAAGAATGAAGCTCCCTCCGCACCGTCCCATCACACACTCCCGGGGTCAGACACAGGGTGAAGCTCCCTCCGCACCGTCCCATCACACACTCCCGGGGTCAGACACAGGGTGAAGCTCCCTCCGCACCGTCCCATCACACACTCCCGGGGTCAGACACAGGGTGAAGCTCCCTCCACACTGTCCCATCACACACTGCCAGGGTCAGACCCAGGGTGAAGCTCCCTCCACACCTTCCCATCACACACTGCCAGGGTCAGACCCAGGGTGAAGCTCCCTCCACACTGTCCTGTCACACACTCCCAGGGTCAGACACAGGGTGAAGCTCCCTCCACACCGTCCCATCACACACTCTCAGGGCATGGGTCAGACACAGTTATTTCCTCTGTTACTTCTCAGAAATAAAAGAAATGTTTTGTTGTTCTCTGCTGTTCAGTGTTATCTCTTGGTGCATGTCTGCGTGGGTTTCCTCCGGGTGCTCTGGTTTCCTCCCACATTCCAAAGATGTACCGGTTAGGAAGTTGTGGGCATGCTACATTGGCGCCGGAAGCGTGGCGACACTTGCGGGCTGCGCCCAGAACACTCTACACAAAAAATAATGTATTCCACTGTGTGTTTCGATGTACATGTGACTAATAAAGAGATCTTTATCATCACCATCAACCCAACTTCCTCAAACTGAGCTGCTTGGTGCTTCGACCTCACAGGGTGTGAGTCTCTCCCGAGGCAACTGACCCATCTCTCAGCCTCAGCCGGGACCCAGCCCGAACTCCGGACCTCCCCCAGACCGTCACCCAACTCCACCATACATCGCCCTTCCCCGATCCACCTGGATCCGCGGAGAATCCCACCGTCTGTCGCTGCGCAGTTCCTGATCAAGGTTAGTTCCTTGTGGTCGTAAAGACTTTGGATCCGGGTCCGACTGTCCGGAGGTGCCCAGGACCACGAACTGAGCCAGAGGTTCCGGGGAAGGTGGGCTGCATCTCGAGGGAGGGCAGGGTCCAAGGTGAGGAGGAGGGGTCCTGGGAGGGAATCAAGGAGATGGCCAATTGGATCCACGATTGGCTTGGTGATAGGGGGCAGAGTGGGGAAGGGGGGTGGAAGGATGATTTGTATTTGGGAGTCTGTTACCAGTGGTGTACCCCAGGGATCGGTGCTGGGATCTCTGCTGTTTGTGGTTCACGTTAACCACCAGGATGTGAATGTGGGAAGCAGATTAGTGAGTTGGTAGAGGAGACGAAAGTCAGTGGTGCTGTGGACGGCGAGGTAGGGCATTCAAGGCTACAGCAGGAGACAGATCACAAGATCACAAGACAAAGGAGCAGAAGTAGGCCATTCGGCCCATTGAGTCTGCTCCATGAGCTAAACTAAAACTATTCCCATCTAGCCCTAATTTCCGGCCTTATCCCCATATTCCTTGATACCTTGACTAATTAGATAGGCTATCAATCTCCTCCTTAAACACCCCCAATGATTGGGCCTCCACAGCTGTACATGGCAAAGAATTCCATAATTTCACTATCCTCTGGCTAAAGAAATTTCTCCTCATTTCTGTTTTAAACCGGTACCTTCTAATTCTAAGACTGTGCCCTCTAGTTCTGGACTCACCCACTAAGGAAAACAACTCGGTCATACCTACTCCGTCCAGTCCTTTCAACATTTGAAATGTTTCTATGAGGTCCCCTCTCATTCTTCTGTACTCCAGTGCGTACAGTCCAAGAGCCGACAAACGCTCATCATACGTAAGCCCTTTCATTCCTGGAATCATCCTTGTAAATCTCCTCTGAACCCTCTCCAACATCAGCACATCCTTCCTAAGATACGGGGCCCAAAACTGCGCACAGTATTCCAAATGAGGCCTCACTAGTGCCCCGTAGATCCTCATCAACACTTCCTTACTTTTATACATTACACCTCTGATGAATGCCAACATAGCATTCGCTTTCTTTACCACTGATCCGACCTGGTGGTTAACCTTTATGGTATCCTGCACGAGTACCCCCAAGTCCCTTTATACTTCTGTACTTTGAATTTTCTCCCCATTTAGATAATAATCTGCCCATTTCTTTCTTTTTCCAAAGTGAACAACGGCACATTTCTCAACGCTGAATCTCATCTGCCATTTCTTTGCCCATTCTCCTAAACTATCTAAGTTTCTCTGCAACCTTCCTGTCTCCTCAATACTCTCTACTCCTCCATCTATCTTGGTGTCATCCGCAAACTTAGCCACAAAACCATTTACTCCATAATCCAAATCATTAATGTACAAAGAAGCGGCCCCAACACTGACCCCTGCGGAACACCACTAGTAACCGGTGGCCAACCAGAACGAGATCCTTTTATTCCCACCCTTTGCTTCCTGCCAACCAGCCAATGCTCCACCCATTCTGTTATCCTACCTGTAATTCCATGACCTCTCATCTTATTAATCAGTCTCTTGTGCGGCACCTTGTCGAAGGTCTTTTGAAAGTCTAAATACACAACATCTACCACCTCTCCCTTATCCACCCTGCCTGAGATCTCCTCAAAAAACTCCAATAGGTTGGTCAGGCAGGATCTTCCCTTCACGAAACCATGCTGGCTTGGGCTTATCTTGCCTTGCATCTTGAGGTATTCCATAACCTCATCCTTGAGGATCGATTCCAATAACTTTCCCACCACCGATGTCAGACTAATAGGTCTGTAATTTCCTTTATGCTGCCTCCCACCCTTCTTATACAGCGGAACTACATTTGCGACCTTCCAGTTTTCTGGAACCATGCCGGAGTCTGTTGATTCCTGGAAAATTATCACCAATGCCTCCGCAGTCTCTGAAGTCCCCTCCTTCAGAACCTGGGGTGCACCTCATCTGGTCCGGGAGACTTATCAGCCTTTAGTCCATTTAGTCCCGAGCACCTTCTCTCTAGTAATCTTAACTGAATTCAGTTCTATCCCCTGAGACCCCTGACTATCCGGTATATTGCTGATGTCCTCCACAGTGAAGACCAATGCAAGATACTCATTTAGTTCTTCTGCCATCTCTCTGTTATCCATTATAATCTCTCCCGCACCGTTTTCAATTGGTCCTGTATCAACCCATGTCTCTCTTTTACTCTTCATATATTTAAAAAAAAACTCTTAGTATCCTTTTGAATGTTATCTGCCAACTTCCTTTCATAATTCATCTTTTCTTTCCTAATGACCTTCTTAGTTTCTTTCTGCAGGTTTTTAAAAGTTTCCCAGTCTTCTGTTTTCCCACTAATATTTGCTTCCTTGTACGCCCTCCCTTTTGCTCTTATTTTAGGCTTCACCTCTCGTTATCCACATCTGTGCCTTTTTTCCACTCAAAACCTTCTTTTTTCTTGGAATATATCTATCCTGCATTTTCCTCATTTCTTGTAGAAATTCCATCCATTTCTGCTCTGCCGTCCCTCCAGCTAGCTTACTCTTCCAATCAGTTTGGGCCAGTTCCTCTCTCATGCCTTCTGTAATTTCCTTTGTTCCACTGAAATATTGACACATCTGATGTCAGCTTCTCCTTTTCAAGTCTGAAACTGAACTCAATCCTATTGTGATCACTAGTTCCCAATGGTTCCTTCACCTTTAGTTCCCTAATCACCTCCAGTTCGTTACACAGCACCCAATCCAAAACAGCCGATCCCCTGGTGGGCTCATCAACAAGTTACTCCAAAAAGCCGTCCCGTAGACATTCCACAAACTCGCTCTCCTGAGATCCACTGCCTTCCTGGCTTTCCCAATCCACCTTCATGTTAAAATCAGGTGGCGAGTCGGCAGATGGAATTTAATCCCGACCAGCGCGAGGTGATGCACCTTGGGAAGTCAAATCGGGGTAGGATGTATACAGTGAACGGGAGGCTGCTGAGGAACATTGATGAACAGGAGAGACCAAGGAGTTCAAGCCCATAGAGTCACACAGCATGGAAACAAGCCCTTCAGCTCAACTGGTCCATGCCGACCGAGATTCCCATCTAAGCCGGTCCCAGTTGCCTGAATTTGGCCCATATCCTTTGAACCTTTCCCATCCATGTATCTGTCCGAGTGCCTTTTAATGTACCTGCCTCAGCCACTTCCTCTGGCTGCTCGTTCCATATACAGACCACCCTCTGGGTGAAAAAAGTTGCCCCACAGGTTCCTATTAAAACTCTCCCCTCTCTTCTTAAACCTGTGGCCTCTGGTTCTTGATTCCCCAACTCTGGGGAAAAAGACCATGCGCTTTCACCCCATCTCTGTCCCTCATGATTTTATACACCTCTACGAGATCAGCCCTCATTCTCCTACACTCCAATGAAAACAGTCCCAACCTGCTCAACCTCTCTCCATAACTCAGTCCCTCATGTCCGGGCAACATCCTCGTAAATCTCTCTCTGCCCCCTTTCCAGCTTAATGGCATCTTTCCTACAGCAGGGCGACCAGAACTGAACATAATATTCCAAATACGGGCTCACCAATGTCCTGTACAACTGCAACGTAACTTCCCAACCTCTATACTCAGTGCCCTGACCGAAGAAGGCCAGCGTGCCAAACGCCTTCTTCACCGCCCTGTCTACCTGCGACGTCACTTTCAGGGAACCACGAAATTGTACTGCAAGGTCCCTCTGTTCTACAACACTCCCCAGGACCCCACCGTTCACTGTGAAAGGCCTACCCTGGTTTGTCTTCCCAAAATGAAACACCTCGTATTTATCCGAATTAAACTCTACTTGCCATTCCTTGGTCCACTGACCCAACTAATCCAGATCCCTCTGTAAATCCTGATAACTATCTTCACTATCAAGGACAACACCTAATTAAGTGTCATTTGCAAACTTACTGACCATGCCTTGGACATTCTCACGAAATCATTGACAGAGATATTGTGGTCAGGAAGGCGTACGGCATGTTTGCCTTCATAGGTCGGGGCAGAGACTACAAGAGTTGGGACGTTACATTGCAAATTTACAAAACACCGGTTAGACCGCACTTGGAGCCGTGTGTGCAGTTCTGGTCACCACACCACCAGGAGGGGTGTGGTTGGGATGGAGAGAGTGCAGAGGAGATTCCCCAGGACATTGCTGGGATTGGAGGACTTTCCTGCTGGGGGGAGATAACGAGAGGCAGAGACACTTTAGATAGTCATAACCTGTTTCCCCACTGTGGGGTTATCAACAGGAGGGCAGGGGTTTCAGGAGAGAGGGAGGAGGTTTAAAGGGGATCTGAGGGGTAGGTTTTTTTTACACAGAGAGTGGTTGAGGTGTTGCCAGAGGAGGGGGTGGAATCAGATGCAGTGACTACGTTTAAGGGGCATTTAGACAGACCCTTGAATAGACAAGGTATACTGTGCTAATGCGGGCAAGTGGGATTGGTGGAGATGGGCAAAAAGGTCAGTAAGGACGTGTTGGACCGAAGGGCCTGTTTCCGTTCTGTTTGTACATGTGACTAATAAAGATATCGTCTTATCTTACCCCTTCTCTCCTCTCCCTCCCTCCATTCCCCATCCCTCTCCCCTCCACAATATCTCGCCCACCAGACCCACCATGTCGCTCTCTGGAGACCAGTCCAACACCACCCTTGGTGGGAACTTCTCCTCCAGCGACTCCACCCCTGAGGACCGCAGCAGCCAGTGGACAGCGTCCACCATCTCGTCCTTGACCATCTTCACCCTCACCTTCCTGCTGGGCGTCCCCGGCAACGGCGCGGTCGTCTGGGTGATGGGCTTCAAGATGAAGAGGACCGTCCACACGGTGTGTTATCTGAACCTGGCTGTGGCGGACCTGACCTACTGCCTCACCCTCCCCATCCTGGTGGCCTCCCTCATTGTTCAAGGATCATGGCGCAAAAATCAATTGCTCCGGATGTTCGTCCTCTGCGCCGTCACTCTCAACGCCTCTGCCAGCATCTTCCTGTTGACCCTGATCAGCATCTTCCGCTGCCTGGCCATCACCCGGCCCATCTGGTTCCGCCAACATCCGGGCCTGGCCTGGGTGCGTGCGGCCTGCTTCGGGGCCTGGGGCCTGGCCTTCCTCCTGTGCTTGCCTGTCCTGTCTCGGCAGACTGCCCCGTATCTCGGGGACAAAACCAGGGTCACATTGAAGGTAACGTGGGTCGTCTTCAGCTTTGGCCTCCCCATTGCGATCATGGCCGCCTGCTACCTCCTGATTGGCTGGAAGCTGCGCGGGGACCGGTTTGCCAAGTCCAGGAAGCCCATCCGCCTCATCATGACCGTGGTGGTGGCCTTTATCGTCTGCTGGCTCCCCAGCACTGTCTTCCGCCTTCTCAAGGTCTTCTCCCAACCCGTTCCCACTGAATGGATCTACGTCACCCTCGGCCTGGCCTCCTTCAACAGCGCCCTCAACCCCCTTCTCTATGTCTTCACTGGCCATGGCTTCCGCTGGGCCTTCAGGCGCTCCCTGGCCGCCTCTCTCCGACTGGCTTTCGCTGAGGGACTGAGGGACCCCCTCTCGCAGAATCTGGGCCAAGCGACGTCCCCTGACGACGGGAACGGAGGACACTCGGCAGTGACGAGGGGGTCCCCAGAGGGGTTCTCTCTACGCGGGAGTCCTCCCCCTTTACATCGGGGACCTGGGGCGGAGAGACCTTCGGCCCACTGTGTCTGTGCTGACCATGATGCTAATTTAAACTAGTCCCAGTTGTCCGTACACTGTCCAGATCCACCATTCCCTGTTCATGTGTCTGTCTAAATCCCTCTGAAACGCCACTGTCTGATTCCATCCCCTGGCACCCGTTCCAGGCACCTATTACTCTCTGTGCTTAGAGAAAGAATGTCCTCCATAAATCTCCTCACCTCATGCACGGTAGCGTAGCAGCGCGACACTACCACAGCGCTAGCGATGGGGGTTCAGCTCCCCCTCGCTGTCTGTCAGGAGTTTGTACACCCTCCCCGTGCATCTGCGTGGGTTTCCTCCCACATTGCAAGGACGTGCGGGGAGGTTGACATGGGTGTAAATGGGCGGCGCGGATTCATTGGGCTGGAAGAGCTGTACAAGTCTTCCTTTTTACAATATTTTTATTAACTCCGCAAAAAAAAGTACAGAGTACACTCATCAAAGAGAGGATAACGATACTACTGAATAGATTGTGTTAAATTATACTTGAGATCACAATAAATTAATAATCACATGTGATAGTTAATGAAGAAAAAAGAGCCGTATAAGTCAAGTCGCTGTGTTGTTAAGTTAACTGTAGAAGTTACCATGCTGGTTCAAGTTAAAATAAGTGAAATGCATGTCCTCTCGCACCTGACACTTCTACCCTGGAAAAAGGACGCTGACTGTCTCCCGTCTCTGCTCTTCCTCATTAAGTCCGATCAGGTCTCCCCTCAGCCTCTGATGCTCCAGGGAAAACAATCTAAGTTTGTCCGACTCTCTGAACAACTCAAAATGGCTCCCCAGCCAACATCCTGGTGAACCTTTTCTGCAGCCTCCACGTCCTTCCTGTCACCGGGTGACCAGAACTGCACACCAGTTTTTTTGTGATATTTATAGATGACTTAGATGAGGGGGTGGAAGGCTGGGTTAGTAAGTTTGCGGAGGACACTAAGATCGGCGGTGTTGTGGATAGTGTGGAGGGCTGTCAGAACATACAGAGGGATATTGATAGGATGCAGAGCTGGGCTGACAAGTGGCAGATGGAGTTCAATCCGGAGAAGTGTGAGGTGGTACACTTTGGGAGGACAAACTCCAGTGCAGAGTACAGGGTAAATGGCAAGGTACTTGGCAGTGTAGAGGAGCAGAGAGATCTGGGGGTTCATATTCACAGTTCATTGAAAGTTGCCTCACAGGTGGATAGAGCAGTTAAGAAGGCCAATGGGATGTTGGCTTTCATAAATCGTGGGATTGAGTTTAAGAGCCGCGAAGTGATGATGCAGCTTTACAGAACTCTAGTTAGACCACACTTAGAGTACTGTGTTCAGTTTTGGTCGCTGCATTATAGGAAGGATGTGGAGGCGTTGGAGAGGGTGCAGAGGAGATTTACCAGGATGCTGCCTGGATTAGAGTGTATGGAATATGAGGAGAGACTTAAGGTGCTAGGGCTTTATTCACTGGAAAGGAGGAGGATGAGGGGAGACATGATAGAGGTATATAAAATATTGAGAGGAATAGATAGAGTAGACAGCCAGCATCTCCTTCCCAGGGCACCAATGCTCAAGCCGAGAGGGCATGGCTTTAAGGATATGGGTGGGAGGTTCAGGGGAGATGTCAGGGGGAGGTTTTTCACCCAGAGAGTGGTTGGTGCACGGAATGCACTGCCTGGGGTGGTGGTGGAGGCAGATACATTGGACAGGTTCAAGAGTTTGTTGGATAGGCACATGGGGGAATGTGAGATAGAGGGATATGCGGGAGGAAAGGGTTGGATGGTGTGAGGGTGGTTTGATGGACGGCACAACATGGTGGGCCGAAGGGCCTGTTTTGTGCTGTATGGTTCTATGGTTCTACGGTACTCCAAGTGCGGAGCCACCGAAGTTTTACACAGCTGCAACACGGCTTCCCGACTTTTATACTCAACACCCCGACCGATGAAGGCGAGTGTGTCGTACATCTGCTTCACCACCCTATCGACTTGTGTGGCCACCTTCAGGGAGCTGTGGACCTGGGCCCCAAGATCCCTCTGTACATCACTGTTCCTCAGGGCCCTGCCATTCACTGGATATTTTCCTCTGACATTTGACCTCCCAAAGTACAACACCTCACACTTGTCTGGATTAAACTCCATCTGCCATTCCTCTGCCGAGCTTTCCTGCGGAATCCTTCGACAACTTTCCTCACCACCCAATTCTGCCAATTTCTATCTTGTCTCAAACTTACCAATCAGCCCAGCTGCATTTTTGTCCAAATCCTTTAGATCTATCACAGAGGTCCCAGCACTGATCCCTGTGGAACATCACAGGTCACAGACCTCCAGCCAGAATAACACCCCTCCACCACGAGCCTCTGTCTTCTAATGGGCAAGTAATTCTGAATTCAAACTACCAGTCACCATGGATCCCCTGTATATTGCATATTGAACGTGATGTAGAACAAATTGCAGCAGTGTAATATTTTGGACTATAACCTTATAAAAAAACTTCCTTTTGAGAAAAAACTGCACAGGGTGGACACAGAGTGAAGCTCCCTGGACACCGTCCCATCACACATTCCCGGGGTCAGACACAGGGTGAAGCTCCCTCCGCACCGTCCCATCACACACTCCCGGAGTCAGACGCAGGGTGAAGCTCCCTCTACCTGTCCCATCACACATTTTCTGGGGTCAGACACAGGGTGAAGTTCCCTGGACACAGTCCCATCACACATTCCCGGTGTCAGACGCAGGGTGAAACTCCCTCCGCACTGTCCCATCACACACTCCCGGGGTCAGACACAGGGTGAAGCTCCCTCTACCTCGTCCCATCACACACCCCAGGGCACGGGTTACACGCAGAACTTCATTTCCTCTGTTACTTCTCAGAAATAAGGGAAATGTGTTGTTCTCTGCTGAGTCACTTCAGTTTTAGCTCCTGGTATCATCAACCCAACTTCCTCAAACTGAGCTGCTTGGAGCTTCTACACCGCAGGGTGTGAGTCTCTCCCAAAGTGACTGACCCATCTCTCAGCCTCAGACGGGACCCAGTCCCCACCCTGGACATGGTCGCAACAATTTGGGATCTGAGTCCAACTGTCCGGAGGTCCCCAGGACCACGGACTGAGCCGGAGATTCCGGGGAAGTTGGACTGCACCATGACGGAGAGCAGGGTCCAAGGTGAGGAGGAGGGGTCCCGGGAGGGAATCCTGGAGCTGGGTTCCCAGGGCACTGAAGGCATGGCAGAAGGTGACAGAGCGACGGGAAGGGTAGTGAGCTGGAGAGGGAGGCTGGGCAGCTCTGAACTAACGGCAGTTTTCACGGAAGAGGAAGGGTCTCTCTTCTCCGCACAGGCTGCCTCCACAGAGAAGAGCCGGGCGGGACGGGATTGGTAAACCAGGCAGTCTCTGTGGCAGTCTCCAACTTGGAATGTCGGACTTTATTCTCATCTGTCTGGTGCCTCCACCCTCTCCCCTGCAGCCCGTTCCAGGCACCCACCACTCCCTGTGTAAGAAGGTTACCTCCTTGAAACTTTCCCCCTCTCTCCTTAAGGGCATGTCCTCCAGTATTGGACATTTCTACCCTGGGGGAAAAGTCTACACTGTCTCTGCTTCTCATAATCTTATAAACCTCTACCAGGTCTCCCCTCAGCCTTCGCCGCTCTAGAGAAAACAACCCAAGTTTATCCGGCCTCTCCTTATTGCTCACGCCCTCTGATCCAGGCAGCATCCTGGTGAACCTCTCCCGCACCCTCTCCAAAGCCCCCGCACCCTTCCTGTAACGGGGGCGACCAGAACTGCGCACAATGCTCCAAGTGCAGTCCAACAAAGAATTTATACCTGACTTCCTAAGTCTTATTCTCAACGCCCCGACCGATGAAGGCAAGCGTGCTGTATGCCTTCTTCAACACACCGTCTAATTGTGTGGCCACTTTCAGGGAGCTGTGGACTTGGACCCCAAGATCCCCCTGCACATCTATGCTATTAAGGCCCCTGCTATTAACTGTACACTTTCCCCGTACATTTGACCTTCCAAGGTGCAACATCTCACACTTGCCCGGATGAAATTCCACCTGCCACTTCTCTGCCCAGATCTGTAACTGATCTATATCCCGCTGTATCCTTTGGCAGCCTCCTACACTATCCACAACTCTGTGTCGTCTGCAAACTTACCAATCTGTTCTCCTACACTTTTGTCCAAATCCTTGTGGGAAGGGCGGTGAGGAGGGAGCGCCGCACTGCGGGAGGGGCGGTGAGGAGGGAGCGCCGCACTGCGGGAGGGGCGGTGAGGAGGGAGCGCCGCGCTACAGGGCCGCCGACTCGTACATCCTATCACTCCCCCACCTCATTCTCTCTCAGACCTTCCCTCCCTCCCTCCTCCTCCTCCTCCTCCCCTCTGCCTCCCCAGCTCACCCTGCCTCCTCCCTCCATTCCCCACCCCTCTCCCCTCCACAATATCTCCCCCACCAGACCCACCATGTCGCTCGGAGTCGCAGAAGTTGATTCTGAACACAGTTGGCAGTAAATATTTTACTTACAAAAGATAAGCAGGGAATATGGTGACAGGATAACACACACACGTGCACGCACGGTTTATAGCAAGCGTGGGAAAATTGCAATGGGGGTAAAATACACACACACAACAGACTAGGTACATACAAACAAGGAAAAACAATATGATACCCGCCACCCCTTGACAGTGCAGGCACGGCTCTGTGCTACTCGGGACACTAACTAAAACGCTCCTAACCCTTTAACAATGCACATCTCACCAACGATTTCTCCAGCTCTGTTTCATGGTGCTTGGCCTTTTTCAAAATTTTTAAATTTTTTTTATTTTTATTAGACAAAAGAGACCGAGCCGAGTACATGTGGCACTCTTTATAGTGCTGGAGGGCTGGAGGGGGTGGGGATCCAGCCCAGGTAATTTACAAAGGCCAATGGCCTGGTGCCAGCAAGGACTAATCGATTACAAAGGCCAATGGTCAGATGTGCACTGACAGGTGGGCCGGGATCAAACCTTGATTGGCAGTGGTGTGTCTTTCGACCAGGTACAGGGGCAGTGCTGTCACGTGGCAGCCACGACCCTCAACAATACAACCGGGCAGGCCATTTAGGACTGAGATGTGGAGAAATTTCTTCACCTAAGCGTGCTGAATCAGCATCAGGTTTATTACCACTGACATACGATGTGAAATGTGTTGTTTTGCAGCAGCATTACAGTGCAAGACATAAAATCTATAACTTACAAAATAACTAAATAGAGCAAAACAAAGGAATTACGAGGTAGTGTTCATGGACCGTTCAGAAATCTGATGGTGGAGGGGAAGAAGCTGTTCCTGAATCGTTGAGTGTGGGTCTTCAGGCTCCTGTACCTCCTCCCCAGTGGTAGTAACGAAAACCCATGACGTTCTCTACCACAGAAGGCAGTTGAGCCCAAATCATTAAACGTATTGAAGAAGCTATTGTGCTTATGGCTAAAGAGATCAAGAGATATGTGGAGAATGGAGGCATATGCTACTGAATTTGGATGATCAGCCATCATTATTTTGAATGGTAGAATAGAGTTAAAGGGCTGAATGGCCTGCTTCTGTTCCTACTTCCCGTGTTTAATTGTTCATTGAGGTGTTAATGCCAAGGTGTCTATGACACCTGGTGTCATCCAACAGCTAATATGCAATGCCAGAGAACTCCAGGCGCCCTGTGTCAGTGCAGGGTGTACAGCCGTTAGTTGCGGACAGGAGCTGGCCCTGTCTGAAGCAGTTCTGGACTTAAGGAGATACCTGATGTTACAATACAAAGAAGACTAATTCACACTTACTGTTGGATGTACTTGTAGATGAAGAATCCAGCCAGTACGACGCTGAAAATGATCCCTGCTGTCAGCAACCACGTTCTCCAATCAGTGCAGCCTCTAACTGCAAAAACAAGCAGTAGTACAGCTTCAGAACGGTGCTTCAGTTTCCCTCTAGAAGTGAAGTAAATACTTGCTTGATTTTTAATGGAACAAGGCAACAAGGCTGGAAAATATTACCCATTCTTTACTTCCCTTGAACTGATAATCTCGTATGATGATGATAGAACATAGAACACTACAGCGCAATACAGGCCCTTCGGCCCACCATGTTGTGCCGACCTTTAAACCTCGTCTACGACTATCCAACCTCAACCTCCCCCATATCCCTCTATTTTAAATCCCTCCATATGATTATCTAACAATCTCTTGAATTTGACCAATGTACCTGCCTCCACCACCGCCCCAGGCAGCACATTCCATGCCCCAACCACTCTCTGGGTAAAAAACCTCCCTCTGATATCTCCCTTGAGCTTCCCACCCATTACTTTAAAGCCAGGCCCTCTTGTATTGGACATTGGTAAATCTGGTAAATTTCCTCTGCACCCTTTCCAACACCTCCACATCCTTCCTATAATGAGGCGACCAGAACTGGACCCAGTGCTCTTAAGTGTGGTCTAACCAGAGTTTTGTAGAGCTGCATCATTACCTCGTGGCTCTTAAGCTCGATCCCACAACTTGTGAAAGCTAACATCGCATAAGCTTTCTTAACTACAAAATGACTCCACCGTTTCATTGAGCAATTAAGAGCCACTAATGTTGGAATGGGATTGAGCTGGCGGTACTAGGTTGGGATAACATACTTCCCTAATGGTGTATCAGTGAATTATTGGGTTCTTTGCAAGTCTGGTGGTTTTCAGAGGCTCTGTTAATGATACCGGATTTTCTTTTCCAGAATTTATTTATGAAATTGAAAATGTCATGTGGGATTTGACCTCAGGATCATCAGCCCAAGCCCGCGGATTATCCTCACAACATAATTAGAATGCTATCACAGTTGCCCTCTAGTCACGTTGGCTCAGAAGGAGTTCCAGACCCCCACTGTCTTCTGGGGACAGGTCAGAAAGGGGCAGAGGAGTGGCAGATGGAGTTTAATCTTCAGAAGAACACAAGAGTACAGAGTACTGTGTGAATCTCTGGTTGCCACTTTATCGGACGGACATAATTGCACTGGAGGGGGTGTAGAGGAAATTCACCAGGGTGGAAGGCTTCCGTTACAAGGAGAGACTGGGTCTGTTTGCCTTGGAGCAGAGGAGGCTGAGGGGGACGTATACAATTATGAGAGGCATAGATGGGGCATAGAGCTTTCCCAGTGAACAGAGGTGTCAAAAACTAAAGGTTTATGTTAAGGGGATGGAGGTTTGGGTAAGAGGGGATCTGAGGAACAAATCCTTCACCCAGAGAGTGGTTGGAATCTGGAACACACCGCCTGAACACACTGACTGTTGGAGGCAGAGACTCTCACAATATTTAAGAAGTTTCTGGATAAACACTTCAATCTCCAAAGCATAGAAGGTTAAATGCTGGAAAATGGAATTCACGTAGATCGGTATTTATGGTCAGCATGGACATGGTGGGCCGAAGAGTCTGTTTCTGTGCAGCATGAATCAAGGGTCCGGCTCCGCCCCACCCATTAAGAGCACACCTAAGGATTGGCTTGGTAACACACCTCTGTTCTTGACCCTGAATCATTGGCTTGTTTGAATTACCTGAGCGGGATCCACCCAGCTACAGCCCTATAAAAGATTGTACGTGTGGGCAGCTCTCCCTCTTTTCCGATTGCTGCTGGGGTCGAGACCACAGGTGAGAGGGTGCAGTTCCACAGGGGTCTGGGAGTGTCCTAAGTAGATTCGCAGTAGCGTAGAGCCATTGTTTGTCCAGACTCAGGGGGTTCAGACAACGTATTTGATCGTTTCCTGATTATTTGTATTAGTTTGTTGCGTGTGCGTGTGTGTGTGTGTGTGTGTGTGCGCGCGCGCGTGCGTGTGTGTGCCCCTGTTGTGACTCCCCTCATATTTCACGATCACCCTCGGGTTTCACCAAACAGAATTTGTTCCTTCACATTCTGTTCCCACGTCTGTCTTTGTAAATAAAATTCTCCTTTTTAAAGTACAAAGACTGTGTGTCCAGATACCTCTATACCTTTAAGATATGAACCATGAGGTAAAAGTAAGTGGGAGATGGTGAGAGGTGTGGAAGGATAGATGGACCTTGGACCCATCTCGACATCATTCTTTCACCATCTCAAAGTGCTGCTCAAGCAATGACATACATTTCCAGTGTGGTCACGGTTGTAACGAGGGAAACGTGGCGGCCTATTCTGCACAGCAAGCTCCCACAAACAACAATCCAATAATGACCCCAGATCATCCGATGAAGGATCATTATTGGCCTTGGGACACTGGGGTGAACTCCCAGTTACTGGCCGTGGGCTCTGCCCCTCCCAGCTGGGAGGGAATATGGACCTTGCTCAAAAGGAGCGCGAGAGGTGGACGGTGGGAATCGCCGAGATTAGGGCTCCACATTGTTGAATGTGGAGTGTTCCCCAGAAACGCTCTCACCTTTCACCCACAGATACACCTTGAACGAGACCTCCCCGTGCCGGTTTCGGGCTGTACACCAGACCGTCGCTTCCTCCTCTCCCTCGCCCCCTCTCAGGGTCAGTGAGCCAGTCACCAGTTGCCCGTCCGCCACCTGCCACGCCTGGAAACGGCCGTGCGTTTGGTTCCCGCTGAGGTTGGCGAGGGGCAGGTGCCAGGTGAGCTCTGCGGGTGGGTTGGATCTGGCCTTACAGACGCAGGTGATGCCCTCGGGCATCTGAGTGCATCTAGATTCGGGAGAAATCTTCGGCTTATCTGGGGTGGAAGGAACAAAACGTGAGATGTTGTAGCATCAGTACATCTTTAGGTAGCACTGGAACCCCAAACCCCTCAGCCGTGCCTTTGTACCCTCTGGGCTTCACTGTTCCAACCCTCTCCTGGCCCCGCTTGTTCCACTCTCCACAAATCTGAGGCCGTTCAACACTCTGCTGCTTTCCATCGGAGCTCCCTGTTCCTGTTCAACCATCATCCCAATGATCACTTGATGATAAGACTCCATGCTGGTACAATTCACAGCACTGTTTTCAATTTGTCAAAGGACTCTCACCACTTAATTTCTCTCTAACCTCATCCATTCCTCTTGGATCCTCTTCCAGTGTGTGTGTGTGTGTATCTGTGCCTGTATCTGTGTATGCATGACTCTGTGTGTGTCTGTCTGCGTGTCTGTATGTGTCTGTGTGTGTGTGTGTGTCTGTGTCTGTGTGTCTGTCTGTGCACATCTGTGTGTGTGTCTGTGCCTATATCTCTGTGTCTGTGCGTATATCTGTGCCTGTATCTGTGTATGCATGTCTCTGTGTGTGTGTGTGTCTGTCTGTGTGTGCGTGTGTGTCTGTATGTCTGTCTGTCTGTGCGTCTGTGTGAGCTTCTGTGTGTGTGAGCGTCTGTGTCCATCTCTCGTATTTTTTCCTCTCAAAGAGCTACCGACAACATTTGCTACCAAGCCACAAGGGCCATTAGATTGGTGATGATAGGTAAACAAGCCTCAGTGCTGCAGGTGGACAGAGAGTGTGAGGAGGGTGAGAGTGCCTGTATTCCTGCCTGCGTAGTTCTTTGTGCTTTAATGAGTGTAAATCACTCTGTAAACCCCGGAGCTTCCTGTGGGCTTTAGTTGGACTGTACAGAATCACAAACGTTTTCAGAGACGGGAGGCTATTCAGGCCACTGGTGATGCCAGTTGAAAAACTGCAACCCAGCCTAATCCCACCGCCCAGCACCCGGTCTGTGGTCCTGCAGGTCACAGTACTTCAGGTGCACATCCTAGCACTGTTTGAATGTGGGAGGACTTTCTGGCTCCACCAGCCTTTCAGGAAGAGAGTCCCAGACGCTCACCACCCACTGGATCAAAATATTTTTGCTCAACTTTCCTCGCGCTATTTTGCCAGTTTCTTTAAATCTACTTAAAACTTGACAGTCCAGGTTTTAGAGCCCTCCTCAAAGGGGGATAAGTCTTTCCTATTTATCTAGGACCCACATGCTTTTGAACACCTCAATTCCCTCCTCGGCTTTCTCCACCAAAGAAAACATGGGCACAAACATGAAAAGATTCCCACAAAATGCCCAGTCGGGTTACCATGGTACTGCAGTGATTGAAGTACCAGAATAGTGACCAACACACCTGGAGTGACAAATCCAAGTCCCAATGAAATTTCAAATGTAGTCAATAATCTGGATCTTTAAGTTAGAGAAATATGGTGATGTATCCACTCACGTTCCACACTGATGGTTATGTTCCTCTCCACTCTCCCGTGTTCATTCTCCGCCACACACTGATAGACTCCGGCGAGCTGGGACGTCACCTGAGGAACCTCCAACCACAGCTCGTTGGTGGAACTTGTGTTCAGTGTGACACCGAGATGCCTCCACATCAGGTTGGACGCCGGGAAACTCTGGACGGAGCAGAGGATCGCTGCAGAATTCCCTTCCTTTACACTGACGGAGGAATTGTCCACATTGTTGAGAGAGGTGATTGAGAGATACTGTGGGGCATCTAAACACAAATAAAGATCAGAGTCCCTGCATTGTCTGAAGCACATTGAAGGATCCTGGAGCATCAGAGTTTTGATTTAGACACAGATTCCTTCACAAAGCACAGAACCCAGGCGATGACACTAGCGGGGTACTGGGAGTGCACTACACATGGGGAAGGGCAGTAATGATGCCTTGTAACACATATCCCTGCGTCAGACCACACTGGGAGCACCGTGCACAGTTCCGGTCTCTGTATCGCGTAGGAGGGAGTGAAATGAGGGAACACAAATGCATTTAGGAAGCTGTAACAATTGTTACGGTTGTGCATGGGAGAGGGATGATAATGAAGATGGAAACACAGTTGGAGAGACAAAGAAGGAGAATCAGTAATCAGGATGCACTGTATATGAGGAGGCAGTGATGAGGGTGCATTATAGAACATGGAACAGTACAGCACAATACAGGCCCTTCGGCCCACAATGTTGTGCCGACCTCTAAACCTCGCCTAAGACTATCTAACCCCTTCCTCCCACGTATCCCTCTATTTTAAATTCCTCCATACGCTTATCTAGTAATCTCTTGAATTTGACCAGTGTACCTGCCTCCACCACCGTCCCAGGCAGCGCATTCCATGCCCCAACCACTCTCTGGGTGAAAAACCTCCCTGATATCTCCCGTGAACTTCCCACCCATTACTTTAAAGCCATGCCCTCTTGTATTGAGCATTGGCGCCCTGGGAAAGAGGCGCTGGCTGTCCACTCTATCTATTCCTCTTAATATTTTGTACACCTCTATCATGTCTCCTCTCATCCTCCTCCTCTCCAAAGAGTAAAGGCCGAGCTCCCTTAGTCTCTCCTCATAATGCATCCTCTCTAAACCAGGCAGCATCCTGGTAAATCTCCTCTGCACCCTTTCCAATGCTTCCACATCCTTCCTATAATGAGGCGACCAGAACTGGACACTGTAAGTGTGGTCTAACCAGAGTTTTGTAGAGCTGCATCATTACCTCGCGGCTCTTAAACTTGATCCCACGACTTATGAAAGCTAACACCTCATAAGCTTTCTTAACTGTGAGGCAACTTTCAGTAATTATACACCAACACAATCTACAATGAGGTTGTGTAGCACAGAAGGGAAATATTGAGGGGAAAATAATGACAGGTCAGCCTCAGCCAGTTGTTGAATGGCTGTTGGCTCTCCAGTTGACACGGTACTCAAAGTGAACATCATAAGGTTGATCTGAAACAGGATTCAACGCCTGTTCCACTGATTGTTAGCAGTTCACGTCCTCGTTGTTTCAGGTCAAACTTCACCGCCCAGAAACAGCTGTTTGGCCCCACTGCCAACACGGGGAACTGTGCACGGTGTTCCCGGTGTGGTCTGACCCAGGGGTATGGAGACTGGAACTGTGCACGGTGCTCCTGGTGTGGTCTGACCCAGGGGTATGGAGACTGGAACTGTGCACGGTGCTCCTGGTGTGGTCTGACCCAGGGATACGGAGACCGGAACTGTGCACGGTGCTCCCAGTGCGGTCTGACCCAGGGATACGGAGACCGGAACTGTTCACGGTGCTCTCGGTGTGGTCTGACCCAGGGATACAGAGACTGAAACTGTGCACAGTGCTCCCAGTGTGGGTCTGACCCAGGGACATGGAGACTGGAACTGTGCACTGTGCTCCCGGTGTGGGTCTGACTCAGGGATACGGAGACCAGAACTTGCATGGTGCTCCCGATGTGGGTCTGACCCAGGGATATGGAATAATTAAACCAGCTGGGATTCTTCTCTGGAGAACAGAAGAATGAGAGATGATATGGATCAGAGGCTGTGCAGGATGCTCCAGTCTGGTATAACCCAGGGATATGGAGACGCCAGGAAGGTGCGCCACATAAATTCCACTTGTTGTTGTATTCCTTGCCCAAACAAACCAAGGTTATTTCTGTGACATACTTACACTTGCCCATCACCGTGAGTTCCGCTGACCTGCTCTTGCCCACTTCATTGGAAGCCTGACAGGCGTACTTCCCGTAATCTTTGTAAGATATGGATGGAAATTGGAGGCTTCTGCTCCTTTCCCCCCGGACTTCAGTTCCATCCCTGAACCAGGTGTACTCCCTGACTGCTGGGTGCGCTGTGACACCGTCACAGCTGAGGACAACTCTGTCTCGTTCCTTCATACTGTGAGTGTCTGTCCCCCCGTTTACCGTCAGTGAGATGATGACGTTTCAAGGTGGATCTGAAAACGCACAGAATGAGTTCGACAAGAGTCCAGCGCCTTTGACCCCTCTGGCGTTTTTTCCCCACACCAGCCCCTTTTCACCTCTCCACCTCCCCCATCACCACATCCAAAGACGAGAAGATCCTGTGGTGGTGGCCTGGGGCTGGGATCATTGACCTCCAACAACCAGCCCTCTTCCTTTGTGCGAGGTAAGATTCAAACCACTTGATTCAAAAACCCTCTGAGAAAAAGATTGTGCCTCACGTCTGTCTTACTTGACTAACCCCTCATTTTCAAACTGTGCCCCATAGGCTAAGACTCTTCAATGAGGAAACAATCTCCACATCCACTGTTGAGACCCAATAAGATCTTTCAATCAAGTCACGTCTCACTTTGTAAATTCCAGCAGATACATGTTGAACCTCTCCAAATTTCCCTGTCAGGCAAACCACCCATTGCATTAACGGCCCAGGATACATTCTAAGAGCTTCTTCAGTAAATGCTGGAAGATAGACAGAGATAGGAAGAGACGTACAGACTGCAGGGGTGGCTGGGATGGGATCAAGAGGAGGAAATGGGCTATAGAGGGAATGGTGTGGCTCGAGGTGTTACAAAGGTAGGGGAGGGGTGTAGAGGGATGGAGGGGGTCACAGAGACGGGGAGGGGTGTAGAGGGACGGAGGGGGTCACAGAGACGGGGAGGGGTGTAGGGGATGGAGGGGGTTACAGAAACAGGGAGGGGTGTAGGAGATGCTGGGGTTGCAGAGATTGGGGTCCGTGCAGGGGATGGAGAGTGTGTAGTGACGGAGGGAGAGGACTTTGAAGGGATGTTAGGAATGATAACTCCAAGTCAGAGACACACCTTCCCCGTCCACCACACACTCAGGCACTGTGATCACTGGTTTCTGCAGATCCCCTGTGGAACAAACCGTGCAAACAATGTGTGGCTCTGTGAGGGTTAAAGCAGCTCTCCGGGTACATTCCCTGTGACTTACACTTCACGTCCAGTGAGATCTCTGTTTCTGCTGAAGGTGTCCCTTGTCCAAAGTTGGCCGTGCATTTCACTGCCGGCTGGGTAGTCCCGAACGTTGGTACATACACCACAGTGCTGGAATAAATCCACCGGTCATCCTTGAAAACTGTCCGTGTCTCCTGAGGACGGGAGAAATGAGGGAGGTGCCACTCAAACACAGGAGTGACCTCAGGGCAGTAACTGTACACAGAGCAGGTCAGAGACACACTTTCCCCGTCCACCACACTCTCAGGCACTGTGATCACTGGTTTCTGCAGATCCCCTGTGGAACAAACCGTGCAAACAATGTGTGGCTCTGTGAGGGTTAAAGTCGCTCCCCCACCCCCACCTCCCAGTCTCAGAGCTCCTGGGGTCAGGGCCCACAACCCAGGAAGGTATTCCCCAGGGTCACACCGAGGGAGCGCCGCGCTGTGGGAGGGGCGGTGAGGAGGGAGCACCACGCTGCGGGAGGGGCTGTGAGATGGAGCACTGTGGGGGCGGGGGTCGGTGAGGAGGGAGCACAGCGGGAGGGGCAGTGAGGAGGGAGCGCCGCATTGTGGGAGGGGTGGTGAGGAGAGAGCGCTGTGGGATGGGCAGTGACGATAGAGCACCGTGCTGTGGGAGGGGCGGTGAGGAGGGAGCGCCGCGCTGTGGTGTGGGCAGTGTGTGGGTGGGGTTGGAGAGCGGTCCCAAGCAGGTGCCCCACTGTGGAGGGGCTCTCACACAGTGGCTGAGCAGAGGGTGTGTTACACTGTGGGGAGGGGCAGACCGGTCAGCAGAGGGAGGGAAGCATTGAGGTGGAGAACAGAGTGACAGCGAGACACAGTTGGTGCTTCGCAGAATAGTTGCTCATTAACTCACCAGATACCAGGAGTCTGAAGCCGATTGGATCCGACCATTGACCAGCCGATGCTTCAATCCGGAAATAATATTTCCCACTGTTGGACGCTTTTAAATCCCGGATCTTCAACGAGCAGTTTCTACTCTTCATGTTTCCCAGGAACTCGACTCGTCCTGTATAATAATGGCTGATCCAAGAAGTGTGATACACTTGAATCCCATTATAGGCTCCATTTTGTAACCAGATCCCGGTGGCTGTTGAGTCTCTCCTCCCAGATCCAGGAATGCGGAACCGGCAGGGGATGATCACACAGGAACCTTCCCGGGCGTGGAGTGAGAGGGGGGTCCACACTGCCCAGCTGTAACTGTCTGAAAGGAACCAAGTCTCAGTGTGGGGCATCAGAAACAACAAAACCAGACAACCCACAACCCCAAAACCAGACGGTGATGAGAAGCACTCCCTCAGTCCTGCCCCTCTGACAGTGCGGCGCTCCCTCAGTCCTGCCCCTCTGACAGTGCGGCGCTCCCTCAGTCCTGCCCCTCTGACAGTGCGGCGCTCCCTCAGTCCTGCCCCTCTGACAGTGCGGCGCTCCCTCAGTCCTGCCCCTCTGACAGTGCGGCGCTCCCTCAGTCCTGCCCCTCTGACAGTGCGGCGCTCCCTCAGTCCTGCCCCTCTGACAGTGCGGCGCTCCCTCAGTCCTGCCCCTCTGACAGTGCGGCGCTCTCTCAGTCCTGCCCCTCTTCATCCAACCCACGACCCCACTGCCCTCCATTCCTCTCTCATTCGTGCTTTTCCCTGCACTTTGCAGCTCCCCCTCAATCCTTCTACGTCAGGATGATTCTCAAAGAGATTACAGAGATTATGGGGGGTGTAGGGGCAAGACGGGTGTTGGGGCAAGAGGGGTGTAGGGACGGGAGGGGTGTAGGGACAGGAGGGGTCACAGAAACGGGGTGTAGGGGCCAGAGGGGGTTCACAGAGGGTGAGGGGTGTAGGGGTGCTTCGGGGTCTCATATGGGGAGGGTTGTAGGGGCGGGAAGGGGGGTCACGAAGATAGGGAGAGGAGTGAGACAGGAAGGGATGTGGGGCGGGAGGGGTGTCAGAGACGGGGAGGGGTGTTGGGGTTGGAGGGGCTCACAGAGACGGGGAGTGGTGTGGGGGCCAGAGGGGGTCACAGAGACAGGAGGGGTGTGGGGGCCAGAGGGGGTCACAGAGACAGGAGGGGTGTGGGGGCCAGAGGGGGTCACACAGATTGGGTGGGGTGTGGAACAAAGACCCAGTGTGGATGACGGGTGAACGGCGGGCTGCACACAAGGTCACAGGGCAGCTGACTGCCGAAGTCTGACAAGGTCGAGTTTGAGGAGCCCACGATACGCACTGTAAACTGGCAGCTTCGTTTTCTCCGAGGTGGCCGTTCCGACTGAATTGGTGGCTTCACACCAGTGCTCCCGGTATCCATAAACGTTGTTGACCCGGTGTGTTGCCATCGATGTCTCCCTGATCGGGGTTGTTCCAAGCCCTGACTGATGCCACCTGTACCTTGTTACTGGAGGGTTACTGTCCCCGACCCCACACCTCAATGTCACAGAATCACCTCGATTGATCGGCTTGAAGGGAGAGAGGGTGAGGTGAACAAACCGGGGGGCATCTGTGGAGCCAAAGACCTGGCAGTTAGAGAAAGGATTTACCCCCGAGAGAGAACAGGAACACAGCGCAGCGCTCCGTCCTCACCGACCCTCCTGCAGTGCGGTGCTCCCTCCTCACCGCCCCTCCCACAGTGAATCACTCCCTCCTCACTGCCCCTCCCACAGTGAATCAACCTCTGGTCTGGGGTTTGAACCCACAACCTCCTCACTCTGGGATGAGGGGTCAGGTGTCCCACTGAGCCGAGGTTGTAATGTGTGTTGCTGGAACACTCAGTTGGTGGGCCCCTGGTGCTGCCCAAACACTCACACTTCACGTTTAAGGTGATGCTTTGGACCAGAGTCTTTCCTTGTGAGGACGTCTGCACACAACGCAGTGTCCTCCCGTGGTCCTGGTGGGAAGCGAAAAATCTCAGTGTGCGACTGCTTCTCCCTCTGTTCTGGACGGTGCCCGGAGTTTCTGATGTAGTCGGTCGGTCTAATCCGTCGGAACCGGTCCATTGCAGGTGCCCAGGGCAGGCGTACTTCACAGAGCAAGTTAACTCCACCTCCCTTCCCTCGACCATCTCCTCAGCTGAGGAAATTCTTGGCAAGTTGGACACATCTTAGGAGAAACAGAGAGGATTAATCAGTGCAAACTGTGTGATTGCAGTGGATTCCCAGTGTGGTCTGACCCAGGGATACGGAGACTGGAACTGTGCACAGTGCTCCTGGTGTGGTCTGACCCAGGGATACGGAGACCAGAACTGTGCACGGTGCTCCCGGTGTGGTCTGACCCAGGGATACGGAGACCAGAACTGTGCACGGTGCTCCCGGTGTGGTCTGACCCAGGGATACGGAGACTGGAACTGTGCACGGTGCTCCCGGTGTGGTCTGACCCAGGGATACAGAGACCAGAACTGTGCACGGTGCTCCCGGTGTGGTCTGACCCAGGGATACGGAGACTGGAACTGTGCACAGTGCTCCTGGTGTGGTCTGACCCAGGGATACGGAGACCAGAACTGTGCACGGTGCTCCCGGTGTGGTCTGACCCAGGGATACAGAGACCAGAACTGTGCACGGTGCTCCCGGTGTGGGTCTGACCCAGGGATACGGAGACCGGAACTGTGCACGGTGCTCCCGGTGTGGTCTGGCCCAGGGATACGGAGACCGGAACTGTGCATGGTGCTCCCGGTGTGGTCTGACCCAGGGATACGGAGACCGGAACTGTGCACGGTGCTCCTGGTGTGGTCCGACCCAGGGATACGGAGACCGGAACTGTGCACAGTGCTCCTGGTGTGGTCTGACCCAGGGATACGGAGACCGGAACTGTGCACGGTGCTCCCGGTGTGGTCTGACCCAGGGATACGGAGACTGGAACTGTGCACAGTGCTCCTGGTGTGGTCTGACCCAGGGATACAGAGACCAGAACTGTGCACGGTGCTCCCGGTGTGGGTCTGACCCAGGGATACGGAGACCGGAACTGTGCACGGTGCTCCCGGTGTGGTCTGGCCCAGGGATACGGAGACCGGAACTGTGCATGGTGCTCCCGGTGTGGTCTGACCCAGGGATACGGAGACCGGAACTGTGCACAGTGCTCCTGGTGTGGTCTGACCCAGGGATACAGAGACTGGAACTGTGCACGGTGCTCCCCGTGTGGGTCTGACCCAGGGAAACGGTGATCAGACGTCAGGGGATTGTTCAGCCACTTGGTAAATTCCACAGGAGGTGGAAGAGAACATTCTGCCCCTCAAGCCTGTTTTCTGATTGACTCAGCTCTTGTCTGGTTTGGACTTACCAGATATAATGACCAGGACTCCATCCGGCCCGGAATACTCCTCTCCGTTTTTGGTCTTCATTTGGAAGTAGTACCGACCCACGTCCCCGTGGGTCAGACCATCTACTGTCAGCGTGCAGTCCTTCTCGACTTCCCACCGGGGGTGGAGTTGGGTCCGGCGGAGGAAGGGAGGGTCGGATAACCCTTTGGAATCGATGACAAGACTCCCACGTGTCTTGTCATTTTTCAGCCACTTCACTTGACTGAGCGGTGACCACGCGGGGTGATCGAATGTGCAGGGGATCCGTACGCAGGAACCTTCCGAGGCCGTGACTATCTTCGGAGCCCGCACCTCCCACGGCCCGCAGTGAACACCTGGAAAGACAACAACGACCCCCCTTCAAGCTGTGCTCCTGACCCAGTGACAACCTGTCGAGGACCCAAACCTCCCTCCGACAGGGAAGGTTTAAAGGGGAGCTCAGCAGAGAGGTTTGGGGAGGGTATCTGGTGCTGTATATGGCGGGAGGGGGTCACAGAGACGGGGAGGGTTTTAGGGGAGGCGGTTGGGGGGGGTCACAGAGACGAGGGGTGTAGGGGCCAGAGGGGGGTCACAGAGATGGGGAAGGGTAAAGGGGCTGGAGGGTTTCTCAGGACAGTTGAGCAGCCGTGTAGTTTTAAAATCTGGGAATTAATTAACTGGATACAAATGTAAACCAGGAGCAAACCTGAGGTGGCAGTACTGAGGGAGTGCGCACTGTCAGAGAGGCAGTACTGAGGGAGCCCCGCACTCAGAGGGACAGTACTGAGGGAGTGTCACACTGTCAAGAGGAGCAGTACTGAGGGAGTGTCACACTGTCAAGAGGAGCAGTACTGAGGGAGTGCGCACTGTCAGAGAGGCAGTACTGAGGGAGCCCCGTACTCAGAGGGACAGTACTGAGGGAGTGCCACACTGTCAGAGGGGCAGTACTGAGGGAACGCCGCACTGTCAGAGGGGCAGTTCTGATGGAGTGCTGCACCACCTGTGGCCTGTTTTCAGGCAGCCTGGTCTGCCTAAGTGATCACAAACTTCCAGGTGCATGAAGAACTCTGAGCTTCAAGGAATGGAAGGGAACCTGGGTGTGGGAGTAGACGAGTTTGTCCTTGGACCCCTGGATACTCAGGAGTGAAGTGAGTCACTCACCCAGCATGACATCTGCACATCCCACTGACGGGGATCTATTCCACAAGCCAGAACCGCGGATCAGTAGCCCACAGAGCTCACGCCACATTCTCCGTCACGGAGCATTAATAAGACAAAGGCGCAGGTTCCCATTTCAACACTTCGAAAGTGCACCGATGTATTTGGTACAATTTGGACCCTCATCCCAGCAATCTCGTTGTATTTGTTAACGGGGGGGGGGGGGGGGGGGGGGGGAGCTGGATGAACTTGTGGGAAAATTTGGAAGACTGTTGGCGATGCGTGGGAATGAATGGATTACTCTTCCAAGGAAGCCGCGTGAGCTTCATGGGCTGTGTGATCTCCTCCCTGGAATCATAGGATCGTACAGGAGAAGAACAGGCCCTTCGGCCCACCTTGTCAATGCCGACCACTGTGCCTAAATCATCCCATACCCCTCTACGCCTTTCCTGTCCAAATACTTTTTACATCTTGTAATTGTATCTGTCTCTACCACTGATGTACGAGGTTCCTCCATACTTCAGCACTCCGAAGGTCCCTGCCATTTAGTCTATATCCCCCGCCAGAATTTGACCTCCCAAAGATTACATTCCATCTCCATCGCTCCGCCCGACCTTCCAACTGACCTGTGTCCCACCGTATCCTTAGACAATTCTATCTGCTACCTGGGACTCCACCAATCTTCATGTCGTCTGCAAACTGACTAATCAGACCACCTATATTCTCATCCAAGTCATTTATAAAGGTCCCAGCACCAATCCCTGCGGTACACCACTTGTGACAGATTTCCAATCAGAAACACAGCCTACAACTACTGCCCTCTGCCCCTTATCACCAAACCAATTTTGGATCCATTTTGCCTCAAATCCCTTGTGCCTTATCCCACCAAGTGGGACCTTGTCAGAGGTGTCCTTGTAAACCATATCTCCTACCCTGCCTTCAATTCTCCCCGTGTCTGTGCGGGTTTCCTCCGGGTGCTCCAGTTTCGTCCCACATCCCAAAGACATACGGGTTAGGAAGCTGTGGGTGTGCGACGTTGTGCTGGAAGCGTGGCGACACTTGCGGGCTGCCCCCAGAACACCCTGCGCAAAATACGCATTTCACTGTGCGTTTCGATGTACACGTGACTAATAAAGAAATCTTATCTTATCTCATTTTCTTCATTATCTTCTCAAAAAACTCAGTCAGAATTGTGAGACGTGATCTCCCTGCATAAAACCACACCGACTCCTAATCAATCCCTGCCTTTCCAAGTGAATACAACTCCTGTCCTCAGAATCTTCTCCAGCACCTTCCCAACCACTGATGGAACACAACAGTTTCCAGGCTTATCCCTCCTGCCCCTTTTTGAACAGGGGACATTAGCGATCCTCCAGTCTCTTGGCATCTCCTCCATGGCTAACGTCAAAGGCCCAGAATTGTCCTCCCTTCCTTCCCTTAACATCCTAGGACAGATCCCGTCAGATCCTGGGGATATATCCACCATAATGTGTGCCAATATTTCTAATACCTCCTCCTAACTGGTCCCTTAACTCTCTAGCCCCCACATCCTTCTCCCTAGGGAGTGCTGGAGTACTCATTCAGGACCTCGTTCATATCCACTGGCTCCACACACGGCTTATCCTGCTGGTCCCTGCGGAGACCTATTCCTTCCTGAGCTTCCCTCTTGCTTCCAATATACTTACTAAAATGTTTTAGGATTCTCCTTGATCCTACTTACCGAGGCCACTTTGTGGCCCCTTTTTTCCATCCTAATTTCTATTCTCTATCCCCTATGAACCTTGTGATTCATTCAGTACCATTTTCCTATCCCTGACACACACTTCCTTCTTTTTCCTGATCAATATCCTTTGTTAACCAAGTTTCCCTAATTTTACTAGCTTTGTTTCTACTCTGACAGGAACATGCTGACTCTGAACTCTTACCATTTTGCTTTTAAACATCTCCCGCTTACCCGATGTTGTTTCCCACTCTAGCAGCCGCCCCCGATCTATTTCCGCGAGATCGTGTCCGACTATCGAAATCTGCCTTCTGTGTTCAAAGATAGCACATACACCTTTGCTTCTGTCAAATTCCATGGGATGACCGAACGAAATAACACAACAAAGAGTGTCCAGCTGCGATTCCTTTCAGACGACACAGATCAGTTGGACTGTCCAGGGAGCATACAGGAGGCAGAAAGTGTCGTGGATGGGGGCTTCATGGGGGTGGTCACATCGCAGATCCAGCCAGGTGTATTTGCTATCTTTGAACACGTGTTACCTTCCACAGATATCTGCGATATCGAGAGGCAAGGTCGCGGAAGGGCCTGAACACGGGGAGGCGGACTTTAAAATCAACCTGTCGACGGATTAAGACCAATGGGTCAGTGATCACGGGTCAAGGGGAGAACCGTACTTGGTGTGAGTTGGGTCACTGGGTTCCTGCCGAAATTGTCCCCATCCAACTTCATTGACCTATTGCAAAGAATAATAAAACCTTAAAAATAACAAGCTTCCTGTACCTTGGAGAAGTGCCAGGAGGAAGTACGATTTCCCGATCATTGCCTGATCCCAGATATTCCCTCAATTTCCCGCTCTCAGGGTCTGGAAGAGAGAACGGTCGGTGAGACCTCTCCTACTGCCCGGCAGCTCTGGGGGAGAATAAAACTGGAGACAAAGTTTTTGTGGATTACTTTGCTTCTCTGCGGTGAGGTACAGTACATAAGACAAAGCAGCAGAAGTCGGCCATTCGGCCCATCGAGTCTGCTCAACCATTCTATCATGAGCTGATCCATTCTTTTATTTAGCCCCACTCCCCCGCCTTCTCACCTTAACCTTTGATGCCCTGGCTACTCAGATACCTATCAATCTCTGCCTTAAATACATCCAGTGACTTTGCCTCCACAGCTGCCCGTGGCAACAAATTCCACAGTTTCACCGCTCTCTGGCTAAAGAAATTTCTCCGCATCCCTGTTCTGAATGGGCGCCCTTCAATCCTGAAGTCGTGTCCTCTTGTACTAGACTCCACTACCATGGGAAACAACTTTGCCACATCTACTCTGTCCAGGCCTTTTAACATTCGAAATGTTTCTATGAAGTACCCCCTCGTTCTTCTGAAAAGAGTCACGTACTCTTCAACATGCACCTTCACACATTCAGATACAATCTGTCACAGACTCACAGTCTCACACCCCGATGAACTACATTCTGTTGCCACATGCTGCCTAGATGGTGCTGCTGATGGACAGGACTCTGCAGCTCACCCGAGGACCAGGCCTGCGGTTTTTGCACATTAATGTCGCTGCTCCATCTCTCAACCCCGCCTCCCCTCGCACCCTGACTCTGGGTATTGCAGTGCAAAACATACAGCAGGACTGCACGTTTAACCTCCCAGATCTGAGACTTGTAAAGGCCCAGCAGATTACTGGCCGCAGTCGTGGCCATTTTGAGTCCCATTTGACCTTGAGCTATGAGCTCTCTCTCTGTAACATAGCCCGATCCTGGCCCTGTCTCAGCTCGTCAGCAGCTGAAATCCCCGTCCCCGTCCTTGTTGACTCCAGACATGAGGATTCGTACAACTGATACTGGGCAGGCACGGTAGTGTAGCAGTTAGCGTAACGCTATTACAGCACTAGAGACCTGGGTTGAATTCCGGCCGCTGTCTGTAAGGAGTTTATACGCTCTCCCCGTGACTGCGTGGGTTTCTTCCGGGTGCTCCGGTTTCCTCCCACATTCCAAAGACGTACGGGTTAGGAAGCTGTGGGCGTGGTATGTTGGCGACGGGAGCGCGGCGGCGCTTGCGGGCTGACCCCAGAACACTCTACGCAAAGGGTTCATTTCACTGTGTGTTTCCGTGTACATGTGATATCTTATTCCTATAATCCCCTGGGTCGACTTTCATCCTCCACTGAGGCCTCAGCGTAACATTGGAATGGTTAAAAACACAACCTTTTATTCACGTAGCACCTTTCACATCCCTTTCTGGATGTCCCAAAACACTTTGCACCCAGTGAAGTACCGTCACGAACGTCGCGAAAGGTGACAGCCAATTTGTGCACAGCAAGCTCCCACAGACGGTAATGTGACCGCGAGCCGGATTAGCAGTGGTATGAATGATATTGGGTGTAACATAAATTATCGGTGCCAAGACACCAGGAATTCCCTGCTGTTCTTCTAGAGTCCCCTTGGGATCTTTCACATTCATCTGGGAACGCAGAAAGACTCTCTTATCTCATCCAAATATCTCATCCAAACTGTGGGCCCTCCCACAGTGTGGCCGTCCCTCGGTACTGCCCCTCCCACAGTGTGGCCGTCCCTCGGTGCTGCCCCTTCTTTTTTAATATAAACATTTATTCGCTAAAAGCACGACAAAAAGACAACCAGTGTCAATACACGACATCTAATACAGAAAAGAAGAAACTAAGTAACGACGGAACTACAGTAGAGAATGCAAACTAATACTAATGAAACACACACGCGACACTACACCCATTAACGCAACACGCAACACTTCAAATAAGAATCGCGTTTGTACCGTCCACGACACACGTGATCCCGAGGGGCCCACCGAGCGCGGAACTCGGCTCGTGTGCCTGCAGAAACCGCGTGCTCCCTCTCTAAACACACCCGCGCACGAGCGGAAGACGGGCAGGCAGGCAGACCGGCCAGTACCCTCGGCCGCCCGCCGCTGGGTACTGCCCCTACCACAGTATGACCTTTCCTCAGTACTGCCCCTCCATTGACATGACACCCCGCACTATTCACTGCTGCCTCCGTACAGTCCCTCCAACCTTTAAAGTTCCCATGGCGCTGCCCCAACAACGTGACACTTGCACACCACCGGCACTGGGCGTGTCAGCCTGGGGTGGGACTCCAGGACAGAGGGGGTCTTTGACCCTAGGTGTTCTGGATCGGAGACGAGAGAGGTGGGGACGAGCATCGGTCAATGGTTGGTGCAAAATATCGCCCGTGCTGATGTGGGTAATGGAGGGGGAGCGGTAAATTCCTGGACTGGAAGCCAGGGCTCTGGACCATTGACCCAGAGAAATCAGTTTGAAGCTCACTACAGCAGCTGGGGAATTGACATTTAAGGAATGTTTACGAAGCTCATCTCGTTAAACCTTGATTGCTTTTTACAAAGCCTTTCTAATTCATCAATTTTCCCATCCAAAATCGAAAGAGTCACTTCATTCACTTCAATTTATCGTGATCGTCTAAGGTTTTTTGAATAGAACCCAACTTGGAATTAAGCTGTCCAAACTGCTCGGAAGAATCATCCTTGTGTTTTCGAAGCAATTGGAAAATAGATTCCAAAGATACAGGAGGATCATGTTCCTCAGTAGTTTTTGTACCTTTAGCACTCCTTGAAGTCATGTTAAAGTTATATCACGTTTAAGATTATTTCTAAGGATGAGAAAAAGGATTTCAAACCGGGTTGACAGAGTTAGACAGAGTAGGGACAACGGCAAATAGCTGTTACTCAATTAACGACCATTGAAAAGCTCATCTCAGTGAAAACTCGGTCTTCAGGGAGGATTTTGCCTGATTGGGTGGCTATGTGGCTGCAGTACGTGCACACACACACAGAAACACTCTCAGTCTGATTGATTATAAAATTCAAACTTCTCACGTTCATGTCTCCTATGTCATATGACATGGCAGGCCCATCAAATCTCTGCTGTCTCACAGAACAATCCCATTTTCCCCGCTTCTTTCCCAGTCATCTGCTCTCCGTCACATGCCCACCAACTCCCCTGATCCACCCACCTACACTCGGGGTGGTTCACAGCCGCCAAGGGTTAAAGATTTCGAGGGCTCCTCAGAGGTACCCAGGGAGTGGTGAGTACCTGGAACACACTGCCCGAGAGTGTGGTGGCAGCAGAGTCACTGACAGCAGTTAAGAAGTCTCGAGACGAGCATTTGAGTCGCCCAGGTGCAGAAGGCCAAGTGCTGGAAGATGGGATTAACACAGATGGATATCCACTGGTTGGTGGGCCGAATGTCCCATTTCCAATCCCGCTGACGACTAACCCACATGTCTATGAGTTATGGTGGGAAACTGGAGCATCTGGGGGAAATCCATGTAGTCCATGGTGGTAAGAATGGTCAACCTCCTACGTAAACAGCACCAGAGGTCAGGATTGAACTTGACTGTTGGAGCTGGAGAAAGCAATGCTAACTGGTGCATCACTGCCCCCACTTCTCCCCTAACCACGCACGTGAGCGCGCGCACGCACGCACACACACACACACACACACACACACACACACACACGCACGCACGCACGCACGCGCACACGTGTGGGGCAGAAATCTATTCCAGGACCCGGGGACATTGGTGCATTGGTGGAGAACGAAACCATCTCTCATCTGCACATTGGAGAATCCAGGGGCGATTGCAGCTTGAATCTGTCGGAGGAGCAGTTAGTTTGCTCCCCTGCAGAGCGAGATATCAGTTGGGACGTGTTGAGATAGAAGCACAGAAAACCTACAGCACAATTCAGGCCCTTTGGCCCACAAAGCTGTGCCGAACATTGTGCCTACCTTAGAAATTACGAGGCTTACCCATAGCCCTCCATTTTTCTCAGCTCCATGTACCTATCCAACAGTCTCTTAAAAGACCCTATCGTATCCGCCTCCACCACCGTTGCCGGCAGCCAATTCCACACACTCACCACTCTCTGAGTAAAAAACTCACCCCTGACATCTCCTCTGTACCTACTCCCCAGCACCTTAAACCTGTGTCCTCTTGTGGCAACCATTTCAGCCCTGGGGAAAAGCCTCTGACTATCCACACGAGCGATACCTCTCATCATCTTATACACCTCTATCAGGTCCCCCCTCATCCTCCGTCGCTCCAAGGAGAAAAAGCCGAGTTCCCTCAACCTGCTTTCATAAGGCATGCTCCCCAATCCAGGCAACATCCTTGTAAATCTCCTCTGCACCCTTTCTGTGGCTTCCACATCCTTCCTGTAGTGAGGCGACCAGAACTGAGCACAGTGCTCCAAGTGGGGTCTGAGCTCAGTCGACCAGCTTCCCCTTTTGACCGTCAGGAGCAGCAGCTGCTCCTTGTTGAAGAGCCGTGAAATGTGTTTGTTACCAATTGTGGACTTTTTCTGTCTGAGGAGCACAGAAACACTTTCAAAACGGTCCATGAGCTACTGACTGGGGGAGTCAGTCAGACCTCGTGGGTTGACATCAGGGGCCCGTTGCTCTCAGACCCTAAATGTAGCACCATGTTCGGGGAACTTTCCCGGTGGGCTCACATAAAGCAGGAGAAATCCAAACCGCTAATTACCGTCCAGTCAGTCTACACTCAGTCAACGGTGGTGGGGTGGAAGGTGTAATCAGCAGTGCTCTCAAGCGACACTTACTCACCAATGCCCCCGTCTGGGTTTCACCAGATCACTCGGCTCCAGACTTCTTCAGGGAGGTGAGGGTAACTGCTCCTGACGTTAAAAGCGTGGAACTGGAGAAGGATGGATGTGCTCAGCAGGTCAGGCAGCATCTGTGGATACAGAAACAGGGTCGATATTTTGGGTCAAGGGCCCTCAGTCGAATTGGGAACGTCAAGCAGAGAGGGAGAGGTGGAGAGCTCAGAGGAAATGTCTGTGACTGGGAGCAGACCCAAGCTGTGACGGTAACAATTATTTTAAAAACCAGCAGTTGGGACAAAGTGACACGGAGTCAAATCCAACATAACAAAACTGAGACAAAGACATTGCCACATCAGTGGAAAACAAAGGATTTACCTGAACTCTGTAGTCAATAAATATCAAGACAAAAGCACTCCCATCTCCCACAAAGGAAGACGGTTGAGGTTGTCGAGGCCAATCGTCCCAGCCTCAGGACTTCGTAGCAAGTGTTCCTCACACGTTATTCTAGGCTACCACTTACAAAACTTGCTACAGTTACTCACCCAGCTACTCCAGCAGAAAATCCCAAACCCACACCCTCTGTGAGCACGAAGAGGAAGAGTAGTGGTTGCAGGGAAACACCACCCAATACTGCTTCTTCTCTGAGTCACACAACAACCAGACGAGGAAATATATCATCTGTACCTTCATTGCTGCTGCGTCTGAATACTGGCGCTCCCTCCCCGCAGCACTGCAGGGGCATCTTCACACAGACTGGAGAGGTTCAAGAGGGCAGCTCATTGCAACTTCGGAAGGGAAGATGGCTGCTTCCTGGAAAATAAGTAAATTAAATAAAGAACAGGGACACGATTTGTCAAACCCACTAAAGCCACAACGTCCTCCCACAGGGAGTGTTGCTGCATGTTCAGTCAGGGGTATTTTGCAACCAAAAAGCAATTAACACTCACACACTGTTCAAATAAGGGCAAAGGTCATCACGTCAGAAGCCTCCTTATTCTCCCCAAGACTTACAGTCCCTCAAACGCTGATCAGCAGCGTTGCTTCGGACACTTGGCACACTCTCATATCTCCTCCTGGCTGGCTGCGGTCAAAAGGGATTTCTTCCTGAGGGTTTCCAGCTCTCCATGCTGTCCTGGATTCTCCACAATGTGGAGATGAGTAACTGTCACCCAATGACCCTGTGATCTGGGGTTGACGTTCTATTTTGGCAGAGCCAACTCTCCAGGACCTCTCCCCTCCCTCCCGATCCCCCAGAGGCTTCCAGATAATTAGGCTTAATGTCTTTGACCCTGCTTACATCTCTGCAAATTACGATGGGACATTGAGCAGGGAAAGGAGAGGTTATCCACTTTTGACCCAACAAAGAGACACTGGGATGTCCTCTGGTGAGAGGGTCAGAAATTCAGTGGAGCTGAATGATTCAGGGATTCCTTGTGCTTTATTCTGAACCAAATTGGACAAGGTTTGGTACGTCACCAAAGACACTTGCAAGTTTCAACAGATGTACAGTGGAGACTATGATGACAGGTTGCATCACGGCCTGGTACGGAGGCTCAAATACGCAGGATTGAACGAGACTGTAGACTCAGCCAGCTCCATCACGGGCACAACCCTCCCCAACATCGAGGACATCTTCAAGAGGTGGTGCCTCAAGAAGGCGGCATCCGTCATTAAGGACACGCCGTCTTTGCAATACCACCACTGGGGTGGTGGTAAAGGAGCCTGAAGATCCATAGTCACTATTTTAGGAACAGTTTCTTCCCCTCCGCCTTCAGATTTCTGAACAGTCCATGAACCCATGAACTCCACCTCGTTATTCCTCTTTTGCACTATTTATTTCTTTTTGCAACTTACAGTACTTTTGTGTTCTGCTGCCGCAAAACAACACATTTCACAACATGTGTCAGTGATGAGGGTTGAGAGCTTCAAGTTCCTGGGAGTGAACGTCACCAACAGCCTGTCCTGGTCAAATCACATAGATGCCAATGCCAAGAAAGGCCCAGCACCTCTACTTCCTCAGGAGGCTAAAGAAATTCGGTTTCTCCCCTTTGACTCTCACCAACTTCTAAGGGCGCATGATAGACAGCATCCTATCCGGATGTATCATTGCTTGATACGGCAACTGCTCTGCCCAGGACGGCAAGAAACTGCAGAGAGTTGTGGACACAGCCCAGCGCGTCACGGACACCAGCCTCCCCTCCATGGACAGTCTTTACCTCTCGCTGTTTTGGTGAAGCAGCCAGCGTAATCAAAGACCCCACCCACCCGGGTCATTCTCTCTTCTCTCCTCTTCCATCAGGTAGAAGATACAGGAGCCTGAGGGCACACACCACCAGGCTCAAGGACAGCTTCTACCCCACCGTACTGAGACTATTGAACGGTTCCCTTATACGATAGGCTGGACTCTGACCTCATGATCTATCTTGTTGTGACCTTGCACCTTATTGCACTGCACTTTCTCTGTAGCTGTGACACTTTACTGTTATTGTTTTTACCTGTACTACCTCAATAAACTCTGTACTAACTCAATATAACTGCACTGTGTAATGAATTGACCTGTACAATCGGTACGCAAGACAAGTTTTTCCACTGTACCTCGGTACAAGTGACAATAATAGACCAATACCAATACCACAGAAACATCATGCTGCACAGTACCGTCCTTCTCTGTGAGCAGTTACGTTCAGCACTTTCATGCCCTTGAGGAAGTGACTGTGGCTCTGGAGCAGGTCTACCTATACTCTGAACTATGATTCCTTTGCAAATGTGTCTGTGGGTAAACACTTACTGGACCACAGAGGGCAGCTTCCTTGCAGTCAATTCTGCCCACACCCAACCTAAGTTTCACAGAGTCAGCGGTTACAGATTAGGAAACTTATTTATTTACCCAGTTCGCAAGATCTTTTAACTGCACCCAGATCATAACCAGGATCTTGGTTTCTGCATTCTGTGTCACAGTGCATGGTTTTATATATCCACTGAGCTACCAGCTTCTAACCACGTTTTCAATGACCAAAAAACTTAAATGGTTGCTTGTTGACACTGCTGTTAGTAATTATATTCCATAAAATATTATGATACAGGGTTGTATTGCACTGGTTAGCTGGTGGTTACGTTGAGTGTCCCTGGTCAGCTGCATTGTGTGTGCTACCATGTTCTCGACTTGTGCACCCATACGCTGCACTTCGGTAAGATGGAAAGTGTGAAGGTCAGGTCTGATGGTATTCGACCCGCCAGCATCCCATGAGAGGTGAATGCAAGGCAATAGGATGGGTCCGGCATGATCAGGCTAATTCAAAATAGGACTATTACATGGAAATAAGAAGCTCGCTGCAAGACTGTAACATGTGAGCAAATTATTCCCAGATGCTCCTGTCCAGTTGTCCTCCAACCCTCTTTCCCCCCAAAGTCTGGGTTCGAAAAAATCTAAATTGTAAACATTCGGACCAGAACGTGTAAGCCAAAATGAAACTCAACTCAGGCCCCTTGCTGACACGGGACTGAACGTGGAGATCTGTCTTGCTAGTATCTGACGATAACTACAGGCATTAACGATTGGAGAGATTGTCTCCAGAGGTGAGGGACCATCCTGAAGCAAGATTCATGGAATTAAACCCAAACAGAATGACCTTGGCCAAATCATCTCTCCATAATGTGAGCTCTGTAGAATGGGGGCAAATTTGTCAAAAAGTTTGAAACTTTTTATGGGGTGAATTCCATAGAACCATAAAACAGTACAGCACAATACAGGCCCTTCAGCGCACAATGTTGTGCCGACCTTTAAACCTCACCTAAGACTATCTAACCACTTCCTCCCACATATCCCTCTATTTTAAATTCCTCCATATGCTTATCTAGCAATCGAATTTGACCAACGTACCTGCCTCCAGCACCGCCCCAGGCAGCGCATTCCACGCCCCAACCACTCTCTGGGTGAAAAACCTCCCTCTGATATCTCCCTTGAACTTCCCACCCATTACTTTAAAGCCATGCCCTCTTGTATTGAGCATTGGTGCCCTGGGAAAGAGGCGCTGGCTGTCCACTCTATCTATTCCTCTTAATATTTTGTATACCTCTATCAAGTCTCCTCTCATCCTCCCTCTCTCCAAAGAGTAAAGCCCCAGCTCCCTTAGTCTCTCCTCATAATGCATCCTCTCTAAACCAGGCAATTCCTTGGAACGTGAAATGAAATTTCAAATACTCCTCCCTGGTGCTATCCCCAGAGCTTGAGCCCTCTATTCAGAATGGTAGTTCTCGTAACTATCACCTCTTTGATATCCATTCATGTTCGTGTTCTGTGTGGTTTCCGCATCGTTCTCCACATCGTTCTGCGACAGGAATGGAAATGAGCAGAGTGGCAATTAGCAGGATTGGGATTCGGTTTGCTTGAGTCCCAGGAGGATATTCCACCCGCAATTGATGCCGTTGATCATTGACCAGGGTTGGGTTTAATTATCTGACTTCAGTCTCTGGTGAGCTGGGATCTGCGAGGAGAATATTCCAGTCTCTCAGAGAGAGAGGGTTCTGGCTTCAAGACCCACCCGTGGTTTCTAGAGCACAAAAGACAAGGCAATACTTCGGGGCTACTGCTGTGGTAGGGGCATTGCTGAGGGAGTGCCACACTGCTGGAGGGGCTGTTGATCCCTGGCTGTTGTTGGGTTTGATGGTGATTGTTTGATGTGTGGTCACCGGAGCTGCATCGAGAAGAGTGGAGTGCTGCTGTACCCGTGTCTGCCTTGCTTTAGTCTTAGTGGCTTGTGCTTGTTGGTCCTGTGTGCAAGGAATGATTGCGAGACGGGCACCACCTGAGCACTTGGTACGTGAGCCATTCCAGATTGTGTGTGATGCATTTTATAAAACCTACTTACTTCTGTCTTTCTCTCCTCAGTACCATTCGAGATCTTCCCTCTGATGCCGGTCTTGAGGCGATCCCTAAGGGTGTAAAAGCAGAGATGATGGTATGTTACCACACACAGATACAGAAGTGCTCATTGTTGCAGGGAGAGATGATGGGCTCGTATTTCAACAAGCTGAACTTATACAACACCTTTCATGCAGTAAAATATCCTCAGGAGCTTCAGGGAAGTGTATATAAGGCAGAAATTTGATTCTGACCCACATGAAGAGATGTCACAGTCAGTTTTTCTTATTAATTTATGTGCTCACAGGACGTGGTTGTTGCAGGCAGCACCTGCACTTACTGCCCACATCTAGCTGCCCCTGAACCGAGGAGACAGTTCCGAGTCAACCACACAGTGGGCTCCGGAATCAACCCAGTCCAGACTGGGTAACGACGGCAGATTCCTTTACTTCAAGGGCATTAATGAACCCCGTAAATACTGAGGACAATTCCCTGGCTGCCATTAACGAAACAAGTTTTTGTAAATTCCTGGTCTATTCATGCACATTCCCCCAGCTACTGTCGGGGATCCAAACTCCTGCCTCTGGATCCATGGCCCAGAAACCTGGCTGCAAGTCCAGTTCTGTAACCACTGTGCTAAAATGCCCCAGGAGCTTGGAGAAAGACAGAAGAGGATCAGCGAAGGAATTCCAGAGCTCGGGGCCCAGGCACCTGAAGGCCAATGACTGGACACTGCAAGCTGAGGGATGATGGTGAGGCCAGACCTGGAGGAGAGAAGAGGGTTTCAGGGACCGGAGGTGGTCTTGGGGATGGGGACACCCACTTGCCGGCTCTTGAGAATGAAGCAAATCACGGCCGATGAGATGGGCCGATCAGGAATACGGCCCCTGCTGCGGCAGCCAGTGGGATGACTGGAATTGCCTGCGATCTTTGCCCTGCTGCTGTAGGAGGTGAGGGTGAAGAGACAATCATTGGCGACAACGTTCTCTGCTCCATACATCAGGCTCGTTCTCAGAAAGATCCACCCCTTGGATCACTAGACAATACCATTGCCCGCTGGTGGCTGGCCCTTCATCCTCGGAGGACACAGGCAAACAATCCCAATGCTCTCAACCCCACTCTTATGGGTTGGAAAAATCACATGCGGCATTGGAAGTATTAGTATTGGGATTGGTTTATTATTGTCACTTGTACCGAGGTACAGTGAAAAACTTGTCTTGCACACCGATCGTACAGGTCAATTCATTACACAGTGCAGTTACATTGAGTTAGTACAGAGTGCATTGAGGTAGTACAGGTAAAAACAATAACAGTACAGAGTAAAGTGTCACAGCTACAGAGAAAGTGCAGTGCAATAAGGTGTAAGGTTACAACAAGGTAGATCGTGAGGTCAGAGTCCAGCTCATCATATAAGGGAACCGTTCAATAGTCTTATCACAGTGGGGTAGAAGCTGTCCTTAAGTCTGGTGGTACGTGATCTCAGGCTCCTACCTGATGGAAGAGGAGAGAAGAGAGAATGACCCGGGTGGGTGGTGTCTTTGATTATGCCGGCTGCTACACCAAGACAGCGAGAGGTAAAGACCAAGGAGGGGAGGCTGGTGTCTGTGATGCGCTGGGCTGTGTCCATAGCTCACTGCAGTTTCTTGCAGTCCCGGGTAGAGCAGTTGCCGTACCAAGCCGTGATAGGATGCTTTCTATGGGGCATCGATAGAAGTTGGTGAATGTCAAAGGGGGACAAACCGAATTTCCTTAAGCCTCCTGAGGAAGTAGAGGCGCTGGTGAGCTTTCCTGGCCGTGGCTTCTATGTGATTTGACCAGGACAGGCTGTTGGTGATGTTCACTCCTAGGAACTTGAAGCTCCCAACCCTCTCGACCTCAGCACCGTTGATGTAGGCAGGTGCATGTACACCGCCCCCTTTCCTGAAGTCAATGACCAGCTCTTTTGTTTTGTTGCATCCAAGTGCACAGGAGCAAATAATTATCCTTAATACTCCATAATTATTCAAGCACATTGCAAATGCAAAACCATTGTCTGGGTGTGACAGTTTGTGGGATTCTGTGGCGTGCACATACTGGTGTATGAATAGTTCCTCTTCAGCCAATGTCTGGGTTGCTGTGGCTCTTGACTAGGTACACTGGATGGGGTAGATGTGGAGCTGAAATCGCTTTACTACAGAGCTGAGGGAGCATCACATTAGAGCAGGGGTAGGACTGATGAGGTGCCGCTGTGTCGGGAGGGCAATGCTGAGGAAGCGGCACACTGTCAGAGAGGCAGTACCGAGGGGTTGCTGCAGTGCTGGAGGGGCAATGCTGAGGGTGCACCGTACCGGTGGAGCACAGTCCTAACGGAGTGCCCTGCATTTGGACGAGCAGTGCCAAGGGAGCGATGCACTGTCGACACGCAGTACTGAGGACCAGTGTCGAGAGGCAGTACGGAGGGAACACTGTACCATGGGAGAGCTCTTGGTTTGGGTGCACGGTAATGCTGCCTTAACCAGAGACATTAATCTGAGGCTGTGCTGCCACCTTTGGTTGAGTTAGAAGTCTGTGTAGCTGCACTCAAATGCTGTTCCTTCTCCAGTGTCCTGGCCAGGGTTCATCATCGAAAGTCAGATGATCTCGTTAGCTTTGCAGTTCAAGTTTCATAGGCGCACCTACCCAGGGTATAAATGCCACGAAAATTGGCTTTTAGCAGCAACAGCACAGTACAAATATAAACTTAAATTAAATTATACGCAACTGACATGACAAAAAAAACATAACGACATTAGTGCAAGTTGAGAGAGAGATGGAGAGAGATAGATGGAGAGAGATAGATGGAGAGAGAGGGAGGGAGAGGGAGGGAGAGGGAGGGAGAGGGAGGGAGAGGGAGGGAGAGGGAGGGAGAGGGAGGGAGAGAGATAGAAAGAGAGAGATAGAGAGAAAGAGATAGAGAGAAAGAGAGAGAGAGAAAGAGAGAGAGAGAAAGAGATAGAGAGAGAAAGAGATATATAGAGAAAGAGATATATAGAGAGAGAGAGATAGAGAGGGAGAGATAGAGGAGAGAGAGAGAGATAGATAGAGAGGAAGTTAAAGAGAGAGAGAGATAGAGAGATAGAGAGATAGAGATAGACTGATAGAGAGATAAAGAGAGATAGAGATAGAGAGCGAGACAGAGAGATAGATAGAGAGATAAAGAGAGAGAGATAAAGAGAGATAAAGAGATAGAGATAGAGAGGGAGAGAGAGTTAAAGAGAGAGAAGAAATATTGTCCGAGGTGGTGCTGGGGTTTCACAGGTGGGTTCAAGAACCTGACGGCAGTGGGGAAGAAGCTTGAGGTGCGGGTCTTCAGGCTCCCGTACCCCCTGCCTGATGGTAGTATCGAGAAGAGGGCATGGTCCAGATGGCGGGGGTATTTAATGATGGATGCTGCCTTCTTGAGGCAATGCCTCCAGTGGATACTTCCAATGGTGGGGAGGTTATGTGCCCGTGATAGAACTAGCTGAGTCCACTACTCCCCGTAGCCCCTCGAGTTCCTGTGCATTGGAGTTACCACACCAGACTGTGATGCAACTAACCACGATGCAAGTTTGTGGGATCTTGCTGCGTAAAATGTGGAGCATTGCTGTTCACAGACAATAAATGACCTCCATACTTACACTACACAGTCAGTGTGAGGGTCCGCTCCGATGAAACAGATGGGTATCTGACTCTGCCGGTGAGATTTTCCCTGTGACGTTTGAGCTCTGGGGTCAGGGTCAGAACAGCAGTACGTGTCAGAGTGTTGCCCTGCTGAGTTGAGGTGCTTGAGACTGACGGTGGTACATCAGTGGGGGTGACCCAGGTTAAGGTGGGTGCCGTTCCGTCACACGTGGTGTTGAAGGTGCAGACTATGTTCCCTCTCACCTTCTGGGTGAAAGCACCGTTACTCAATTCAACTCTAACCGATTGGTTTAATTCTGTGCCTCCTGGTTTTTAGTTCCTTGGCTAACGGATTTAACTCCTTGTTATTGATTCTGTCGGGACCTTCAGTTTTATGCACCTCAATTAAGTCTCCCCTCAAGCCTCACTCTTCTAAAGAAAACAACGCCAGGCTTTGAAACGCAGAAAGTCAGAGCAGGAGAAAGGCATTCGCCTCTTTGGGAATGCTGCACCGTTCAATATGATCACAGCTGATCATCCAAGTTCATACCCTGTTCCTGCTTTGTCCCCATATCCTTTAGCCCTGAGAACAACACCGAGCTCCTTCTTGAATGTTATTAATGATTTGGCTTCAACTGCTTCCTGGGGTGGAGAATGACACAAGTTCGTGACTTCATTGTCATTGACCAACATGCTATAAAAACACACGGAGGAACGTAATGTCGTTTCCCCCAGACTCACACAACAGAGGACGCACATAGAACAGAAGACATACAATAAACGCAGACAATAAAATTGTACAGCTACAAACAGTGCAAAAAACGGAATATACAGAATACAATTTAGTGCAGGGTTAGTGCAAAGCCGAGTTGGACGAAGAAAATACAGAGCTCAGTGTGTTGCACTAATTGTATAAACATGTTCAGCATCAGCCAAAGTTCTTCTACGCCGTTGTGCAAACCAGGACTTTTGACGTGGCATTCGTCTGAGACTGTCTCCAGGGTATTCAGGAGCCTGACAGCCTGGGGGAAAAATATTGTTGTACAGTCTAGTAGTTCTGGCCCGGATTCTCCGGTACCGCTTGCCAGACGGCGGTGGGACAAATAGGTCGTGGGAGGGACGAGACGGGTCGTCTACGATTCTGCAGACCTTGCGTGTGCATCGTGGGTTGTAGACGTCCAGGATGGAGGGAGAGGTGCTCCAAAGATCCTTCCAGCTGTGCTTTGCAATTCTCTCACCACTGGGAGAAGGCATTTTTCCACATCTCAGTTCTAAATGGGGTACCCTGTATCCTGAGAGAGTGCCCCATGCTGCCGAACTTCCTTGCCATCAGGAACATCTTCCTGCATTTACTCTGTCCAGTCCTATTTGTATGTTGTCAGCTTGTATGAGATCCACCTCTTATTCTTGTCATCTCGAGTAGTTAACATTAGCCTAATTGATGCAACGTTGGGAATCTGTCTGATAAGACCTCCCTGCACTCCCTGCATTGCAAGAATGTCCTTCAACGAGGAGACCAAAACCGCACGCAAAACTCAAGGCGTGGCCTCACCGAGGCCGTGTATAATTACAGCAAGACATCCCTCTTCCTGTACTCGAATCCTCTCACCACGACGGTCAACGTATCACTTCCCACCTTATTCCCTGCTAAACTTGCATGTTTACCTCCAGTGAATGGTTCACAAGGACAACCAGTCATTCCTCACAGTTAGTTTTCCAGTCCTGGCAACATCCTACTGGATCTCCCCTGCACTGTCTCCCGTGCAATCACATCTTTGTGGTAACCAGAACAGGACACCGCACTCAAACTCTGGCCTAACTCGTACTGTATAAGGTTCTGGCGTCACTTCATGCTCTTTTATTCTGTGCCTCAGCTAATAAAGGACATTATCTCATTAGCCTTTTTAATCATCTGATTAACCTACACCGCCACCTTTAAAGATCTGTGGACAAACACTCCAGGGTCCCTCTGTTCTTCCACACAATACCTCCCAATCACTCTGCGCTCCCTTGCCTTGATGCAGGTATTACCTCACGTCTTGGATTAAGCTCCATCCGACACTTTGCTGACACATTCAGAGGCAGTGAAGAAATGAGTCACAGCTCGAGACTCAGCGACGTGTCACTCCCTCAGAGACTGTGCCCAATCTTAAATTAATCCCTGTCAGAGGGAGAACAGACAGCATTTGCATCGGTCTCAACCAACACAGGAGCCAGAGGGCACGTACCACCAGGCTCAAGGACAGCTTCTACCCCACTGTGATAAGACTATTGAACGGTTCCCTGACTCTGACCTCACGATCTGCCTTGTTGTGACCTTGCACCTTATTGCACTGCACTTTCTCTGTAGCTGTGACACTTTACTCTGTACTGTTATTGTTTTCACCTGTACTACCTCAATGCACTCTGTACTAACCCAACGTAACTGCACTGTGTAATGAATTGCCCTGTACGATGTACTGTTATTGTTTTCACCTGTACTACCTCAATGCACTCTGTACTCATCCAATGTAACTGCACTGTGTAATGAATTGCCCTGTACGATGTACTGTTATTGTTTTCACCTGTACTACCTCAATGCACTCTGTACTAACCCAATGTAACTGCACTGTGTAATGAATTGCCCTGTACGATGTACTGTTATTGTTTTCACCTGTACTACCTCAATGCACTCTGTACTAACCCAATGTAACTGCACTGTGTAATGAATTGCCCTGTACGATGTACTGTTATTGTTTTCACCTGTACTACCTCAATGCACTCTGTACTAACCCAATGTAACTGCACTGTGTAATGAATTGCCCTGTACGATCGGTGTGCAAGACAAGTTTTTCACTGTACCTCAGTACAAGTGACAATAATAAACCAATACCAACACCTAGAGCCAGCGTCCTAGAGCTTACTGGAACCTCACTGTACACCATGTCTTTTTTTTAAGTTTATAAGGTTCTTGAACGACTGCACTCCAGTGGGATGGGGATCTCATGGTGCTATTAGGGAGAGATTCCAGGATTTATGGCCAGTGATGATGATGTGAGAGCAGATTATTTCCAGGTCTGGAATAGTGTGCAGTTTGGAGCTGATCCTGCAGGAGGTGGTGTTCCTCTACATTTACTGTCATCGTCCGACTCTGGATTTGTGAAGAGCTGGAGTCACTGCAGTGCATTCTGCGGCTGGTCACGGTGGGCAGAGAGTGGAGGCAGTGGCTGGTTACGGCCTCTCAAGAGCTGTTGGAGCTGTGCTCGTCTCGGCAAGTGGAGGGTATTCCATCACACTTTGGAATATCCTGCTCCTGCTTTACAGAAGAGTGAACTTCTTATTGGTTGTGAAGCACTTTGTAACATCCAGAACTTGTGCTAGGTATGTTAGACAGAGTTGAACGGCACGGAAGTGTGCCCTTCAGCCCATCACGTCCACGCCAACCATTTTGCTCGTCTACACTCATTCCATTTTCTCCACTATGTGTCCGTATCCTTCTATGCCTTGACTATTCCTAAATGCCTTTCCTTCTTGGAAGCATAGGTGTAATGTGAAAGGTCTTGGCTGTCATGTGACACCATCGCGTCCTGGTCGAAAGTGACACCACTGTCAATCAGGGTCCAGCCCCACCCAGCCATTTAGCAGCACACTCCTGACCATTGGTTCCCGTGCTCACCTCTCATACCTGGCCACGACCCATCGGACTCGTCGGATTAGCTGAGCTAGCTCCACCCAGCTCTCCGGCACGATAAAGGATGCCACACGTGCGTGGCTCTTCCACTTTCGATTGCTGCCAGGGTCAAAACCACGTCAAGGGAACCACTGGTAAGAGTTTGCGCTTCCACAGGGGTCTGGGAGCGTCTGAAGTGGATTCCCGGTAGCATAGAGCCGATGCTAGTCCAGGTTCAGGGGGTTCAGGCACCGTATTGTGTTTTTCCCTGACCATTTGTAACTAGTTGTGTGTGTGTGTGTGTGTGTGTGTGTGTGTGTGTGTGTGTGTGTGTGTGTGTGTGTGTGTGTGTGTGTGTGTACGCGCGCACACACATCACCTCCGTTGCAACTCCCCTCACGTTTCGCGGTTACCCGAGTGCGAGCGCGCATCCGTTCCCGTTCATTCTGTTCCCACGTTTGTCTTTGTAAATAAATTCTTTTTATAATCCAAGGACTGTGTCCGGAGTCCTCTGCCTTTGAGACCCAAAAGAACGTTTTTCCACAACAACAGGGAGCTCCGGGGAGGATAGAAAGTGCCTTAAAGGACATATCGGTGGTCTGGAGGAATGGGCAGAAAATTAGGCAGACAAAATCTCACACAGAGAAGTGTGAAATGTTACATTTGGTAGGAGGAATGAGAAAGGGCAATGCGACCAAGAGGGCACGGTTCTAAATACAAGAGATTTGGGGCTATCAGTGCAGATTGATTCAAAGTGGCAGGACAGGTTAAGGAAATGTTTGCAAAACCATGCAGGATCTTGGGCTTTGGAGGCAGAGGGCACAAGAGTACTGCGGGCACCACTTTGGCCACAGCTGGAATACTGCATGCAGTTCTGGGAAGGAGCACTTAAGAAAAGGCACAAAGACTTTAGGGAGAGCGCAGAGGAGATTTATTGAAATGATTCAAGAATCAGGGTCTTTAGTTACTTGGATAGACTGGACCACCGTCGAGTGAAGAGAAACCGTCTCTGTGCACGGAACCAGCCCGAGCCCAGTGCGCCTTCGCACTGCCCGACTGCCGGGAGGCTTTGCCGACCGGCCGGCTGCAGTTCCTGAACCGCCGCATGCGCACTGCCCTCTCACGGGACAGCTGCCGGCTGGAGCCGCTCTTCACTTCCCGGATCCCTGATTCCAGCCGCACTGACCGGGGCTGCATCGAGCTCGGACCATTGGAGGCTCCAGTGGACAAACCTGAGGCAGATGCAGTTTAGTGGAGGCAGGTGCGAGGTCAATCCCTTGGACCCAGGGGAGAGAGATGGGGTTTTCTGAACAGTGCAAAGTCATTTAAGGGTAACCAGGCATAATGGTATTGGTTTATTATTGTCACCTGTGCAGAGATACAGTGAAAAACTTGTCTTGCGTACCGATTGTACAGATCAAAACGGTGTATTGAGGTAGTACAGGGTAAAAACAATAACAGAATACAGAGTAAAGTGTGGCAGCTATAGGGAAGTGCATAGCAGGTAGACAATAAGGTACCAGGTCATAACAAGGTATATTAGGAGGTCAAGAGTCCATCTCATCGTATAAGGGAACTGTTCAATAGGCTTACCACCGTGGGATAGAAGCTGTCCTTGAGCCTGGTGGGACGTGCCCTCAGGCTCCTGTGTCTTCTACCCGATGGAAGAGGAGAGAAGAGAGAATGACCCGGGTGGGTGGGGTCTTTGATTATGCCGGCTGCTTCACCAAGGCAGCGAGAGGTATAGACAAGAGTCCATGGAGGGGAGGCTGGTTTCCATGATGTACTGGGCTGTGTCCACAACTCTCTGCAGTTTCTTGCAGTCCCGGGCAGACCAGTTGCCGTACCAAGCCGTGGTACATCCAGGTAGGATGTTTTCTGTGGTGCATCGATAAATGTTGGTGAGGGTCAATGGGACATACCAAATTTCTTTAGCCTCCTGAGGAAGTAGAGGCGCTGGTGAGCTTTCTTGACCGTGGCATCTACGTGGTTGGACCAGGACAGGCTATTGGTGATGTTCACTGCTAGGAACTTGAAGCTCTGGGAACTTGAAGCTCTGTGAACCATCAATCCTGGCAACAGATCTGGAATGCAAAGTGTTGCTACGGTTACAGAGAGTCTTGAACGATAAAATAAGAGCCTGAGTTCACGCGGAAGTACACAAATCCCTGCGGGAAGAAAATGATTCTGATCTATGCAGGTCAAATTTCCCTTGTATTCTTGCCTGATTTCTGGATTCGATAAATGTCGACAGACTGCAGGACGAAAGTGGACTCAAACCCCTCTCGCGAGCACACCACTGAACACGGACAAGGGATGTTGCTGGGTTTAGAGGAGAGACTGGATAAGCCGAGATCGTTTTCCTTGGAGAAGAGGGGACCCGATATACAAAGTGACGAGGGACATAGAGAAGGAATAACCTTTTCTTCAAAGTGAAAAAGGGAAGCTATTCCTCATAACAGCGGTGTCTCGAGGGCCTAGGTTTAGGTTAAGAGGCAAGTGGTTGATAGAAGATCTAAGGAAGAACACTTTCACCTCCAGGGCGATTGGATTCTGGAACGCACGACCTGATGGGGTGGTGGAGGTAGATCCTCGCATGATATCTGGACGAGCGCTTGAATCACCAAGGCAGAGAAGGCTATGGACTAAGTGCTGGATGAGTATCGATTGTCGGATGGGCATTCCTAAGGGAACACAGCACTATCAGTAGTGTTAGAGAGGCAGGGCTGATGGGGAGCTGGTCATCTGGAGGGGCAGCAGTCAGCATGTTCTGTAACGTTTCTTACCTGGATTATTTTGGAGTCTGCGTCGGTTTCTTCCAACTCGTCTCCCCTTTGCCCGCTGTTTACCTGCACCATTTCATACAGACTCTCGGGCTCAGACCTTCCTGCATTTTCTGCTGGACTGGAAACAGATCTGAGGACAAGATTACTTGGACAGGGAGCAATAAGTGAGGCCGGGGTCGGAGTGAGTGGGGGTGACTGCAGGTCCCCAGGTTGGGTGACATTTCGCCAATTGCGCCCGGCACGTTGTGTGAAATCTCACACGGGGATGAGCTGAGCGGTGACCACAGTCAGTGAGGGTTTTCGGGAGGTCAGAGGCAGATTGGGAGGCTGTGTGGAGGGATGGGAGTCGTTGTGGGGACTTTTGGAGGTGGAGTGAGGAGAGACGACGAATATCAGATTCTTGAACCCTGCAAGAGGCCACTTGGCCCATTTGGACTGTACCAGCTCCACTGCCCTACTGCAAAACCCTGCATATTTTCCCCATCACGGTTTGGTACGGCAACTGCTCTGCCCGGGACCGCAAGAAACTGCAGAGATTTGTGGACACAGCCCAGCACGTCACGGAACCCAGCGTCCCCTCCATGGACTCTTGCTTTACCTCTCATTGCTTTGGTATTGGTATTGGTATATTGTCACTTATGCTGAGGTGGGATAAGTAATGCTGGGGATTTGCACGTGAAAGTGCCTCATCGGAAAGGGCTGTGTGGGGCCCTGGATGGTGGCGAGGGAGGAGGTGTAGGACGGGTGTCCCCCCGCCTGCGGTTACGGGGGACAGTGCCTGGGGAGGGATGAGCGGACCGGGGAGAGGCAGAGAGAGTGGTCCCTGTGGACAAGCGGAGAGGGGAAGGGGAGCGGAAGACGTGGCTGGTGGTGGGATCCCGTTGCACATAGAACATAGAATAGTACAGCACAGAACAGGCCCTTCGGCCCACAGTGTTGTGCCGACATAGCTAATCCCTCCTTACCTACAGAATGCCCCATCCCTCCATTTTCCTCTCATTCAAGCCCCTCTTTAAAAGCCCCCAATGAGTTTGCCTCCACTACCCTATCAGGCAAAGCATTCCAGGCATCCACCACTGTCTGAGTAAAAAAAACTTACCCCTTGCATCTCTTCTGAAACTACCCCCTCTCACCTTAAATGCATGGCCTCTGGTATTGGATCGCTCAATAATGGGAAAAAGGTATTGCTTGTCTGCCCTGTCTATGCCCCTCAGAATTTTATACACTTCCAACAGATCACCCCTCGGCCTCCGCCGCTCGAGAGAAAAGAGCCCAAGTTTATCCACGTAGATGGCAGAAGTTGCAAAGAATGAGAGATAGGATGCGTAGACTGGTGGGCTGGTAGGTGGTAGGTGAGGACCGGGGAACTCTGTGTCGGTTCTGCCTGGTGGGTGGGGGGGTGGGGGGGGGTGGTGGTGTGTGGTGGGGATAAGGGCAAACGTTTGGGAAATAGAGGAGATGCAGATTAGGGCTCCATCAATAACTGGGTGGGGGGAAGGAATCCTGTTTTCTGAAAAAGGAGGACCTCTTGATCTTGATGGTGTTGGTGAGGGTCTGATGTCTGATATTAGAAATCTTACTTAGGAAGTGCAGGGAGAGTCTTCAAAAATAAGGAAGATGTCCAAAGCTCTGCAATGTGGAGGGAAGGTTGCAGGACGGAGAGGCTAGAGGTTCTGGGAGGGAATTCCAGCTCCGGACAGCTGAAGACATGGCCAGGAGTGTTGGAGCGATGAGAGGTCCTGAAAAGCGGATGGTGCGGTTGATGCTACAGGTTCAGGAATGGTGCAGGATGCAGCGGCTTGCAGAGGTAGAGAGCGTGTCTGGGGCTGGGGAGAGTTACAGAGACAGGAAAAGTTTCAGGGGCTGGAGAGTGTTACAGAGACAGAGGTGTGGATGCTGAAGCGGCTTACAGTGATGGGGAGAGTGTAGGTGCCAGAGGGGTTTACAGAGGGGTGTGGGGTCCGGACAGAGTTGGGGAGGGTTATTCGGGCTGGAGGGTGTTATTGAGAGGGAAGCCTACGAGCTGGAGGAGGGTACAGAGATATGGAGGGGTGTAGCAGCCAGAGGGAGTTACAGAGACAGGGACGGGTGTAGGGGCCGGAGGGGGGTCACAGAAACAGGGAGGGGTGTAGGGGCTGGAGGGGCTACACGGGGAGAGGAGTAGGGTTTGGAGGGGGTTAAGCAGGTAGCGAGGGACGTCGGGAATGGAAGATGTTACAGAGACAGACTCCAGTGCAGTTTCTGAGGTAATTGGGAGGTTTTTGAATACTCACTTGCTGGTTCTCCATTGGTTCCTAATGAACCAAATCACAGCCACTGAAGCGACAAGGAACAGACCCCCTCTCAAAACGAGTGAAACGATTGACATCTTGGATGACTGTCCCTCAGCTGAGGTACAAAAGCAAAGCAAAGAATCATTGGTGTCTGTTGGCCAAACCGAGGAGCAGCAGAGAGAGACGATTTCACCGCGGAGCAGCAGTGGTGATTGGGGCGTTGGTCACTGATGGCTGACGCGGCAGGTACACTGCAAGGCCTCTGATTCTCCTCAGCTGTCAGAGATGGAGTCTGATTCATCCCACACACGAAGAGAATGGTTGCAAGAAAATTTAGAGGGGCAGTCCTCAGAGTGATAGTGCCGCGGGAGGGGCGGTGAGGAGGGAGCACCGCGGGAGGGACAGAGAGGAGGGAGAGAAGATGGATGCAGGGTGTTTCACATTGTGCTTTGAGTGGAGGGTCGGGGGGAGGGAACCAGAGCGTATGGGTCAGGGGGATGGGCGAGGTCACCCTGATCCCCCTGAGTCCTTGCAACATCAGCCGACTTTCGTCGGCACCTTTTCCCTTGGCTGGTTTGGGGAGGGGAGGGCACCAGGCGGGATTTCAAGTGTCCGGTCCCAGGGGGATGTTTCCTGTGTCTTCTGGACTTCCGATGCAGCGTGTTGGGTAGATCCGTCCCAACTCCTGGTTCTGCCCAGGGTGGTTGCTGCCCCTCCCCTCGTCCCTGTGGCAGATGGATGAAATGGGAGGGGAGACCATCCAGGTGGAAGGAAGGAAGGATGTGGCACAGTTAGTCAAGCCGCTGCCTCACAAGCACCAGAGACCAAGGTTCACTCCTGACCTTGGGTGCTGTCTGTGCAGGGTTTGTCTGTTCTCGCCTGTTAGTTTCCTCTTGACATTCCAATTACCTTTCACATCCCAAAAACGTATGGGTTGCCCGGGATAAACTGTCCCTCCGTGTAACGATGCAGCTCTACAAAACTCTGGTTAGACCGCACTTGGAGTACTGTGCCCAGTTCTGGTCGCCTCATTATAGGAAGGATGTGGAGGCGTTGGAAAGGGTGCAGAGGAGATTTACCAGGATGCTGCCTGGTTTACAGAGTATGCATTATGAGGAGAGACTAAGGGAGCTGGGGCTTTACTCTTTGGAGAGGAGGAGGATGAGAGGAGACATGATAGAGGTGTACAAAATATTAAGAGGAATAGATAGAGTGGACAGCCAGCGCCTCTTTCCCAGGGCACCAATGCTCAATGTAAGAGGGCATGGCTTTAAAGTAATGGGTGGGAAGTTCAAGGGAGATATCAGAGGGAGGTTTTTTACCCAGAGAGTGGTTGGGGCATGGAATGCGCTGCCTGGGGCGGTGCTGGAGGCAGGTACATTGGTCAAGAGATTGCTAGATAAGCATATGGAGGAATTTAAAATAGAGGGATATGTGGGAGGAAGGGGTTAGATAGTCTAAGGCGAGGTTTAGAGGTTGGCACAACATTGTGGGCCGAAGGGCCTGTATTGTGCTGTACTGTTCTATGATTCTATTAGAATCTGGAGAGCGTTGTCGAGAATGTCTTGGGCATAACATCACAGTGGGATTAACACCACAGGGTTAACGTGTCAATGGTTGACATGAACTCAGTGGACGGAAGGACCTGTTTCTGTGCTGTGTCTCCCTGTGTGACTCAAGCACCTTGAGGCCGTGCCCCCTGGACTCTTTGAGTCCGAGCCTGAGGCTGCTCGTTGGCCAGTCCTGGGAAGTCCACTGACCCCCCAAAGCTGGGTGAGGGTGCAGGCAGGAGGGGGCTGCAGTGGAGATGGATAAGATAAGATATCTTTATTAGTCACATGTACATCGACACACACAGTGAGATGCACCTTTTTGCGTAGTGTGTTCTGGGGGCAGCCCGCAAGTGTCGTCACGCTTCCGGCGCCAACATAGCATGCCCACAACTTCCTAACCCGTATGTCTTTGGAATGTCGGAGGAAACCAGAGAAACCAGAGGAAACCCACGCAGACACGGGGAGAATGTCCAAACTCCTTACAGACAGCGGCCAGAATTGAACTCGGGTCGCTGGTGCTGTAATAGCATTACGCTAACCGTTACACTACCAAGAGTGGAGCTTTTCTGATCGAGCTGGGAGAAACCAAACGAAAACCTGCAGATAAAATTGTCCAACAACATCAGAGGAGGTGCAGAAGGACTTCTAAACACCTCTGTGAGTGGTTGTTTCACTGAGAACTGCTGCTGAAGTTTATCACTGTTTAGGCTGTGTTTGTTGGTGACTGCTACCTACACAGTCCTTCTCACTGCAGCGACTGGCATTTTGCCAGAAGCCGTTTTACTCCTACGGCGGGGAGGGAAGCATTGTTTTGTTTTCCCACTGTCATTAGGGGAACCCCCTCCCTCCTGCCGCGTCGTGCCCCCCTGTCGGTGTGGGAGTAGGAGTATTCCTCGGACGTCTCAGCCTTTTCCGGCCTTCGAATTTCTCGGGACCGGGCAGAGCCTTTCAGATGTTGGAAGTGGCTGGCATCTTGCCAAGGAAGAGCCGTCGAGTGTGGGGTGTTTCCAACTCCCACAACAACAAAACACTCCTTCCACCTCACTATCTGTTTCGGAAAGGCTACTCTGGGGCTGCCGGTGATATTCTCCAGCTTTGTGAAGCCCCACAACATCGAGGCGAGGCGGCCAGACCGACAGGATCTGCTGACGCAATAAGACCTGGGGGAGCGGCGAGAAGTTCCGAACTGTTCCGTCTAAAGACACCACTTACTTCCAGTGACATTATCGGCGGGTACTGCTACCTTGACTTGGCAGCTATCCTTCTCGTGGCTTGTTTCTATTTCGGACTGGGTTACCACCACGCCAGACCGGACACCGGCGAGCCGCCGACCTCCGAGGGGCCACGCAAGAGCCGCAGCCTCCTCGGACGACACCTTGTTTCGGGCGATGGAACTCAAGCGAGGGGTGCAATGCATGTTGCCCCCTGGAATAACCTTGGAAGCGGTTTCGGAGGCCATGGAGGACTTGGTTGGTGCGGGTGGCCTGCTGGCCTCTGAGAAGGAGTTCGGGAAGGAGGTGTTCTGTCTATGGACCAACGACCTGGTGCATCGGGCCCTCAGTAGGGGACTCACTCCTGCAGCTGGAGCTGGTGACCGCTCCCACACAGCAGATTGTCCCTGGATATGTCAGGCCCTTCACTCCCATTGAGGCCCTCCTTCCCCATCTTGCCCTCTTGGGACAGATACGGTCTGACATCACTGCCGTACGGCACAAATTTAAGCGCCACACCCTCCGCACCGTGATCTCTTTCCGGCGCCAGCTGTTTATGCAGTTGGCCCGGGAGGAGGACGTTGAGGGTCGGTTCACTGTACGGTACGAAGGGGCCAGCTACCAGGTGCACTGGAGCTCTGAGCGGCCCCGGTGCCAAGCTTGCGGGGAGGTGGGGCACTTTCGGAGGGACTGTCCCAATTCCCGGCCCAAGGTTTCCACCTCCGGTACAACTGTTCCCCCTCCCCCTCCCCCTGCGGATCAGGTGGGAGAGCCTGAGACTGCGGGCAGCGCGGGCGTGGGGCGGGACGGGGAGGAGCCGATGTGGACCAGGAAGGTGCGGAGGAAGAGCAAGCACCTCTAGAAGCAAACTCCTGGGGACGCAGAGCTCGCGCCTACCCCTGCGCCTCATAACGAGGATCCCACTTGGTCTGTGGGGAGTGCGCAGGTGGTTGGGTTGGTGGAAATCAGGGCTGCCGGAGAACCGGTGGTCCCAATGTCCATGTGTTCCTCCAGCCTAAAGAGGAGGAGGAGTCTTTCTCCCAGTGAGGTGGAGGGTGCAGATGAGCAGGGGTCATCAGAGGGGGCAGGACCCAACGTAGAGGTTAGGCCCCAACCTGATTCCCCAGATGCGGCTTCGTGCCCTGGTGGTCCCCCTGTGGTGGGTGGGGAAGGGAACAGCCCCGGTGACATAGTGCGGGTGGACGTCTCCACTGCCGATGGTGGCGTTGCCCTGAGCATGGCGGCTGAGACAGCCCTGGAACCCCCCACCCAGGATAGCATCTCCTTAGGGGGTGGAATTAATGGAGAGAGCAGTGAGTCGGAGACCAGCCCCTCCCTCTCTCAGGATCTGGCTCCGGGCGGACCCCTAGCATTCGAGTCATCGGGGTCCTCCTCGAGCCCGGCTCCTGGGGCGAGGGATGTTCCCATTGTGCCGGCATTACTGTGCCATGGTTCCCCAGAGGTTTTGGGGGACAGCCCCTCTGCAGCTGTTACCAGTGATGGGACTGAGGCAGAGGTGGAGTCGGCGGGTGGGGCTGAGGTTCCCGCTGCACGGTGTGGGACAGGTGAGCTGGCGTTTGCTGGTTCACACGGGGAGGACACCGAGGACTCTGCCTGCAGTGAGGGGTTGGAAGGGGATTTGTTTGAAAGTGACCTCATGGATATCCTCACCCCTCACGATAGGTCCCCATTGATCCTTGTAAAGGAGATCCAAGAGTTTATTCAGACCTCTGAAGGTGTGAAGCACGGGCCTAAATTAGCCTCCCTACGCTGGGACAGCCTACCGAGGCCGGTTAGGTCACTGCGTGTCGCCCTTCGGCAGAAGGGGAAGGGGAAGCGGGCGACCGGGAACAATAGGCGCCAGCTTAATACCTTCCTGGATGACCTAAAGAGAGACTCCAGGGCTAGAGGTGGTCACACTCCTTCGGAGGGTAGGGGGTCACCAGGTGGCTCTGGCACTCCCCGTGCCCGCAGGGTGAAGAGCGGCTCTGCTCTCACCAGGAAGGGGAAGGGTGCCAGGGCCTAGTGTGCTCCTGACATGAGATACACCATAGCCAGCCTTACTGTGAACGGCAGCAGGGGTTCTCTCCGTAGGTTCCATACTCTCTCTGTCCTCAAGGAAGTGAGATATGCAGAGAGTCTCCTGCAGGAAACCCACACCACCCCAGGAGATGAATCCACCCGGCTCCTGGGGTGACAGGGAGGGGTCTACATGAGTCACCTCAACACCACCTCCAGTGGGGTGGCGATTCTGTTGGCTCCTGGTTTCCAACCAGAAATCGTGACAGTTCAGGACGTTGTTCCCGGCCGCCTGCTCCACCTCGCCGTGCGCCCGGACGGTGTCCCGCTGCACTTTGTCAACATGTATGCCCTCAGGGCGCGGGGTGCTGCAGACGGGCCTGTTCTGTCAGGTGTCCACCTTGCTCGGCTCCATCGACCCCGGGGACTGCATCATCCTCGGGGGGGGGGGGGGGGGATTTCAACTGCACCCTCGAGGAGGAGGACCGCTCTGGCCTCCAGCGTGACCCGGCGTCGGCGAAGACCTTGAAGGAGCTCATGGGTTCCTTTGACTTCGTGGACACCTGGCGGAACCTTCACCCTGACCCTGGCGCCTTCTCGAGGAGGACTAGAGGGGGAGGTTCCCACATAGAGCGTACATTTCTCGGGCGTACGTCTCCCGTGTCTCGGCGGCCTCCATGCGGCCAGTGCCGTGCTCGGACCACCACCTCGTGTGGGCAGAGTTGTCTCTGCCGTGCATGCGGGTGGGGTCTGCGTACTGGCACTTTAACAACCGGCTGCTGGAGGACGGCCGATCCCGGGATTCGTTCAGAGCTTTCTGGACTGCCTGGAGGGAGAAACGGGAGGACTTCTGCTCCCTGAGGCTGTGGTGGGATGTGGGCAAAGCCCAGATCCGGTTTCTATGTCAGGAGTACACTGGGGGGTCGACCAAGGGGCGGGGATCTGAGATCGGGCGACTTGAGAGAGAGCTGCTCGACTTGGAGTCCCGTCTCGGTCTGACCGCTGGGGACCAGAGCCTGTGGCAGGACTACCAGAAGAAGAAGGATGCGCTGAGGGCACTGCAGCTTGAGCGGTCTCGAGGCGCGTACGTGAGAGCACGGATCCAAATGCTGCACGATTTGGACCGTGGTTCACCCTTTTTCTTCTCGTTGGAGAAGCAGCGGGGAGTCCTCAAGCAGCTGGTAGATTTGCTGGCTGCTGACGGCTCCTCCGTCACTGATCTTGCCGGGATCACCGAGGAGATCTGTTCCTTTTACAGGGACTTGTTGTCACCAGACCCGTCCAGTGCGGACGCGTGCGGGGTGGTCTGGGAGGGGTTGCCAATGGTCGGGCCGGAGGTGGGGGAGTGGCTCGGCTTGCCCTTGACTCGGGCCGAGCTGTCTGCGGCTCTTCAGCAGCTCCGGATGGGGAAGTCCCCAGGCCTCGACGGCTTGACCGTCGAGTTCCTTCAGACATTCTGGGATGTCCTGGGGGATGATTACATCCTTGTCCTGGGGGAGAGCTTGGCCACCGGGGAGATGCCCCTTTCGTGGAGGAGAGCTGTCGTGGTCCTGTTGCTCAAGGAGGGAGACCTTCGCCTGTTGAAGAACTGGTGGCCGGTCTCTCTCTTGTACACGGACTACAAGGTCTTCGCTGGCAACGGCCAACTGTCTCGGCTCTGTGCTGCAACAGATCATACATCCGGATCAGTCCTACACGGTCCCAGGCCAGTCCATTCAGGACAACGTCCACCTGGTCTGGGACCTGATCCAGGAGACTGGATCCCCGGCAGTGTTTCTCTCCCTTGACCAGGAGAAGGCGTTTGACCGGGTGGATCACGGTTTCCTGGAGGGCATTCCGCGGGCGTTTGGGCTCGGACCGCACTTTGTGGCCCGGGTCCGGCTTTTGTACTCTGCCGCAGAGTGCCTGGTCAAGGCCAATGGTTCATTAACGACACCCATTTCCTTTCAGAGCGGAGTACATCAGGGATGCCCCATGTCCGGCCAGTTGTACGCCATCTGTGTCAAACCATTCCTGTGTCTCCTTCGGAGGAAGTTGACGGGTCTGGTTCTGTGTGAGCCAGACATGGAGGTCGTGCTCTCAGCCTACGCTGACGACGTACTCCTGACGATGACAGACCCCATCGACCTGCGGAGGATGCGCAAGTGCCAGGAGGTTTTCTCGGCAGTGTCCTCTGCCAGGATCAACTGGGCGAAATGTTCCGGAGTCTTAGTGGATCAGTGACAGTTGGACTCCCTGCCAGAGGAGATGTCTCCATTTGCGTGGACTACCACGCATCTCCTCTACCTGGGAGTCTACCTGAGTCCCTCTGGGGAGACCTGGCTGGCAAACTGGCAGAACCTGGAGACGAGAGTCGTGACCTGGCTGGGGCACTGGTCAGGCCTCCTCAGGGTGCTTTCCTATCGGGGCAGGGTGGTGGTCATAAACCATCTGGTGGCCTCCATGTTGTGGTACCGGATGGTCACCTTGACCCCGCCCGCAGCCTTTGCCACAAGAATGCAGGGGAAGTTAGTGAACTTCTTCTGAGGCAATAGGAAACACTGGGTCTCTGCAGCGGTCCTGAGTCTCCCGTTGGAGGAGGGCGGACAGTCGCTGGGGTGTGTACGTGCATGGCTGGCGGCTCTCCGCCTCAGGACCCTGCAGAGGTTCCTGTACGCTGAGCACCCTCCCTGGTGGCACGTGCTGGCGATGTACTTTCTCCGGCGGGGCTGTTGCCTTCATGAGGTGACGCGGCTACCGCCGGCGGGCGTCAGCCGGGCTGCTCTGCGGAGGCTTCCCAACTTCTGTCAGGACCTGCTGAGAGCCTGGAACATGGTTGCCTCTGGCCGGGAGCCCCCTCTGCTGGCGGAGGGCAGTGCCCCGGCTGAGAGCTCAGATCACTCCTGCCCTACCTCATTGGGTGTCGGTGCGGCTCGGTTGTGTGGAGCGACTCTGGCTTCTTAGTCGGAGCTGCTTGTCAGGCCCAGGCCCTGAAATCTTATCCGGGAGCCGGCCCCACACAACATGAGCCGCCTTTCATCGGCACCCATTGCGCCCTTCCGGGATGCAGGTAGGAGGTACCTGTATGGGCTGCTGCTCTGCACTCTCCACTTCCTAGCCCTTGTCCACCGTCCCGACACGCGATGGCGGTCGGTGTTTCCACCTGGGAGCGAGGGGGGTCCCCAGTGGAAGTCCCTTTACGGGAGTGTACTTCCCATGTACATCGGGGACCCGGGGTGGAGGCTGCTGCACAGGGTGGTGTCCTGTAATAAGTTTCTTAGTTTGTGCACGGATCGCCCAGCCGACTGTCACTTCTGTGGGCTGGAGGAGACCGTGCACTGTATGTACATGGAAGCTGCGAGGTTGCAGCCCCTTTTTGCATATCTGCGGGGGCTGCTCCTCGCCTTCTGGCTGCACTTTAGCCCCCACCTGTTCATCGGTGGTCATCCAGTAAGGAGGGGGGCAAGGAGGGCTGAGGGTATCCTGGTAAACTTGCTCCTGGGGCTAGCTAAGGTGGCTATCTATGGGTCCTGGAAGCGGGTAGCAGAAGGTGCTGGCCAGGTGGACTGCCTGGAGATGTTCCGAGGTTATGTCCGTGCCCGGGTAGCTGTGGAGAGAGAATATGCAGTGTCCACGGGTACCATGGAGGCGTTCCGGGACCATTGGGCACCACGGGGGACAAATGCCATCCTCGGTAGAGATGGGGACATTTTAATTTAGTTTAGTTGTGTTAGTGACTGTGTTTAGTCACTGTTATTGTCTCTGTTTGTAGTTTTGCAGAATTGCAGATTGTGTTTTGTAATAAAGGAATTTTAAAAAAATTAAAAAGAAGGGAAAAAGAAAGGGTCAGACACAGGATGAAGCTCCCCCAACACTGTCCCATCACACACTCCCGGGGTCAGACGCAGGGTGAAGCTCCCTCCGCACCGTCCCATCACACACTCCCGGGGTCAGACGCAGGGTGAAGCTCCCTCCGCACCGTCCCATCACGCACTCCCGGGGTCAGACACAGAGTGAAACTCTCTCCGCACCGTCCCGTCACACACTCCCGGGGTCAGACACAGGGTAAAGCTCCCTCCGCACTGTCCCGTCACACACTCCCGGGGTCAGACACAGGGTGAAGCTCCCTCCACACCGTCCCATCACACACTCCTGGGGTCAGACACAGAATGAAGCTCCCTCCTCACCACCCCTCCCACAGCCCAGCACTCCCTCCTCACCACTTCTCTGTGACTCTGTTGGAATCCCCTGCGTGTACAGTCAGTGTGGGCGATGGGTGAATCCCTGAGTGTGTCTGGCTGAGGGGTGAATCAGACTGTGTGTCGGGGAGATGGCGAGAGAGACACTGTCCGTACTTACACTGCACACCGATGCGTTGGGGTGGAGACTCCTGTTCACCGACAGAGTTCTTCGCTTTGCAGTAATAGACACAGGAGGTGTTCGCCTGGGAAACCCACAGCTGGTAATCCTGAGAATAACGCCACAGATTTGTTGACCGAGAGCCACACACGTTCCTCCAGCTGTAGGCCGGTGCTGGGTTGGCATCAGATTCACACAACAGTGTAATGTGTTCACCAACAACAGCAGCCTGGGGAGAAGTGATTCGCACGTCGGTGGGGGCGTCTGCAGAATGAAACGTCCTTCAGTTAAATCAGACTCCCGGATCCCATGGTAACGGGGGGAGACTGGGGAGCGTTGGGGTTGAATATCGACTGTGTGTTGGCGGTGGGGTGGGTGAACGGTGGTGGGTGGGGCGCCGCTCCAGGGGGCTGCTGTGTCCTGGTTGGGGTTGAGCTTGTTGAGTGCGGCTCATTCACCCCTTGCATTCGTGTGAAGAGCCTTCGGGTTGTTGTTGTACCGCATCCCCCTGCACTGACTAACCAGAGGGGCTCTCTCAGGGTTGTCGCTTCCTGACACACTCTGTGACTATCAGCAACCATTTCCCCCGTCTTATCTCCTGCCTTTAACGTTCCAAGGTCCCTCTTCACCAGAACCAACTCCCCAATATTTACATTAAACCTGATCTACAGCCTCGCACAGTGAGTGCTGCGTTCTCACAGCTCGGGAGAGCCGGGTTCGATTCCGACCTCCGGCACTGTGTGTGTGTGTGTGTGTCTGTGTGTATATCTGTGTGTATATCTGTGTGTGTATGTATATCTGTGTGTGTATCTCTGTGTGTGTCTGTGTGTGTGAGAGAATTGGCCGCTGTGAATCGCGCCCTGGTGTGTGGGTGAGGGGTAGAATCTGGGGGTAATTGACAGAACTGTGGGGGGAATGGGTTACAGGGGGGCAGGGGAAACTGGGGGAGTTATACAACGGTAAACCCCATAATGGGATTGTGCGTCTGTGCGGTGACGGGTCAGAACAACGTCCGTACTTACACTGCACATCGATGCGTTGGGGTGGAGACTCCAGTTCACCGACAGAGTTCTTCGCTTTGCAGTAATAGTCACAGGAGGCGACCGCCCGTGTAACCTGCAGTAGGTAATCCTGAGAATTAGTCCGCAGATCTGTTGGCTGAGAGTCACACACCTTCTTCCAGCTGTAATGGGTTGCTGCTGGGTTGGCAACAGATGTACACGACAGTGTAATATATTTACCAACAACAGCAGCCCCAAAAAAAGTGATTCGCACGTCAGTCGGAGCGTCTGCAGAAAGAAATGTCCTTGTTGAATCAGAATCCTGTATCCCATGGTAACAGGGGGGTGGGGGAGACTGGGGAACATTGGGATTGAATATCAGCTGGGTGGGGGCGGAAGTCTAACAGGCGAAGAAACCTGTGTCACACACTCCCGGGGTCAGACACAGAGTGAAGTTCCCCCTGCACCGTCCCATCACACACTCCCGGGGTCAGACACAGGGTGAAGCTCCCCCTGCACCGTCCCGTCACACACTCCCGGGGTCAGACACAGGGTGAAGCTCCCCCTGCACCGTCCCGTCACACACTCCCGGGGTCAGACACAGGGTGAAGCTCCCTCCGCACCGTCCCGTCACACACTCCCAGGGTTAGGATTAGCCCCTCCCACAGTGCAACACTCCATCCTCACTGACCCTCCCCCAGTGCACCCCCTCACCGACCCTCCTGTGGCACGGCGCTCCCTCCTCACCACCCCTCCCACAGCGCGGCGCTCCCTCCTCACCGACCCTCCCGCGGCGCTCCCTCCTCACCGCCCCTCCCGCGGCGCTCCCTATGCCCTGCCCTGACAGTTCCGTCCTCAGGAGACCGGATCCCCTGACCTTCCGCGCGCACAGGGAACAGGTTGGTGGAACCTTGACTGACGACTGCGGGTCCAGGAGGGGACGGTGGGGATTACTCACACTGCACGTTGATCGTGAATGTCTCCGATCGCCCAGTCCCGATGGCATTCTGAGCCAGACAGTGGTAACTGTTGCCGTGATGTTGTTGGGTAATTCTCTCAATCTGCAACACCTGCTCTTGGCTCATCTGCCATCCACCCCGGTGCCAGGAGTAGCCGGAGACCGGGGGATCACTCCTGGTGCTGACACAGGTCAGATTCAGCCGATCATTTTCCTTAACGTCTGTCGTCTCGCTCCGTACACCGTTGACACGGTACTCAACGTGAACATCCTGCGGTTGATCTGCAACAGGATTCAACACCGAACGTTAACTGTTCACTGTTTGTTCTCTCTGCAGTGTTTTACATCAAGTTTTGTTGCCCAGTGTTATGAGACAGGTTGCTATTTGGTGAATGTCCCTTTAAGGCACCTGGACAGTAGAGGAGTAGTGTGTGTGTGTGTGTGTGTGTGTGTGTGTGTGTGTGTGTGTGTGTGTGTGTGTGTGTGTGTGTGTGTGTGTGTGTGTGTGTGTGTTGCGTGTGTGGCGTTATCAAGACAGCAAGACTATAACAATGTGCTGGCTGTTTTGCTCAGAGAGAGAGTGTGAGAGAGAGACTGACTGACTGCTGGTCTCTGTATCGATAGATGAAGAACAATAGTTGCGTTTGTCACCACAATCCACATGTGGATCTTTGGAGCAAACAAATGGAGTCCACTTTGTCGTTAATCTGTGTTGGGAAACAGGTATTACTGTGAACAAAGCAGTGGAGATCATCGGAGGTTGAGGTGTCCTATGGGTTCCATCGTGGAACATGTGGATTTTGTAAATTCTCTCTACATTCTCTCTTCAGTCAACAGTGGTTTTGCAAAAGCCTTTGCTCACGTTTCACCTGATGACTTGCTGAACTGAACTTTGAGAATTATTCCTAGACTTGGAGTTTGGGAATTTGCCACACACACACTTCGAGTTTAAAAGATTTGGGGTAAATGTTTAATATCTGACATTTTTGCTTTTCTTATCACAAGTAGGTATTAATAAAATAGGTTCTAACACTTATACATGACTCGGTGTGTTTCTATTGTTGCTGGTACGTTACACCAGTAATAGCCATTCGGCCCCTCTACTCATGCTGGGTCATTTGCTCCACAGTAACCCACCCCCTCTTCGTCACTGCCTCCCTCCTCCTCTCCCTCTGTGTATTCCAGCTTCCCTCTACAACCCTCCCCATCGCAGTGAGGTTCATTTCACCCTGGGGAAGGAGATTCTCCAGAATTCCTGGTTGAATTTTCTATCGTTATCTCGCTGAGTCCCCACTTCTCCAGGGGTCTACTCATGGGACACCCTTCTCCACAGAAGCAGCTCAGCTTGTTCAGCGATCCCAGTGAACTGTGCACAGTGCTCCTGGTGTGGTCTAACCCAGGGATACGGAGACTGAAACTGTTCACGGTGCCCCCGGTGTGGGTCTGACCCAGGGATACGGAGACCAGAACTGTGCACGGTGCTCCCGGTGTGGTCTGACCCAGGGATACAGAGACTGGAACTGTTCAGGATGCTCCAGTTTGGTTTAACCCAGGGATATGGAGACGCCAGGAAAGTGCACCACATAAATTCCACTTGTTGTTGTATTCCTTGCCCAAACAAACCAAGGTTATTTCTGTGACATACTTACACTTGCCCATCACCGTGAGTTCCGCTGACCTGCTCTTGCCCACTTCATTGGAAGCCTGACAGGCGTACTTCCCATAATCTTTGTAAAATATGGATGGAAATTGGAGGCTGCTGCTTCTTTCTCCCCGGACTTCAGTTCCATCCCTGAACCAGGTGTACTCCCTGACTGCTGGGTGCGCTGTGATACAGTCACAGCTGAGGACAACTCTGTCTCGTTCCTTCATACTGTGAGTGTCTGTCCCCCAGTTTACCGTCAGTGAGATGGTGACGTTTCGAGGTGGATCTGAAAACGCACAGAATGAGTTAGACAAGAGTCCAGGGAGGGGTGTAGCTGCCAGAGGGGGTCACAGAGACGGGGAGGGGTGTAGGGGAGGGTGGGGTTACAGAGATGGGGAGGGATGTAGGGGCTGGAGGGCTCACAGACATGGGGAGGGGTGTAGTGGCTGGAGGAGTCACAGACATGGGGAGGGGTGTCGGGGCCGGAGGGGGTCAGAGACAGGGACGGGTGCAGGGGCCGGAGGGGGTTCCGGGGGTGGAGGGAGTGGACTTTGAAGCGACACTCGGATGACTGCGGTGGTCAGTCGAGGTGCTTCCGGTCTGTGGCCCACACCGGGGGTATATTCCCTGCAACTTACACTTCACGTCCAGTGAGACCTCCGTTTCCGCTGAAGGTGTCCCTGGTCCAAAATTGGCCGTGCATTTCACTACCGGCTGGGTAGTCCCGAACGTTGGTACATACACCACAGTGCTGGAATAAATCCACTGGTCATCCTTGAAAACTGTTCCTGTCTCCTGAGGACGGGAGAGATGAGGGAGGTGCCACTCAAACACAGGAGTGTCCTCAGGGCAGTAACTGTACACAGAGCAGGTCAGAGACGCACCTTCCCCGTCCACCACATGCTCAGGCACTGTGATCACTGGTTTCTGCAGATCCCCTGTGGAACAAACCGTGCAAACAATGTGTGGCTCTGTGAGGGATAAAGTAGCTCCCCCACCCCCCAGTCTCAGAGCTCCTGGGGTCAGGGCCCACAACCAGGAAGGTATTCCCCAGGGTCACACTGAGGGAGTGCAGCGCTGTGGGAGGGGCGGTGAGGTGGGAGCGCTGTGGGAGGGGTAGCTTGGAGGGAGCGCTGTGGGAGGGGCAGTGAGGAGGGAGTGCTGTGTTGCGGGAGGGGCTGTGAGGAGGGAGCGCTGTGGGAGGGGTGGCTTGGAGGGAGCGCTGTGGGAGGGGCGGTGAGGAGGGAGCGCCGCGCTGTGGGAGGGGCGGTGAGGAGGGAGCGCTGTGGGAGGGGCGGTGAGGAGGGAGCGCTGTGGGAGGGGCGGTGAGGAGTGCAGTGTTGCGGGATGGGCAGTGAGGAGGGAGTGCTGCGCTGTGGGAGGGGCGGCGAGGAGGGAGCACCGCGCTGCGGGAGGGGCGGTGAGACGCTACCTCTTCGCCGCCCCTCCCACAGTGTGGGAGCTGCAAAGGAGTCAACATCGGACAAGTGGGAGACATTCAGAGATGAAACAATGAGAGGTCAGGGCGAACGTATTCCCATGAGGATGAAAGGTTTGGACAGCAAGTCCAAGGAACCCTGAATGTCAAGGAATATTGAGGCCAGGATTGAAAACTATTGAAGCACATGGTAAACATGGAGAACTTCAGGAGTTTAGGATCCGCAGGGAATACGTATAAGAATTAGGGGAGCTACAAGGGGGCATGAAATATCATTCACAGGCAAGATTAATGAAAACTCCAAAACATTTTATAAGTATAGTAAGGGCAAGAGAATAACCAGGGAAAGAATAGAGTCCATTAGGGACCAAAATGTCAATCTGCACGTGGAACCAGTGGACATACGTGAGGTTTGAAATGAATACTTCTCACTTGTATTCACTAAGGAGAAGGACCTTGCGGATGAAAAATTCAGAGAGGGGTCAGTACTAGTCAGGTATTGAATTCAAAAGCCGCGAGGTGATGTTGCAGCTCTATAGAACTCTGGTCAGACCACACTTGGCGGTATTGTGTTCAGTTCTGGTCGCCTCATTCTAGGAAGGATGTGGAAGCTTCAGAGAGGGTGCAGAGGAGATTTAACAGGATGCTGCCTGGATTGGAGAGCATGTCTTATGAGGATAGGTTGAGCGAGCTGGGGCTTTTCTCTTTGGAGAGGAGGAGGATGAGAGGTGACTTGACAGAGGTGTACAAGAGGCATAGATCGAGTGGACAGTCAGAGACTTTTTCCCAGGGTGACAATGGCTAACACAAGGGGACATAATTTTAAGGTGACTGGAGGAAGGTATAAGGGGGATGTCAGGGGTAAGTTTTTTAGAGAGTGGTGGGCAGAGGTTGTGGGGGCAGATACATTAGGGACATTTAAGAGACTCTTAGATAGACACATGAATGATAGAAAAATAGGGGGCAATGTGGGAGGGAAGGGTTAGATAGATCTTAGAGCAGGATAAAATGTCGGCACAACATTGTGGGCTGAAGGGCCTGTACTGTGCTGTAATGTTCTATGTTCGATGTTCTATATTCTGAAACATGTTATCATTGAAATGGAGATATTTGATATCTTAAATATGAATCAATCTTCCAGGTCGGATGTGATTTCAAACCAGCGTAGGACTTGCACGATGAATGGTGGGGCACTGGGGAACGTAATGGAACAGAGGGACCGAGGAGTCCAAGTGCGTAGTTTGTCGAAAGCCACTTCACAGGTAGACAGGGTGGCAAGAAAGGTGTTCAGCACACTGCCCACCATCGAGGACATCTTCAAGAGGCAGCACCTCAAGAAGGTGGCATCAATTACGAAGGACCCTCACTACCCGGGACATGCCCTCTTCTCGTCACTACCATCGGGGAGGAGGTACAGGAGCCTGAAGACCCACACTCAACGATTCAGGAACAACTTCTTCCCCACCGCCGTCAGATTTCTGAACGGTCCATGAACCCATGAACTCTACCTCATTATTCCTTTTTTCGGAACTATTATTTATTCTGTAATTGACAGTAATTTTCTGTCATTGCACTGTACGGCTGCAGCAGAACGACAAATTTCATGACATACACGTCAGTGATAATAAATCTGGTTCTGATTCTGATTTGGGCCTTCAGCAATCAGGGGACTTACTGGATGTATATACAGTACATAGAACTGTACAGCACAGGAACAGGCCCTTCAGCCCACAATGTTGTGCTGAACTAACTAAGCTGATGACTCCTGATCCCTTCTGTCTGCATAGTGTCCATCTCCCTCCACATTCATGTGCCTGTCTAAGAGCCTCTTAACCCCTCTATCGTATCTGCCTCCACCCTCACCCCTGGCAGCACGTTCCAGACACCCACCGCTCTCTGCGTAAAAAAACTTGCCCCGCACGTCTCCTTTGAACTTTCCCCATCTCACCTTAAATGCATGTGCTCCACTACAAACATTTTGAACCCGGAAAAAAGATATCGGCTGTTTCCCATAATCTAATAAACTTCTAACAGGTCTCCCCTCAGCCTCCGCCGCTCCAGAGAAAACAACCCTTGTTTGTTCAACCTCTCCTTATAGCTCATGCCCTCTAATCCAGGCAGCGTCCTGGTGAACCTCTTCTGCATCCTCTCCAAAGTCCCCACATCCTTCTTGGAAGTGGGCGACCAGAATTGAGTGCAGTCGTTCAGATGCGGCCTAACCAGAGGTTTATAAAGCTGCAACATAACTTCCTGACTCTTGAAATCAGTGCCTCGACTAATAAGGGCAAGTGTGTCGTACGCTTTCTTTACCACCCTGTCGACCTGTGCGGCCACTTTCAGGGAGCTATGGACTTGGACCCCAAGATCCCCCTGTACAACAATGCTGTTAAGGGTCCTGCCATTCATTGTGTACTTTCCCTTCACATTTGACTCCCCCCAATACCTGGTACGGCAACTGCTCTGCCCGGGACCACAAGAAACTGCAGAGAGTTGCAGACACAGCTCAGCACACCATGGAAACCAGCCTCCCCTCCGTGGACTCCGTCAACACTTCCCACTGCCTCGGTAAAGCAGCCAGCATAATCAAAGACCCTCTCCCACCCCGGACATTCTCTCTTCTCCCCCCTCCCATCGGGCAGAAGATACAAAAGCCTGAAAGCACGTACCACCAGGCTCAAGGACAGCTTCTATCCTGCTGTTATAAGACGATCGAACAGTCCCCTGGTATGAAAAGATTGGAATTGGAATATTGTTGTCACTTGTACCGAGGTACAGTGAAAAACTTGTCTTGCATACCGATCGTACAGATCAATTCATTACACATTGCATTGATGGACTCTTAACCTCACAATCTACCTCGTTATGGCCTTGCACCTTATTGTCTGCCTGCACTGCACTTTCTCTGTAACTGTAACACTTTATTCTGCATTCTGTTATTGTTTTCCCTTGTACTGCCTCAACGCACTTTTGCAATGAAATGATGTGTATGGACGGCATGCAAAGTTTTTCACTGTACCTCGGTACACGTGACAATAATGAACCAAAAAAATCAGTGTTCCCAAAATATATCAATGATTTGGACGTCAATGAAGGAAGTACTGTTGGTAAATTTTCAGATCACATGGAAATTGGTGGTGTTGTTGGGAGTGACAGGGGCTACAGGCTGATCAAGATCAGTGGGTAAGGTGGGCAGAGCAGTGGCAGATGGAGTTTAATCTGGATAAGATGCATTTTGGGAGGTCTGATAAGTATACCATGTGTGCCGTGAATGATTGGGCCCTGGGCAGTACAGAGGAACAGAGGGACTTCAGTGTACAAACAGAAGGACCCCTGAAGGTACCAGCACAGGTAGGTGGTGAAGAAGGTGTGCAGGAGACTTGCCTTCATTAGATGGGACATGGAATACAGGAGCTGGGAAGTTACAGTACAACGTTATACAACACCAGTCAGGGCCCCAGCGAGAGGACTGTGTGCAGTGCTGGTCCCCACACCGTGGGAAGTAGGTGACTGCACTGGAGAGGGTGCAGAGGGGAGTCCCCTGGGATGGAACATTCCAGTTACGGAGAGAGATGGGAGGGGCCGGGTCTGTTCTCCCTGCAGCGGAGGGGGCTGAGGGGGGAACCTGATAAATTCTGAGGGAAATGGAGAGGGTAGATTGTCGGAAACTTTTCTCCATGACGGAGACGTCTAAAACTAGTAGGTTTACAGTGAGGGGTTTAGAGGGGGTATTTATCCCCCAGATAGGGGGTGTGGGATCGAGACTGGACTGCCTGACGGGGTGGGGGAGGCAGAGGCTGCCACAACACTGAAAGAGTATCTGGACAGGCACTTGAATGGCTGAGGTGCAGGGAAGGGTACAGATTGAGCATTGGGAGATGGGATGGGTGTCGGTGGGGTCGGCAGGGACGAGATGGGCTGAAGGGCCTGTTTCTGCACTGTATGACTCTGTGACTCTACGAGAGAGGGAAGGGAAAGAAAGAGAGGGCAGTGAAGGATGGGGGGAGTGAGGAGAGAGGGGGAGGGGGAGGGGGAGAGAGGGGAACGGGTTGGTACCATGCAGAACTTTAATCCACGAACTCACCAGATACCAGGAGTTTGAAGCCGATTGGATCCGACCATTTACCAGCCGATGCTTCAATCCGGAAATAATATTTGTCACTGTCAGATGCTCTTAAATCCCGGATCTTCAACGAACAGTTTCCACCAGCCATGTTTCCCAGGAACTCGACTCGTCCTGTATAGTCACCACCACTCCTGGCAGAAGTGTGGTACACTCGAGCCCCATGATAGTGATCACTTTTCAACCAGATCCCAGTAGCTGTCGAGTCTCCACTCCCAGATCCACGAATGCGGAACCGGCAGGGGATGATCACACAGGAACCTTCCCGGGCGCGGAGCGAGAGGGGGGTCCACACTGCCCAGCTGTAACTGTCTGAAAGGAACCAAGTCTCAGTGTGGAGCATCAGAAACAACAAAACCAGACAACCCACAACCCCAAAACCAGATGGTGATGAGAGGACAGGAGTAGGGTTTCATCCTGGAGTGGGATATACATCCCATCAGAAATGGAGAGGGGTGTGGGGGCCGGAGGGGTTTACAGACATGGAGGGGTGTAGGGGCTGGAGGTGGTCACAGAGATGGTGAGGGGTGTGTGGGCAGGAGAGGGTCACAGAGATGGGGAGGGGTGTAGGGGCCGGAGGGGGCACAGAGATGGGGAGGGGTGTAGGGGCTGGAGGGGGTCACAGAGATGGGGGGGTGCAGGGGCCAGAGGGGGTCACAGACGGGGGGGGGTGTAGTGGAGGGAGGGGGGGTCACAGAGTCGGGGAGGGTTGTGGGGACCAGAGGGGGTCACACAGATTGGGTGGGGTGTGGAACAAAGACCCAGTGTGGATGACGGGTGAACGGTGGGCTGCACACAAGGTCACAGGGCAGCTGACTGCCGAAGTCTGACAAGGTCAAGTTTGAGGAGCCCACGATACGCACCGTAAACCGGCAGCTTCGTTTTCTCCGAGGTGGCCGTTCCGACTGAATTGGTGGCTTCACACCAGTGCTCCCAGTATCCATAAACATTGTTGACCCGGTGTGTTGCCATCGATACCTCCCTGCTCTGGGTTGTTCCAAGCCCTGACTGATGCCACCTGTACCTTGTTACTGGAGGGTTACTGTCCCCGACCCCACACCTCAATGTCACAGAATCACCTCGATTGATCGGCTTGAAGGGAGAGAGGGTGAGGTGAACAAACCGGGGGGCATCTGTGGAACCAAAGACCCCGGCAGTTAGAGAAAGGATTTACCCCCGAGAGAGAACAGCAACACAGCGCAGCGCTCCGACCTCACCGACCCTCCCACGGTGCTCCCTCCTCACCGCCCCTCCCACACTGCGGCGCTCCCTCCTCACCGCCCCTCCCGCAGTGAATCACTCCATCCTCACTGCCCCTCCCACAGCACAGCGCCCCTTCCTCACTGCCCCTCCCTCAGTGCATCAACCTCTGGTCTGGGGTTTGAACCCACAACCTCCTCACTCTGGGATGAGGGGTCGGGTGTCCCACTGAGCCGAGGTTGTCGTGTGTGTTGCTGGAACACTCAGTCGGTGGGCCCCTGGTGCTGCCCAAACACTCACACTTCACGTTTAAGGTGATGCTTTGGACCAGAGGCTTTCCCTGTGAGGACGTCTGCACACAACGCAGTGTCCTCCCCTGGTCCTGGTGGGAAGCGACAAATCTCAGTGTAAGGCTGCTTCTCCCTTCGTTCTGGACGGTGCCCGCAGTTTCCAATAGTCGGTCTAATCCGTCGGAACCGTTCCATCGCAGGTGCCCAGGGCAGGCGTACTTCACAGAGCAAGTTAACTCCACCTCCTTTCCCTCGACCATCTCCTCAGCTGAGGAAATTCTTGGCAAGTTGGACACGTCTTAGGAGAAACAGAGAGAGGATTAATCAGTGCAAAGTGTGATTGCAGACGACTCCCAGTGTGGGTCTGACCCAGGGATACAGAGACTGGAACTGTGCACGGTGCTCCCGGTGTGGGTCTGACCCAGGGATACGGAGACCAGAACTGCGCACGGTGCTCCCGGTGTGGGTCTGACCCAGGGATACGGAGACAGGAACTGTGCACAGTGTTTCCTGGTGTGGTCTGACCCAGGGATACGGAGATCGGAACTGTGCACAGTGTTTCCTGGTGTGGTCTGACCCAGGGATACGGAGATCGGAACTGTGCATGGTGCTCCTGGTGTGGTCTGACCCAGGGATACGGTGATCAGACTCCAGGGGATTGTTCAGCCTCTTGGTAAATTCCACAGGAGGTGGAAGAGAACATTCTGCCCCTCAAGCCTGTTTTCTGATTGACTCAGCTCTTGTCTGGTTTGAACTTACCAGATATATTGACCAGGACTCCATCTGGCCCGGAATACTTCTCTCCGTCTTTGGTCTTTATTCGGAAGTAGTACCGACCCACGTCCCCGTGGGTCAGACCATCTACTGTCAGCGTGCAGTCCTTCTCGACTTCCCACCCGGGGTGGAGCTGGGTCCGGTGGAGGAAGGAAGAGTTGGACAACCCTTTGGAATCGATGACAAGACTCCCATGGGTCTTATTGTCTTTTAACCACATCACTTCGCTGAGCGGTGACCGCGCGGGGTGATCGAAGGTGCAGGGGATCCGTACGCAGGAGCCTTCCGAGGCCGTGACCGTCTTCGGAGTCCGCACCTCCCACGCCCCGCAGTGAACACCTGGAAAGGCAACAACAACCCTCCTTCAATCAGTGACAACCTCTCGAGGACACTTCACGGGGAGCTACAGGTATCTGCAGACAGAGATCTGGGGTAGATGTGCATCGTCCATCAAGAGTGGCTGAGGGATGGGGTGGCAGGTGGTTAGGAAGTGGGGCAGAATCCTCTGGCAGAGACTACAGAAGTAAAACAAACCTTGGAGAAATATGATGAGAAGACGTTGGGAACACTCAGCAGGTCAGACAGCGTATGAGGACAGAGGTCCGGTCAACGTTTCAGGTCAGATGCGGGAAACAGAGGGAGAGATGTAGTTTTAGGTGGTGCCAGGTTACAGGAAATATCAGCGATAGGGAAAGACTGTAAGCTTGCCATTAAGTAGCCACTTCTATGGTGGTTCAGAAGGCTTGCCTTGATTAGCCGAGGCACTGAATTCAAGAGTGAGGGAGTTACGTTGCAGCTTTATAAAACTCTGGTTGGGCTGCATCTGGAGTATTGCATTCAGTTCTAATCGCCCTGTTACAGGAAGGGTGTGGGGGCTTTGGAGAGGTTCACCAGGTTGCTGCCTGAATTAGAGGGCATGAGCTATAAGGAGAGGTCGGACAAACTCGGGTTGTTTTCTCTGGAGCGGCGGAGGCTGAGGGGAGACCTGGTAGAGGTTTATAAGATTATGAGAGGCAGGGATAGAGCAGACAGAATCTTTTTGCCAGGGTGGAAATGTCTAATATGACAGAGCATGCATTTAAGGTGAGAGGGGGAAAGTTTAAAGGAGATGTGCAGGGCAGGTGTTCTTACACATGGAGCGGTGGGTGCCTGGGGTGGGGGTGGAGGCAGATACGATCGAGGGGTTTAGACAGACACGTGAACAGGCAGGGAATAGAGGGATGTGGACCATGTGCAGGCAGAAGGGATGGGTTAGATTGGCCTCACAGTCAGCACAGATATTGTGGGCCGAAGGGCCTCTTCCTGTGCTGTACTGTTCAATATTCTCTGTTCTTCCATGTTCATAAAGCATTGGTTTAACCACAGCTGGGGTATCGAGTCCAGTTCCGGGGCTTCGCGCTCGATGAGAGATGCAACAGTTACGACTCCACCCTCCCCTCACCCTCTCCTCCGGACCTCCTCTGCTCCCACAAATCATAGAACAGTACAGCACAATACAGGCCCTTCGGCCCACAATGTTGTGCCGACCTCTAAACCTCACCTAAGACTATCTAACCCCTTCCTCCCACATAAATCTGACCAATGTACCTGCCTCCAGCACCGCCCCAGGCAGCGCATTCCATGCCCCAACCACTCTCTGGGTAAAAAACCTCCCTCTGATATCTCCCTTGAACTTCCCACCCATTACTTTAAAGCCATGCCCTCTTGTATTGAGCATTGGTGCCCTGGGAAAGAGGCGCTGGCTGTCCACTCTATCTATTCCTCTTTATATTTTGTACACCTCTATCATGTCTCCCCTCATCCTCCTCCTCTCCAAAGAGTAAAGCCCCAGCTCCCTTAGTCTCTCCTCATAATGCATCCTCTCCGAACCAGGCAGCATCCTGGTAAACCTCCTCTGCGCCCTTTCCAACACCTCCACATCCTTCCTATAATGAGGCGACCAGTTCCTTGCCACAGTTTGACGTTCTATCACATTTACCGTCACGTCCCAGCGGTTGATGTACCTACCCTGGGAGATGGTGAGGAGCAGGAGCAGGGCGGCTGTCATAATCGCTCAGAGGGATCTGGAATAAGAAAAATGGGAATTATTGGCAAAAGGTTTCCGATTCAACCTGGAACCCCCTCCCCCTAGGAACCCCAAATGCATTGTCGTCTGATGTCCTGTGATTCCCCAGTGGAAGGACGGAGGGCCCCGTCGATGGGAATCTCTTCACTCCGAGGTTTGGGAATCCCACCAATTCCTTAGAGGGAGAGGGGGTGGGAATAGGGAGGGAGAGAGAGGGGAGGGAGAGAGAGGGGAGGGAGAGAGAGGGGAGGGAGAGAGAGGGGAGGGAGAGAGAGGGGAGGGAGAGAGAGGGGAGGGAGAGAGAGGGGAGGGAGAGAGAGAGGAGGGAGAGAGAGAGGAGGGAGAGGGAGAGGAGGGAGAGGAGAGAGAGGGGAGGGAGAGGGAGAGGAGAGGGAGAGGAGAGAGAGGGGAGGGAGAGGAGAGAGGGGAGGGAGAGGAGAGAGAGGGGAGGGAGAGGGAGAGGAGAGAGAGGGGAGGGAGAGGGAGAGGAGAGAGAGGGGAGGGAGAGGGAGAGGAGAGAGAGGGGAGGGAGAGGGAGAGGAGAGAGAGGGGAGGGAGAGGGAGAGGAGAGAGAGGGGAGGGAGAGGGAGGGGAGAGAGAGGGGAGGGAGGGAGAGGAGAGAGAGGGGAGGGAGAGGGAGAGGAGAGAGAGGGGAGAGAGAGGGGAGGGAGAGGAGAGAGAGGGGAGAGAGAGGGGAGGGAGAGGAGAGAGGGGAGAGGGGAGAGGGGAGAGGGGAGAGGGGAGAGGGGAGAGGAGGGACAGGGAGGGAGAGAGGGAGGGGGTGGAGAGAGGGGGCTGGCGGGAGGGAGGGGAGACAGGGAGGTAAGGACAGGGAGGAGGAAAAAGGCCCAGAGGAAGAGGTAACTGGGACGTGCTATGTTGGCGCTGGAAACGTGGCGACACTTGTGGGCTGCCCCCAGAACACTCGACGCAGAAGATGCATCTCACTGTGTTTCGATGTACATGTGACTAATAAAGAAATCTTATTTTATCTTCGAATGGTGTGTGATCAATGAGTGTGTCTGTCCCACTCCCTCATCTGCCAACTCTCCCTATCCCTAGCCCCCTCTCTCTCCCACCTCCCCTTCCCCCTCCCCTCTCTGCCTCTCCTCTCCACCCTACAGGAAGGGTGTGGGGGGCTTTGGAGAGGGTGCAGAAGAGGTTCACCAGGATGCTGCCTGGATTAGGGAGCATGTGTGCTCCCCTTTCCTCTCCCCTCCACCCCACCTCCCCCCTCTCTCTCCCCCTCCGTCTCCCTCTCCCCTACCTCCACACCCTTCCGGATTCCTCCCCTCTTACCCCCGAGCTGAGAACTATCACTCAATGTCCCCTATCTACACTCTTTGTTCCTGCTTTCAGGAATTGGACAGAGATTAACCTTCCAAGCCCAGGTAACGGATTTAACGATAAGGAATGAAATGTGAAGGTCTATAACTGAGTTTAAATCATGTGCGCACACCTTGTTTGCTTTGGAATGGACTATCCATCTGTGTAGTGTAACGTAGCACCTAGAACGGGGATCGGGCAAATGGGATTGCTGTAGATGGGGAACAGGGTTAGCAGGGATCTGATGGGCCAAAGGGCCTGTTTCTGTGCTGTACTCTCTGTGACCGCTGTTGAGGGAAGTGCATCTGATATCCATGAGAGATGGTAATCAGGATACTGCAGAGATCTCCACCATAATCTCTTAGCTCTGGGTGATGGTAAATAGATAGAGTAGACAGTCAGCACCTCCTTCCCAGGGCATCAGTGCTCAAGACGAGAGGTCATGGCTTTAAGGATATGGGTGGGAGGTTCAGGGGAGATGTCAGAGGGAGGTTTTTCACCCAGAGAGTGGTTGGTGCATGGAATGCACTGCTTGGGGTGGTGGTGGAGGCAGATACATTGAACAGGTTCAAGTGCTTGTTGGATAGGCATATGGAGGAATGTGAGATAGAGGGATATGCGGGAGGAAGGGGTTAGGTAGTGTGAGGGTGGACTGATGGACGGCACAACATGGTGGACCGAAGGGCCTGTTTTGTGCTGTATGGTTCTATGGTACTAAAGCACACGTGGTTTGAACTCAGCAGTGATGAGATATTGAAGAAGCAATCGTCAGAGACAGGATTTACAGTCTGCTCAAGTTGGTTTGGTGCACAGACATGTTGGAAGCAAACTCTGTTGAACTAATTGTGTGGGCTTCTCTCTGATGAGGTGACAGATTCCCCCCACAGCAACCTCCCGTCCCTCCAGCCCCGATCTGGAGAGAATAAGCCCCAGCTTCTGGGTTTTAATGTGTGCAGTTCTGGTCGCACCGTTACAAGAAAGATGTGGGGGCTTTGGAGAGGGTTCAGAAGAGGTTCACCAGGACGCTGCTTGGATTAGAGGGCATGAGCTATAAGGAGAGGTCGGACAAACTTGGGTTGTTCTCTCTGGAACGTCGGAGGCTGAGGGCAGACCTGATGGAGGTTTATAAGATTACAGGAGGCACAGATAGAGTAGACAGCCGGGATCTTTTCTCCCCAGGTGAGAGGGGGAAAGTCTCACCCATTAAGGTGAGATGGGGAAAGTTGAAAGGAGATGTGCGGGGCAAGTGTTTTACACAGAGAGCGGTGGGTGCCTGGAATGTGCTGCCAGGGGTGGGGGTGGAGGCAGATACGATAGAGGGTGTTAAGAGGCTGTTAGATAAACACATGAATATGCAGGGAACAGAGGGATACAGACCACGTGCAGGCAGAAGAGATTTAGTTGAATTTGGCATCGTGTTCAGCACGGACATGGTGGCCCGTTGCTGAGCTGCACTGGTCTCTGTTCTCTCCACAGAGCTGAAGTCCCTCACCCCGGAATCATTGCCCCAACAGCCCATCTCAAAACCCTGTAACTTCCCTTTTTCGTGGGCTGGCAGAGCTAGTATTTGATTCAGCTTCTCTACAATTTTGTTGATCTATTTATAGAGCCCAGCATCCTGTACCCTTTTAAACCACTTTCTGAAGCAGCCCTTCTGCTTTCAACTAGCTCTGCGCATCAAACCACCTCCAAACCTCTGCGAGTCCTGTTTACTTTTGTGTTCATTTCAACTTCTCTCCTGTCAAAAACTGCGACCAATTTCGTTCCACGGCGCTGAACTCCATCTGCCGCCTCTCTGCCCACTCTCCCCGACCAGGCTGTGTCTCCGTCCTGTTGCTGCCTGCCCCGCAGTTGGGTACGCCCCCATGCTTGGCCGGGCCGGCCCTTGGCGCGGTGTTAATGAACTTGCGTCGCGGCGTCGGTCGCTGGGGAGCCTCCTTCCACCTCAGAGGGCTACAACCCTCTTATTCCGTGACCCAATGCTGACAAGAGGGACAATGGTGAGGGAATATTGTGGGCAATGGGGCAGTGCTGATGGGGCATCCGAAATGGGTTGTTGTCACACTGTGGGAGGGGGCTCTACTGAGGAAGGGGCATTATTGAGGGAGTGTCACCCAGTGGGACCAGTGGTACTGAGTACGCGGTCCCGTTGAACTGAAAATGTGATTGTATAACTCCAAAGGTGCAGCTGTGGAGAATGTTGGGCAGTGGGGAGTGTGGGTTTCATCTGGAGCGGTGGGCTGGGGCAGTTTCCTTCTTGGAAGGACTCTCTTTCACCAAGTGGGAGGGACGGCACTGGAGTTTCATCACATGGACTGTTTGCTTATCTGGAGAAGGATCCCACCACACTGCCCCTTTACGGGACTAATTCCTGGTGTGCCCTGCTGGTTGTGTCACTGTTTATCGCACCTGGAGTGTTTTGAGATTCCTGACTGCGTAGTGCCTTGTCACGGTGGCTGTAAAGGCTCTAAGATGGCGGGGCCTCGGTCCTACGCAGCAGTTGCAGCTCCTGGAGGCATGGCTCCTGCGAAGACGTCACCTTTCAGTCTGTTGACCTTGTAAAAATGCTGCGCGCAGTACTGTGCCTCCGTCAGTCAGTCTGGATGGTGGTTTCCAGGCGATGTCCGAGAATATGGGGGGGGGGGGGGGGCGCAGGGCAAGGGTTGTTGCATTTACCTAGATGTTCGGTAGATTTGTGTTCTTTTTGTGGTCTATAATGGTAGTTGCTTTGTAGTGTGTGTGTAACATGTAGTAAAGACGTCCTGTTTGTAAAAAAAATTATTGGAGAAGATTCTTCAGAATAGGATCTACTCCCATCTGCATATGAGGGATAGGTTATGCCTTGAGTGGGTGATGTTGTGTACATGACTTCGGTAAAACTTTCAACAACGATAGGCCTCCAGCAGTTGAGGTGTACAGTATAAAAGCCAGGAAGTCATGTTACAGCTATGTAAGACTTGGAAAATTGTGTGTAGTTTTGGTTGTCACATTACAGGATGGATGTGGAGGCTTTGCAGCAGAGTTTCACTGGGATCTTCTCTGGATTAGAGAGTAGCAGCTGTCAGGGGAGGTTGGACAGACCTGGTGCGTCAGAGGCTGAGGGGTGACCTGAGAGGCACAGACAGGGCAGGTCGTCAGATTGTTTCCAGAGGGTATAAGCTTTAAAGTGAGAGAGCTTAAAGGAGATGTGCAGGGCACATTTGTTTACACAGAGAGTGGTGGGTATCTAGATCAGGCTTCCAGAGGTAGGGGTGGACACAGATGCAATAGTGCCATTTAAGAGGCTGTTAGAAAGACACACAAGTATGCAGGGAATGGAGAGAGCTGTGGGCCATGTGCAGGCAACAGGGATTGGTTCAGGTTGGTATGATGGTCAGCGCAGATACTGTGGACTGATCCGCTTGTTCCTGCCCTACAGCGCTCTGTGCGCTGTTCGTCAAGGAATAAAGGGAATCCCAGGTGTAGGAGCTGATGAGCTTGTTCGTGGATACCAGCACAATGTCTACACGTCCCACATGGGGAACCATGGGATGTATTCCACAAGCAGGAACCATGGATTGAGAGTTTGAAGACCCACAGCACGTCATCATGAAGCTTTGATGGGACACAGCTGCTGGTTCACTTCTCAACATGTCTGAACCATGACAGTGCACTTTGGATGCTCAAGGAACCACAATGTCACACGAAGAGCAAGATCGCAGAGAACCCAAATGCAGAACACCAGAACGAAAGTGGAGTCAGGATGCTTCCTCGGTACTGAACGCAGAACGGCATACAGAAGGAATCTTGCCTCGCAACTCTGAGTCCCGACACGGAAACAGGGTTTTCCAGGAGGAACAGCAAAACCGGGACTGCTCTACAGTTAACAGCTCTATCAGCCAGGAGATGAAGTATACCCAGAGATAGACCAATAATCTGGCAACCAGTGTTTGTGAAACCAGGGTTCTTATACTAGTCTCCTGATAGAATTCAGGTGTGTGTTATTAGGCAAATAGTAGTGAATAGAAACCATGTGCTGCTCAACAAGGCCCCATCAATGGGAAGAAGGGGCAGAATCAAGAACCAGCACTCGGAACCATGACACAAGGTTCAAGGAGTCACTTTGTCAATGTGGGGAAGTGCATTAAAACAGAGGGAAATTTTTGAGGATTGTTGGGACGAAGTGAATTGCCCGCCCAAGGAAACTCAATGGGCCAACTGGTCCCTTATCTTTCTGAGATATTTGAGGCAAAGGGAGGGATTCGAACTGTCCACAGAGCAGGACCCAGTGAGTGTGGAGAATGCTGGGAGATCTGTACTTGCTCAGAGTGAGTTAGGACACCAGATCTCTGCAGAAAATGGTCCACATCCAACCTCAAAGACCTTCAGCAGGGACTGTTGAAGATTAACATGAGATTACCTTGGAGAAGTGCCAGGAGGAAGTACAATTTCCCGATCATTGTCCGATCCCAGATATTCTGTCAGTTTCTCACCATCAGGATCTGAAAGAGAGAACAGTTCTCTCCTTAAAACCTCTCCTCTTGCCTGGCAGCTCTGGGGGAGACAAACTGTCTTGTGGACAGTCTGTGGATAACTGCTTCACTGTGTAATGGGCGGTTCTTTACAGTGTTGAGAAGGTCAGACATTTATCCAGCTCCTTTTGCAACCTCAGGATTCCCAGTGACATTCACAGACAACAGAGGACTTCTGCGCTGCACTCTGATTGAAAGGCAGCAGCCAATTTGTACAATTTATGTCTTATGGAGTCACCAAGGAGGATTGCAACCACAGGGTGCATTACAGTCGTCGTGTGACTGACCCAGGATCTGTCGTACTGCGAGGTAATGGCTCCACAGTGCTGAGGCAGTTCCAACACTTCCTGTCCTGCTGCCTTCGTGTGTCTTACCAAGAAGGGTTGATGTGACACTGTCCTGTCCCAGAAGCAAATTAGCCACCTGATACTGAACAAAGGAGTGGCATTTCTCCAGTGTAGATTTGAGAGAATATGTGCCCCTACAACATTGCAGTGTTCCCTCAGCACCGACCCTTTTATAATATAAACATATGTCTTTCTTTATTACATATTACACATGCACTACGAATCAACTACCAGCACAGAAAACAAAAGAACACAATTTTACCAAACATCCAGGCAAGGCAACAACACTCACCGCGCAACCCCCAACCACCACCCCCCCTCCACCCAGTCATGGACTCAGCCAGGAAACCACTGTCCAGACTGACTGACGGAGGCACAGTTGTGAATCAACAAATAGTATGACAATATTACTATTACATACGCACTACAAATTAACTCCAGCACAGACCACAAAAGAACACAATGCTACTGAACAGCTAGATCAACGCAACAACACTCGCCTCGCCACCCCAACAGTCTCGGACATGGCCTTGAAACCACCGTCCAGACCGACTGACGGAGGCACAGAACTGCGCACAGCAATTCACAAAGACAACAGACTGAACGTTGACGCCTCCGGGAGCTGCAGCTGCTGCGTAGGACCAAGGCCCCGCCATCTTAGAGCCTTTACAGCCCGCCATGACAAGGCACTATGCAGTCAGTAATCACAAAAACACTGCAGGTGTGATTAAACAGTGACACAACCAGCAGGGCACACCAGTAATTAGTCCCGTAAAGGAGCAGTGCGGAGAAAGGAGAGGTGGGAACCTTCTCCAGATAAGCAGATAGTCCGTGTGATGAAACTCCAGCGCCGTCCCTCCCACAGCGCTCGGAACACAGACACCAACACCTGGCAAAACAGAGTCCTTCCAAGAAGAAAACTGCCCCAGCCCACCGCTCCAGATGAAACCCACACTCCCCCACCGCCCAACATTCTCCACAGCTGCACCTTTGGATTTATACAATCACATCTTCAGTTCAATGGGAGAGCGCACTCAGCACTGCCCCTCCGACAGTGTGGTGCTCCCTCAGTACTGCTCCGCCAACACTACCTCAGTATACATGGTCACTGATACAGACCGTGGGCCCAGCCTCAATAATAAGTAGGAACCTTTGGAAGGATTGACTGCAATGGACGTGGTCAGGGTCCCGCCGTTGGTGATGAGCACCAGCTACTTTGTGGCATTACTTACCCGGGCTTAAACTTGCCTGGAGTCATTGGTCATTGCCTCTGCAGCAGCCTCTGAGCAGGCAATCAGCTGACCAGTGGATAACGCTGGTGTTAAATTAGAATGGGGAAACGAAATGAGGAAGTGTCCCTTCTGCAGGCCAGTGACTAATGTGGGAGCCCCACACTGGTTGGGGGTGGGTAGATGGTGGTGCTGAGGGACACTGATGGCCTTCATGATCTCCACCCTGCCCCAATTCTAACCCCTCACTTATCCACTGATCACCATCACTCCACAAGGGACCCAGGTGCTGCTGGACATCATGATCTGAAATTCCCGTTTCACCTGTAGGATGATATCCCTCAGTGCAATCCTCTTTATCTTTCCTGCCCGACGTCGAGCCATGTGGGATCCCACCATCCTACGCTGATGGCTTGGTCATCTGGCGTTGGCCCTCCGACAGAGGCACCAGTGTCCATGCCTTCAGCTGCCCGAGCTCTGGAATTCCCCTCCTAACCGTCTCCACTTCCTGCTCTCTCTCCTTTAAACAGCCCACTTTGAGTTTCAGGTCCCTTGTCCCAATATCTCCTGATGTGGAATGATGCTAAACTGCATCTGAGAAAACCCCCTCCCCTCCCAGATGACTGGGGTATGGGGGAATAGTTCAGTACAATAAAAACCTTGAGTAAATTCAGTGGCTGCTGGTGATGTCAGACGAAGATCGATATCGCGGAGAACCCGAATGCGGAACACCGGTCCGAGACTGGAGTCGGGATGCTTCCTCAGTACCGAACGCTGGATGACGAACCGAAGGCATCTTGCCGTGGGACTCTGAGTCCCAACACAGAAACAGGGTTTTCTAGGAGAAACCACAAAACCAGGACTGCTCTAGAGTTAACAGTTCCAGAGACGAAGTATACCCAGAGATAGACTAATAATCTGGCAAGCTAGCGTTTGTGAAACCAGGGTTCTTATACTAGTCTCCTGATGGGACTCAGGTGTGTGTCATTGGGCAAATAGTAGTGCACAGAAACCACGTGCTGCTCAACAAGGCCCCATCAATGGGGATAAGGGGCAGAATCGAGAACCAGCACTCGGAACCATGACAGTACCCCACCCCCACTCAATGGGAGCCTCCAGGTGACCCACTAGGCTTATCCGGATGGTTCTGATGGAATTCATGAATGAGGGAGGGGTCCAAAATGAAGGAGTGAAGAACCCAGCAACATTCCTCCAGACCGTATCCCTCCCAGTTGACCAAGTATTGCAGACTCCTGCCCCGGCAGCACACATCCAGTAAATGCTGGATGGTTGGTTGGTACGCTGGGTGGTTGTCAACGATCCGGGGGGTCACAGAGGGGGCTCGGCTAGAGGGCACAACAGACTGCTAACCACCGGCTTCACCTGGGAAATATGGAAAGTAGGATGTATCCTCAGAGCTGTAGGCAATTTGAGCCGGACCATTCTGGGATTGACAATCCGCTCAATCTCAAAAGGTCTCAAGAAACGAGGGGCGAGTTTCTTGGGCTCATCTTTGAGGGGGATGTCCTTAGCTGAGAGCCAAACCTCCTCCCCAGGCTGGTACTCCGTGCAGGAACCCAACGACGATCGGCAATTCTCTGGTTGCAGTCGGCAGAATAGAGCAGGGCTGCACGTGTCCTCCCAGACCTTGCGGCGATGGCAGAGGTGGTCCTGAACTGAGGGCACAGTGATATCCCCTTCATGTATGGAGAACAGAGGGGGTTGGTAACTGAGTGAGCATTCGAAGGGGGATCTTCCAGGGACAGTGCAGACCAGAGAGTTGTGGGCGTACTTGACCCAAGCGAGGTGGGTGTTCCACGTAGACAGGTCGTTTGCCGTTATGCAGCGTAGTGCTGTTTCCAAATCTTGATTTGCCCCTTCCGTCTGGCCTTTCGTCTGTGGATGGAACCAAGACGATAGGCTTACAGACGTTCCGAGGGCCTGCCAAAAGGACATCCAATACTGCAGAGACGAACTGGGGACCCCGGTCGGAAATAATATCTGCAGGGATTCCATGGAGGTGGAAGACGTGTTGGACGACCAGGTCGGCTGTCTCCTGAGCTGTAAGGAGTTTGGGAAGGGCCACAAAATGCACTGCTTTGGAGAATCAGACCACTATGGTGAGGACAGCTGTGTTCCTGTGAGAAGGGGGCGGTCCTGTGACAAAATCCAGGGCGATATGGGACCACGGACGGCTAGGTACGGGTAAGGGACGAAGCAGTCCAGCAGGTGGTCGGTGGAAGGCTTTTCCAAGGGTGCAGACAGTACAGGCAGAAACAAAGTAATGACTATCAGCGTCCATGGAGGGCCACCAGAAGTGTTTCTTCAGGAGGAAAAGCATCCTATCAATCCCCGGATGGCAGGTGAAACGAGAAGAATGTCCCCACTGAAGAACCTGAAACTGCATGGACTTGGGTACAAAGAGGCGGTTGGGTGGTCCATTACCTGGGTCAGGTTGGGTCTGTTGGGCTTGCTTGACTATGGCCTCAATCTCCCAGGTGAGGGCCACCACCACACAGGACTGGGGTGGGGGGGGGGGCGCGGGGAAGGATGGTCCTCCTCAGTAGTGTATTGCTGAGAGAGAGCATCGGGCTTCCTGTTCTTGGACCCAGGACGATAGGTTAACGTAAACCTGAACCTGCCAAAGAATAATGCCCACCGGGCTTGGTGGGAATTCAGGCATTTGGCAGTTTGGATATGTTCCAGGTTCTTGTGGTCTGTCCAAACGATAAACGGATGCTCTGCTCTCTCTAGCCAGTGCCTCCACTCCTCTAACGCAAGCTTGACTGCCGGTAACTCCCGGTTCCCCACGTCGTAATTATGTTCAGCGGGGGACAACCAGCAAGAAAAAAAAGCACAAGGGTGCAGTTTCTGATCCAAACCGGAGCGTCAAGAGAGTGTCGACCTCCGCAATGAATTGACTGGAGGGGTCTGGTTAGACCAGGATGGGGTAGGACGTGAAGCGTTCCTTCAGCTCCGAGAATGCAGAGTCAGCTTCGTCCCAGCGAAACGGGGTCGTAGGTGAAGTGAGCTGAGTAAGGGGCGCCGCCACCTGACTATAATCCCTAATGAAACGGTGATAGAAATTCACAAACCCCAGAAACCGGAGTTGTTTACGTGTTGTGGGTCAAGGCCATTCCGCCGCCGCCCCGGATCTTCTCAGGATCCGCCCTCACTCGTTCGCTCTCAATGATGCATCCTAAGAAGCTGACGGAGGAGACACGGAATTCACGTTTCTCAACCTTGATAAGGACCGTTTTCCCCAAAGCCTCCGGAGGACCTGACGGACATGCTGGGTGCGTTCCTGCTTGAGAAGATCAGGATGTCATCCAGATAGACAGACACAAATCGATTTATGAAGTCTCGTAGGACATCATCGATCAGAGCTAGGAAAACGGCAGGAGCATCGGTGAGGCCAAATGGCATTACCGGGTATTCGAAGCGGCCGAGAGGGGTTTTAGGTGCTGTGTTCCATGTGTCTCCTTCCCTTATTCTGACAAGACGGTAGGTGTTTTGTAGATCTAATTTAGAGAATATGGTGGCCCCGTGAAGTAGTTCAAAAGCAGAATTGATGAGCAGTGGGTATTTGTTCTTGACAGTTATGTTATTTAGGCCCCAGTAGTTGATACACGGACGCAGTGAACCATCCTTCTTCCCCACAAAGAAGGACCCTACACCTACTGGGGAGGAAGAGGAACAAATAACGCCTACTGAGAGAGATTCATTGATATACCCTTCCATTGCTTCCCTCTCTGGTCGGGACAAGTTATATAACGGACGGGTAGGTAGCAGAGCTCCGGGGAAGAATGTCGATTGTGCAATCGTCTGGCCGGAGTGGGGGCAGGGAAAGAGCCTGTTGCTTGCTAAGTACTTGCCCCCAGGTCATGAAACTCCACTGGGACCCTGGACAAGTCTGGGGTTTCAGCAGCTGACGAACTAGGGGTAGCCTGTACTGGAGAAAGGGCCGACTGGTGTAGCAGAACGGACTCCAACTGACTATCCTGCTCGTGGCCCAATCGAGGTGGAGACTGTGGCAGCTCAACTAGGGGTACCCAAGGACCATCAGCGTCTGCAGGGAGGTTATCAGGTGGAATGGGACCTGCTCCCTACGGTCCCGTGATCAGCAATGACAGCGGAGGTGTACGGTGCGTGACTCTGGTCAACAGTCTGCCATCTAGTGCCCAAACTTCTAGAGGGGTACTCAGTGGCTCCCAAGGAATCCCGGCCCAGGAAGCTATGTCTTTGCCCAACAGATCTCCCTCGGCGCCAGAGTCCACCAATGCAGAAAGGGACAGGGACTGTTGGAGGTGCATTATGGTAGCTGGGATCAGCGTCCGGTTCTGGGGGACAAAAGGGAAAGTTGCCTGGCTCACCAGGACACCCCTCTCTACTGGTGAACCCTCCCTTTCGGCCGAAGGGAGCAAATGGCAAGAAAATGGCCAGGCTGACCACGACAGAGGCAATTCCCAGCTCTTAACCTCAGACATCGTTCGGTGGGAGAAGGGTGGTTTCGTCCCAGCTGCATTGGTTACTCTCCCAGGATGGAGCAATCGACCAGGTCAGGAGCACCTCTAGGAGTGGAAGGACCAGAGAGGCTCGGGCTAGGAGAGGCTGGGAAGGTGAGCTGTGGGATGAACGGAGGTGTTGGACGGACCATCCTCTCGCTGCCATTCCCAGAGTCGGTTGTCCAGCCTGGTGGTTAGGGAGATCAACACATCCAGGCTGGTTGTCTCATCCCTTGCCATCAACTCATCCTTTACCCCGTCGCCGAGGCCTTGCCGAGAAAACCCCCGGAGAGCCTTATCATTCCACCCCAAGTCAGCCACTAATGTCCAGAACTCCACGACACTGCTGGAGCCCTGACAGAGGGCGAGTAGTTGCTTGGCTGCCTCTCTACCCCTGGCAGGATGGTCGAAGACCTTTCTCATTTCTGCAATGTGTGAAAAGAAGAGCAGGTCTCCGGCTGATTGTCCCAGATGGCAGTGGCCCATCCTAACGCACTTCCTCACAACATCCCCACGACAAATGCTATCTTGGATCTATCGGTGGTGTACATGGAGGGCCACTGCTCAAACACTATGAGCATTGTAGCAAGAAGGACCAGCACTTCGCCAGATCCCCAGTGTAGGGTTCTGGGTCAGGTATGTGCAGTTCCTTGGGTGGTTAGGTCATTGAACCATAGGGTGATGCTCTTACAGATTGTCCAGGCTGGTCAGATGGAGTTCCCAGAGCAGAAGAGCAAAAAGTCAGCTGACCTGTTCACTGATCTGCCCAACAGTCACTGATAGGGTAAAGAAGTAATCTCCCAGAGCTGCTGGTCATGCCAGCCCAGAAGTGCATCCTGGATGGTGAAGGCCTCTTGCAGGGCATTCATGTCCACTGGGTCCATGTTGGGCCAGATTATTCTGTCACAACATCACAAAGATCAAGATCACAGAGAACCCAAATGCAGAACACCAGAACAAGACTGGAGTCAGGATGCTTCCTCAGTACTAAATGCAGAACCAAAGGAATTTTGCCTAAGGGCTCTGAGACAGAGTCCCAACACAGAAACAAGGTTTTCTAGGAAGAAACCAGGACTGCTCTAGAGTTAACAGCTCTAAGCAGCCAGAAGACTTTAAACCCAGAAATAGACCAATAATCTGACAACCAGTGTTTGTGCAACCAGGGTTCTTATACTAGTCTCCTGATGGAACTCAGGTGTGTGTCATTAGGCAAATAGTAGTGCATGGAAACCATGTACTGCTCAACAAGGCCCCATCAATGGGGCTAAGGGCCAGAATCAAGAACCAGCACTCGGAACCATGACAGGTGATTGAGGTATCTCCGGATGTTCTGACACCTGGGGAACGAGCTCTCATTGTCCCTCGTGTTTGGACACCTGGTTGGAGAGAACTTGTACTGATGCCAACACAGGTAGGAGCCGAGGTAAACTACGGATCCAGCGTAGTTCGATGTCTCTGATAATCAAATCATTAAATAAATCTGGAGTTTTAAAGATAAAATCTAGTCTTAGTGACCATAAAACTATCAGATAATTTGGTTCACTCATATCTGCTCTCCTTACCCTGCTGAGAGGTGAGTCCAGCACCACCGCTGTGGCTGCTCCTGAACTGCCTCTGTCTGGGGGCGATTGACGGTGGGCAATTAATGCACTTATCTCTACATCCGGTGAACGGATTGATAAAACGCCACCTTGGTTGGAACAGCACCCATCCTGCAGGGATGTGGTCACTGCTCACGGAGGTTGCCTGGAGCTTCGTGATCAATGAGTGAGTGTCAGACTGATTCCGATCCAGCCCATCGTGCGTCTTCGGACCTCACACGATTTCTCATTGAAAGTGTCTACACAGGTAGACAGGGGGCAGGCACAATAGTGTAGGGGCAGACACGGCAGTGTAGCGATTAGCGTAACGCTATTACAGCGCCAGCGACCTGGGTTCAATTCCGGCCGCTGTCTGTAAGGAGTTTGTACGTTCTCCCCGTGTCTGTGGGGGTTTCCTCTGGGTGCTCCGGTTTCCTCCCACATTCCAAAGATGTACGGGTTAGGAAGTTGTGGGTATGCTATGTTGGCGCCGGAAGCGTGGCGACACTCACGGGCTGTCCCCAGGACACTCCACGCAAAGAGACGTATTTCACTGTGTGTTTCAACGTGCATGTGACTAATAAAGATATCTATCTTAAGAAGGCTTATGGAAAGCTTGCTTTCATTAATTGAGGTATTGAGTATTGGACTCAAGAAGTTACGATGCATCTCTATAGAACTCTGGTTAGGCTGCATTTAAGTATTGTTTGCATTTCTGTTCATCTCACTACAGGAAGGGTGTCGAGGCTTTAGAGAGGGTGCAGAGGAGGTTTACTAGGACGCTGCCTGGATTAGAGGGCATGTGCTATCGGAAGAGGCTGGGCTCTCTTCTCTGAAGCGGCAGCGGCTGGGGGGGTGATCTGTCGGAGGTGTACAAAATTATGAGAGGCATAGATAGGGTGGACAAGCAATATCTTTTTCCCATTATTGAGTGATCCAATACCAGAGGGCGTGCATTTAAGGTGAGAGGGGGTAGGTTCAGAAGAGACGTGAGGAGTAAGTTTTTTACTCAGAGAGAGTGGTGGATGCCTGATAGGGTGGTGGAGGCAAATTCACAGGGGGCTTTTATCAGGGGCTTGGATGGGCACATGAGTGAGAGGAATATATGGGCTTTCGTTAGGTAGGAGGGATTAGTTACATTGGCACAACATTGTGGGACGAAGGGCCTGTTCTGTGCTGTACTGTCCTATGTTCTATTTCTCCCTTGCGCTCCCTTCTCACCACACAAGGCTTATGGACATCCATTTGGACAGACCCTCAAGCTTCAAGCCTGCTTAACAACATCCTGGCTGAGATGACGGCACGGTAGCATAGTGGTCAGCACGATGCTTTACAGCGCCAGCGACCCGGGTTCAAATCCAGCCGCTGTCTGTAAGGAGTTTGTACGTTCTCCCCGTGTCTGCGGGGGTTTCCTCCAGATGATCCGGTTTCCTCCCACATTCCAAAGACGTACGAGTTAGGAAGTTGTGGGCGTGCTATGTTGGTGCCAGAAGCGTGGCAACACTTGCGGGCTGCCCCCAGAACACTCTATGCAAAAGATGTGTTTCACTGCTTCGACGTGCATGTGACTAATAAAGATCTTATCTTATGACTGTAACTGCAACTCCTGGATTCCCATCTACCCCCGATAACCTTTCACTACCTCTTGCTGATCAGGTAGCTATCTACCTCTTGTCTTAAAAACTATTCAAAGACTCTGCTTCCACGGGAGATCCACAGTCACAATCCTCTGACGGAAGATATTCTTCACTGCTGTTCTCTGCACTGGGAATGTTCTCCCGAGGCCACCCAATGTCATGGGATGAGGGCAGCGGACGCTCGGGAATGCCGTCCAGGATGGTATCCTCCACCCCCCCGCCCCTCGGAAATCGCTTTCCCTTTGTCACTGCTGGGTGTAAATCTTGGAACTCTTGTCCCCAACAGCAGCGCGGGAGCACCTTCCCCACACGGACGGAGGTGGTTCAAGGAGGCGGCTCAGCCCCAGCCGTCAATAAACACTGACACTGCCCGCTTCCCGCGGACCCATGAGTACAAAATATTCTGGACTGCTGAGAGGTTAATTAGGGTTTGGCGCACACACCGACCTGAGGGACTGCTGACAAAAGGGAAATTAAACAGAGGGAAGAACTATTTTGAAGATCTGATCATCAAAGTCGTCTGTAAGGAGAAGGTCACAGAAAAACGAGGTACAGGCACTGCATAAAATGATACAGCATTGTTTATTTTTCCTTTCCTGCCCTTGTTCCCACTATTTACACCTCCAGAGAGATAATTAACAAGTATTCACCATCCGCGAGGTGATGTTGCAGCTCTGTAGAACTCTGGTCAGACCACACTTGGAGTATTGTGTGCAGTTCTGGTCGCCTCGTTATAGAAAGGATAGAAACATAGAAAACCTACAGCACAATTCAGGCCCTTCGGCCCACGAAGTTGTGCCGAACATGTCCCTACCTTAGGGATTAGAGAGGGTGCAGAGGAGATTTACCAGGATGTTGCCTGGAATGGAGAGCATGTCTTACGAGGATAGGTTGAGCGAGCTAGGGCTTTTCTCTTTGGAGAGGAGGAGGATGAGAGGTGACTTGATCGAGGTGTACAAGATGATAAGAGGCATAGATCGAGTGGACAGTCAGTGACTTTTTCCCAGGGCGACAGTGGCTAACATGAGGGTACATTATTTTGAGGTGATTGGAGGAAGGTATAAGGGGGATGTCAGGGGTAAGTTTTTTTTTACACAGAGAGTAGTCGGTGTAGGCAGAGGTTGTGGGAGCAGATACATTAGGGATATTTAAGAGACTCTTAGATAGCCACATGAATGATAGAGAAATGGAGGGCTATGTGGGAGGGAAGGGTTAGCTAGATCTTAGAGCAGGATAAGATGTCGGCACAAAATTGTGGGCCAAACGGCCTGTACTGTGCTGTAGTGTTCTATGTTCTATCTATACTCTCCTGGACAGGATCAACAACCTTGGTCTCCACCCTGTCACCGACAACCCCTTTGCTGTCTCCACCTTCCCCTCTTTGCAACCTGAAACACCTTTGTTTTTTCTTTAAACATTTCCAGTTCTGAGGGAAGGTCATCGACCTGAAACACTAACTCTGTTCCTCTCTCCACAACGGATGTCTCACCTACTGAGCATCTCCAACACTTTGTTTTTTTTTCAGGTTGTCTGTATCTGCAGTTTTTGGGCATTTGGACGGCAGATCCTAATCTCACTTTAAAATTCTGAAAGGCTACGATTGCAATTCTGCAAGCAAGGCTCTTTCATCCACCTGTGATATATGACAAATTATACACTTGCAGGTCCCAATGTCTCCATCCACGCTTCTAATGGCAAATGCCCATGTGAACACTTCTGTAATAGCACCCTCCCACCAGCAGTGTTGCTGCCTCACCCATCTCCAGTGCTTCAGCCAATTCTGCAAAGAACCTCCCAATGTCCAACAACTCTCAGTTCCCCTGCTGCCTACCTCAAACTTTTCTCATCACGAAGCTTTGAATGGTAGAATAAAACCAGAATATTGCATGAACACAAGCAGAACACTGCAAGACTTTAAATCAGCGAGCAAATTATCCCCAATCTGTCCAGGTCCAATTCCCTTCTCCTTCTCCTTCCCCCCACCCCCTCAGCTCCCCGACCCTGATGTCTGAACATTTGAACCCATCATCTATAAACGGGGACATGAATCACAGAATGAAAGTTGACTCAAACCCGTCCCATGCACGGGATTGAACACAGGCAGGCACAGTAGAGTAGCGGTTAGCGTAATGCTTTTACAGCGTCAGTGACCCGGGTTCATTTCTGGCTGCTGTCTGCAAGGAGTTTGTATGTTCTCCTCGTGTGTCTGACTGGGTTTCCTCCGGGTGCTCCGGTTTCCTCCCACATGTACGGGTTAGGAAGTTGTGGGAATGCTATGTTGGCGCTGGAAGCATGGCGACACTTGCAGGCTGCCCGCAGAACATTCTACGCAAAGAGATGCATTTCACAGTGTGTTTTGATGTACATGTCACTAATGAAGAAATCTTATCTTATAATGATTGGAGAAGAGAAATAGTCGTGAGCAGTGAGGGACTGTCCTGAAGCAGGTTGCATGGAATTACAACCAGTAAGAATGATCTTGGTCATATCATAGTTCCACAATATAAAGAATTGGAACTAACTTCACGGAACTCTTCTCTTTGGAATCGTCTTTGCCAAGAAGTCTGGAAGTATTTTTGTGGAGGTGAATTCTTGGAAGGTAAAGTGGAATTTCAATCGCTCCTCTCCAATGGTGTCCCCAGAGTGCACATTTCCCATTCCTGATACAATCATATATTCGCATAGACCGCTTCCTCGTCAAAGCGGCAGTTTACATACAGATCGTGATCTTGATATTGATTCAGGCTCAGTTTGTTTTTTGGATCCTTCTCCTGCAACAGAAGTAATGAGCAGGGTGACAATTTGTCACGATGTCACACGAAGAGCAAGATTGTGGAGAACCCAAATGTGGAACACCATGAGACTGGAGTTGGGATGCTTCCTCGGTACTGAACGCAGAGCAGAAGGAATCTTGCCTCAGGACTCTGAGACAAGAGTCCCAACACAGAAACAGAGTTTTCTAGGAGAAACAGCGAAACCGGGACCGCTCTGAACAGCCAGGAGATGAAGTATACCCAGAGATAGACCAATAATCTAGCAACCAGTGTTTGTGAAACCAGGGTTCTTATACTAGTCTCCTGATGGAACTCAGGTGTGTGTCATTAGGTAAATAGTAGTGAATGGAAACCATGTGCTGCTCAACAAGGCCCCATCAATGGGGATAAGGGGCAGAATCGTGAACCAGCACTCAGAACCATGACACAATTAGCCCCAAGAGGACTTGATCTGAGTCACAGTGAAACACTCCAACCGCAGCTAATGGCATTGATTAGTAAAACTGATTAAGGTGCGTTCGAACTGGTGGTTTCAGTCTGTTGGCGACAACCAAAGGTCTCTGAACTTTTAATGTTAACTGTGGTTTCAAGTCCCAATCCTGACTCTTCAGCACAAGATCAAGGTTTCTTCCCCAAGATCTCACGATGAGAGAGATCGTCCCAGGAGAAATACGTTGTTGTTTATCATCTACATTAATGATTTATATGATAACGTGGTAAACTGGAGCAGCAAATTTGTAGTTGACACCAAGATTGGGGGCGTAGTGGGCAGCAAGGAAGGCTATCAAAGCTTGCAGCGTGATCTTGATCAGCTAAGTAAATGGGCTGAAAAATGGAGTATTTACCAGGATGCTGCCTGGATTGGAGAGCATGTCTTATGAGGATAGGTTGAGTGAGCTAGGGCTTTTCTCTTTAGAGAGGAGGAGGATGAGAGGTGACTTGATAGAGGTGTACAAGAGGCATAGATTGAGTGGACAGTCAGAGACTTTTTCCCAGGGCGACAGTGGCTAACATGAAGGGACATAACTTTAAGGTGATTGGAGGAAGGTATAAGGGGGATGTCAGGGGTAAGTGTTTTTACACAGAGAGTGGTGGGTGCGTGGAACGCACTGCCGGCAGAGGTTGTGGGGGCAGATACATTAGGGGCATTTAAGAGACTCTTAGATGGACACATGAATGATAGAAAAATAGGGGGCTATGTGGGAGGGAAGGGTTAGATAGATCTTAGAGCAGGATAAAATGTCGGCACAACATCGTGGGCCGAAGGGCCTGTACTGTGCTGTAGTGTCCTATGTTCTAAATATTGACAGAGGGTAGAGAGACAGAGGACGACAGATGCTGGAATCTAGATGAAAACCACAATGATGCTGGAGGAACTCAGCAGGCCAAGGCAGCATTCGTGGAGAAAAGCAGGCGGTCAACGTTTCGGGTCAGGGCCCTTCTTCAGGACTGAAGATAGGAAAAGGGGAAGCCCGATGTATAGGAGGGAAAAGCAGAGCAGTGATAGGTGGGCAACAGAGGGGAGGCGGGATGGGCACAGGGTGGCGATAGGTAGATGCAGGTAAGAGACAGTGATGGGCAGGTGTGGGGGAGGAGGGGAGAGCAGATCCACCGGGGGACGGGCCAAAGGAAAAAAAAGGGGGTAGAAAAAAGAGAGAGAGGCTGGGAGTGGGAAGAGAAGAAGAGGCGTGGTTGGAGGGGGGGATTGTGGTGGGGGATTACCTGAAGTGGGAGAATTCAGTGTCCATGCCGTTAGGCTGCGAGGCTCCAAGACGGAAAATGAGGTGCTGTTCCTCCAGTTTGCGCTTGGAATTCTCCTGGTGGTTGATGGAGGATCGTTGGGGTCTGGGATTCACCGCCAGGTGAAGGCGGAAACCCTCACCACGTTTACGCAGTGCTTGGACGTGTGTTTGTGGACGCTGTTTATCTGGTGTGATGTGCCTGTGATGCCGCTGCAAGTAAGTTCTTCACTGCACCCGTGGACTTGGACGTCTGACAATAAACTAGAGTTTGAGGAGCCGTAATCTGCAAGTGACAGACCAAGTGCTGGGAGCAGAACCAGGTTGGAAACAGCATGAAAGTGTTGGGCTGAATAGCCTCCTTCGCTGAGTCTGTGAATGAGTGTGGGGCAATCTGCAGTACATAGAAGTTTCCATCTCTCAGCAAACCAGTCCACTAGCCACCTGTATTGTGAAGGGTCATAGCTGCCACGTGACAGCGCTGCCCCCTACCTGGTCGGAAGACACACCACTGCCAATCAAGGTTTGGCCCCGCCCCACCCATCAGTGCACCCCTGACCATTGGTCCCTTTAAGTACCTTTGTACTTGGCCTTGGGCCATTGGCCTTTGTAATCGATTAGTCCTTGCTGGCACCAAGCCATTGGCCCCCTGTAAATTACCTGGGCTGGACCCCCCCCCCCCAGCCCTCCAGCACTATAAAGGGCACCAAGTGCGCTCGGCTTCCCCTCTTTTGCCATCTTTGAGGGACCACCCTGCTTCACTCCAGGCTGAGTACCGTGGAATGGCGCTGGACAGATCGTTGGCAAGGTGTGCACTGTTAAAGGGTTGGGAGCATTTTAGTTAGTGTCCCCAGGAGCACAGAGCCGTGCCCTGCACTGAGTCAAGGGGTGGCGGGTATCGTATTGTTTTTCCCTGATCGTATGTGCCTAGTTCGTTGTGTGTGTGTGTATTTTATCCCTGGGGTGATTTTTCCACGCTCGCTATAAACCGTGCGCGTGCGTGTTATTCCTGTCACCGTTTTCCCACATCCGTCTTTTGTAAATAAAATCATTTACTGCCAGACTGTGTTCAGAGTCCTTGCTTTTGAGACCCATCAGATCTGTTTTCTCACTCACAACACCACCCCAACCCCAGGTCCAGAGAAGATCCCACTGCCTTCTCCCCAGCGTCTTGGGGCCAAAATTAATTCCTCAGCTGACAGGTGAGCTGGGTCATGGTCACATAGCTGATTGTGGGATCTTGCTGTGTGTAAACTGGTGCTGTGTTTCCTACTACAGTGATTAAACTTCGGCAAAGCCTTCTGGAGGGCTTTATGCTGTCCTGAAGTGGTGAAAGAATGGTATTGAGATGGGATGTTTCCTTCCAACACTTCTCAGAAGGTGCGGGGCTCACCTCGCCACCTCGTGAAGTCCCTGAAACTGTATCACAAGGGAGAGAGGGTGTGCGGTACATTCGCTGGCTTGGGATAGTGGGGATGTAGCTCAGTGGAAGAGCGCATGCTTTGCATGTCTGAGGGCCCTGGGTTCAATCCCCGGCATCTCCACCCTGGTGGCAGAGAATTTTGGGCAGGGCACGGTAGTGTAGCAGTTAGCGTAACGCTATTACAGCGCCAGCGACCCGGGTTCAATTCCAGCTGCAGTGGGTGAGGAGTTTGTATGTTCTCCCCGTGACTGCGTGGGTTTCCTCCGGGTGCTCCGGTTTCCTCCCACATTCCAATGACGTACGGGTTAGGAAGTTGTGGGCGTGCTATGTTGGCGCCGGAAGCGTGGCAACACTGGCGGGCTGCCCCCAGAACACTCTACGCAAAAGGTGCATTTCACTGTGTGTCTCGATGTAGATGTGACTGACAAATATATCATATCTTATCCCCTCCAATCACAATGTCTCAGTCTGTGCCGTCGAGGAATAACTGTTGTCGGGACATCACTCCGGGAGAGGTTTGTTACCTGGGCCATTTTGGGCTGCGCGCGGTGCGTCTTATAATGTTCCTCTTTCCTCAGCCTTGTCCCCACCGACACCATCTCGGATTTGTCCTCTGACCCTGGCTTTCCTGCATTTCCCGCTGGTCTGAAAACAATAGTTCGAGGGGAAAAAAAAAACATCTTCTGGTGATTACAGAAATGTCAGTGGATTTTTGGGAGATTCCTGCATTTCGAGAACGTACTGGTAATGAGGAAGAGGAGAGAGTGTAAACACGGCCCCCTTCACAGAGTCCGGAGGTGCCAATGTGTTCCTTGTCACTTCAGGTGACTTTACAACAACCAGCTGCCTTTATGCAGTGCCTTTACCTCAGTAAAGCATGCCATGGGATCCACAACAGTAAATCAAACAGAAATCTGACTCCCACTACATCTGGAGATAACAAGAGAAGTGATCTAAAACTTGGCCAAAAAGGGACATCTTTGAATATAATAAATTAAACTAGGAGCAAGCCATTGACCTCCTCTACATCGGTGGGACCAAACGCAGACCAGGTAACCGTTTCGCAGAACACCCGCGCTCGGTCCATAACCGTGACCTGCGTCTCCCCGTTGCCGGTCACTTCACCTCCCCCTCCCACACTATCAGTGATACGTCAGTCCTCGGCCTCCTCCACTGCCGGGAGAATTCCAGGCGCAAACTGGAGGAACAGCACCTCGTTTCCCGTCTTGGAACCTCGCAGCCTAATGGGATGAGCATTGAATTCTCCCACTTTAGGTAATCTCCACCCCTCCCTTCCCCACAACACCCCCCACCCCCCACCGTGCTTCTTCTCTTCCTCCCTCTCCCAGCCTTTTCTCCCTCTCTCTCCTTACCTTTGACCCGTCCCCTGGCAGATCTGCTCTCCCCTCCTCCCCCGCACCTGCCCATCACTGTCTCTTACCTGCATCTACCTATCGCCACCCTGTGCCCACCCCACCTCCCCTCTGTTGTCCACCTATCACTGCTCTGCTTTTCCCTCCTGTATACTGCGCTTCCCATTTTCCTATCTTCAGTCCTGAAGAAGGGTCCTGACCCGAAATGTTGACTGCCTGCTTTTCTCCACGGATGCTGCCTGGCCTGCTGAGTTCCTCCAGCATCGTCGTGTTTTTCATCTGGATTCTGGCAGCTGCAGTCCTCTGTTTTCTCTGGGGCCACAAGCCTGCTGTAGTCAAGAACCCCCAGAAGTCAGCAGGAACTTGGGGAGCAGATGTGTCGAGAAATTGCACGTAGTTGTGGGAATTGTAGTGCCAGTGGGAGATTTCAATTCTCCCCGTATCGATAGGGCCACTCAGAGTGCAAAGGGCCTGGATGGGGCAGAATTTGTGCGTTGCGTCCAAGACAGTTTCCTGTGGACCTACTGGGGAAGGAACAACACTGGATGTCCCCTTGGGGCCAATTAACTGAGGTGGAAGTTGGGGAGCACTTTGGGTCCAGTGGCCACAATTTAAATCTATTAGTTTTAAAATAGAACATAGAACACTACAGCACAGTACAGGCCCTTTGGCCCACAATGTTGTGCCGACATTTTATCCTGCTCTAAGATCTATCTAACCCTTCCCTCCCACTTAGCCCCCCATTTCTCTATCATTTATGTGTCTATCTAAGAGTCTCTTGAATGTCCCTAATTATCTGCCCCCACAACCCCTGCCAGCAGTGCGTTCCATGCACCCACCACTCTGTAATACCCCTGACATCCCCCTTATACCTTCCTCCAATCACCTTAAGATTATGCCCCCTCATGTTAGCCATTGTCACCCTGGGAAAAAGTTTCTGATTGTCCACTCGATCTATGCCTCCTAACATCTTGTACACCTCTATCAAGTCACTCTCATCCTCCTCTCCAGAAAGAAAAGCCCTAGCTCGCTCAACCTATCCTCATAAGACATGCTCTCCAATCCAGACAACTTCTTGGTAAATCTCCCCTGCACCCTCTCTAAAGCTTCCACACCCTTCCTATAATGAGGCAACCAGAACTGAACACAAATACTCCAAGTGTGGTCTGACCAGAGTTCTATAGAGCTGCAACATCACCTCGTGGCTCTTGAACTCAATAACCCAACCAATGAAGGCCAACACACCATACACCTTAACAACCCTATCGACCTGCACGGCAACCTTGAGGGATCAATGGACGTGGATTCCAAGATCCCTCTGTTCCTCCACACTGCTCAGAGTCCTGCCATTAACCTTGTATTCAATAAGGAGATCAGAACTGTACGTAATGTTCCAGGTGTGATCTCACCAAGGCCCCCTACAATTGCCATGTGACACCTTCACTCTCTTAATAAAGGCCAATACACCGTTTGCCACACCGGCTCGTTGACCTCAGTGACCTGTATACAAGGGCACACCCGTGTCCCTTTGAACATCATCACAACCAAATCTCCCACCATTTAACGAATAATTTTGCTTTCCTGCTTGCACAGCAAAGTAGATCTTTCCACACTGTATTAGCCTGACACATACTTGCCCACTCACTCACCTTGCCTGGTTCACATTACCAAACTTGAGAATATGACACGTGGTCCCCATTGCCGAATCACCGAGATGAGATGAAGCAGTATCCCCCTACTCACAACCTGAGAAAGATCTGTGGAAGTCCACTTTTTGATTTCCCATAGCCAATTCACACTTGGCGTTAGTATCTTACTCCCAATTCTGTAATGCACTTTATCAAGACCCTTCTGAAAATTCAAATATCTTGCATCTGCTGGTTCTCCGTTATCTAACATACTATTCACTTCCTCAAAGAATTCAAGTTGATTAAAGATATTAATACTTCAAAGAAACGGGCTCTTGGGGTGCATCGTGTCTCTGCTGATCAAGTACCCATCTCTACACTCATTTACTAGCACTTGATCTGAAATCTTCCCCGCCTTAGTGATTCAAGTGCTTGTCCAGATACTTACACAGAACACAGATGTTACGAGCCAGCTTGTTATTTAGTGAATGTCCCTTTAAGGCACCTGGACAGTAGGGTAGTTGTGTGTGTGTGTGTGTGTGTGTGTGTGTGTGTGTGTGTGTGTGTGTGTGTGTGTGTGTGTGTGTGTGTGTGTGTGTGTGTGTGTGTGGTGTCATCAAGACAGCAAGATAACAACGTGCTGGCTATTTTTGCTCAGTGAGTCGAAGAAGAAGTGAGTCGGAGAAGGGAGAGAGAAAGACATTGCTGGTCTCTGTATCGACGGATGAAGCACAATAGCTGTGTCTGTCACCACAATCCACGTGTCGATTTTTGGAGCAAACAAGTGGAGTCCACTTTGTTGTTAACCTGTAGTGGGAAACAGGTATTTCTGTGGGCGACCACGTCTCGAATGCCTTCAGGGTGGCAGATACTTCGGAACCATGCAGTGGAGATCATCGGTGATTGAGGTGTCGTATGGGCTCCGTCGTGGAACATGTGGATTTTGTAAATTCTCTCGACATTCTCTCTCCATTTTCTCTTCAGTCAACGGTGGTTTTGCAAAAGCCTTTGCTCACGTTTCACCTGATGACTTGCTGAACTGAACTTTGAGAACTATTCCTGGACTTGGGGGTTTGGGAGTTTGCCACACACGCACTTCGAGTTTAGTTTTGGGGTTAATGTTTGATATCTAACGTTTTTACTTATTATTACAAGTAGTTATTAATAAAATAGTTTTTAACACTTATACATGACTCGGTGTGTTTCTATTGTTGCTGGTATGTAACACAGAACAGTACACACAGGACAGGCCCTTCGGCCCCCAATATTGTGCCGAGCTAATTAATCCAAATGACTCCTAAATAATCTAATCTCTCTTCCCCGAACATTGTCCGTATCCCTTCCTTCTCTGGATATTCACATGCCTATCTCTTAAACACTCCTGTGCCATCTTCCTCCACCACCACCCCTGGCAGCACATTCCAGGCACCCACCACTCTGTGTAAAAAAACTTGCCCCCGCACATCCCCTCTGTACTTTCCTCCCCTCACCTTAAATTCATGCTCTCTAGTACTGGACCTATCAATCCTGGGAAAAAGATACCAGCTGTCTACTCTATCTATGCCTCATTTAATTTTATAAACTTTTATCAAATCTCCCCTCAGAGAAAACAGCCCTGGCTTGTCCAATCTCTCCTCAATTGCGCACGTCCTCCAAACCAGGCAGCATCCTGGTCAACCTCGTCTGCACCCTCTCCAAAGTCTCCACGTCCTTCCTATCGTGGGACGGCCGGAATTGATCTCAATACTAAATGTGGCCTAACCAGAGTTTTATAAAGCTGTGACGTAACTTCCTGACACTTGATGCCTCGACTTATGAAGGTAAGCGTGCCTTATGCCTTATTCACCAGCCTTTCAACTGCGTGGCCACCTTTAGGGAGCCATGTCCCTGGAGCCCAAGGTCCTTCTGTACATCAAGGCTGTCAACGATCCTGCCATGAACTGTGTGCTTTCCAACACGTTGGATCTCCCAAAGTGCAACACCTCACACTTGCGCAGGTTAAACTCCATCTGCCGCTTCTCCGCCCATGTCTGCAATTGATCTACATCCTGTTGTATCCTTTGGCAACCTTCCACACTGTCTGCACCACCACCAATCTTTGCAAACTTAATCACATTTGATAAATTTGCTCAAGTTCTTTGAGGATGGAACAAGCAGAGTCCACAGAGGGGAACCTGCAGAGGTGGGTGTTTGGATTTCCAAGAGGCATTTGACGTGGTGTTAGTTAAAAGGCCACCGCGCAGGGGCCCATGGTACTGGAGGACGTGCGTGAGCAGGGATTGGAAACTGGTTATCGCAGAGAAAGTCTCTGCCTCCACCACCCCCTCAGTCAGTGCGTTCCGGATTCCAACCACCCTCTGGGTGAAAAAGGATTTTCCACAGATCCCCTTGAAATCTCCGACCCCTCACCTTAAACCTGTGTTTTCATTATGGGGATATCTTTCCCACTATTCACCTGATTGGAAAGCCCTTATGATTTTACCTCTGCTCCAAGGTAAACAAACCTAGCCCATCCATTCTCCCCTCATAACTAAAATCTTCCGTCCCAGGCAAGGAGCTGGTGAATCGCCTCTGCAGTTTCTCTGGTGCAATCATCCTTTCTGTAGAGTGGCAACTACAATACTCCGGCAATGTCCTAACCAAAGTTGTCTCAGGACTTCTAGGTTCTGACACTCTATGCCCAGCTAATAAAGACCAGCATCCCATGTGACTTCTTATCTACTTGTGCTGCCAGATGCTTAAAGATCTATGGACGTCTTTCTGTTCCGCAATCTATCCAAGGGCACTACCGTTCATGGTGTATGTCCTTCCCCTTATAAGAACTCCCAGAAATGCACCATCTTGCATTTATGGGGATTAAATTCTATCTGCCGTTGCTCAAACTTTCTAATCAGCTGCTGAATACTGTTCTGTAATATAAGACAATCTATCGTCCCCTAACCAACAACACTGCCAAGTTTTGTGGCACTTGCAAATTTACTACAGCAAAATTCTACTAAACTGGAATGCTCGGGACTGTAATCTTGCCTGGTCAGTTCAAAGGGACTGCAGGAAAATAGGATGGAATGTTAACGAGAGTGCAGGAAGTGAAGACTCTGGTGCGTTGGAGGGTGTGGGGAAACCAGGACCCCAGAGTGTCAGAGGGAGGGAGGGAAACAAGGCCCCAGTGTGTCAGAGGGAGGGTGGGAAACAGGGCCCCAGTGTGTCAGAGGGCGGGCGGGAACCAGGGCCCCAGTGTGTCAGAGGGAGCTTGGGAAACAGGGCCCCAGAGTGTCAGAGGGAGGGCGGGAAACAGGGCCCCAGAGTGTCAGAGGGAGGGCGGGAAACAGGGCCCCAGAGTGTCAGAGGGAGGGAGGGAAACAGGGCCCCAGTGTGTCAGAGGGAGGGCGGGAAACAGGGCCCCAGTGTGTCAGAGGGAGGGCGGGAAACAGGGCCCCAGTGTGTCAGAGGGAGGGCGGGAAACAGGGCCCCAGTGTGTCAGAGGGAGGGAGGGAAACAGGGCCCCAGTGTGTCAGAGGGAGGGAGGGAAACAGGGCCCCAGTGTGTCAGAGGGAGGGCGGGAAACAGGGCCCCAGAGTGTCAGAGGGAGGGAGGGAAATAGGGCCCCAGAGTGTCAGAGGGAGGGAGGGAAATAGGGCCCCAGAGTGTCAGAGGGAGGACGGGAAACAGGGCCCCAGAGTGTCAGAGGGAGGGCGGGAAACAGGGCCCCAGTGATTCAGAGAGTGGGAAGCTAGAAGGATGGTCTCGGTTACTGAGACTGCAGGAGATAACAGATACTAGGAAGGATGTAACAGCTGGTGGTTGTAGACATAGGGAGGGTACGAAGGTGGATGTTTAGGGGTCGGCAGGGGTGGGCTACAGAGAAGGAGATAGGCAGGTAGTGAAGGTTAGGAGTGGAATTCCAAGCTCTGATCCTGGGCACAGCCTGAGCAGTGGAAATCAGGTGAACCATTGAGAGGCCGGAGTTGGAGGAGAGAGGAGGGTCACAGAAGCTGGAGTAGATCTTGGGAATATGGATATTTATTTGGTCAATATTTCATACACCCACCTGTCGGCTCTCCGTCGGGACTGCAGGATGAGGCAAGTCACTACCGACGTGACAATGAGGACGACAGCCCCTGCTGCGGCAGCCAGTGAGACGACCAGCATCTCCTGCAAGGATTGCCCCGCTGTTGTAGGAGCCAAGATCAAGAGGGCAATTACTTGGCAATTCCCCCTGTGGGTCGGACGGGCAGTGTTGGAGGAGAACAGTACTGTGGGAGGGGCGATGCCGAGGGAGCGCCAAGGGAGGGGGCAGTGCTGAGGAAGTGCCGCACTGTCAGAGGGGCAATACTGAGAGAGTGTCACACTGTGGGAGGGGCAGCGCCAAGGGAGCACTCTGGGAGGGGCAATGCTGAGGGAGTGCCGTGGGAGGGGGCAGTGAAGGGGGAGAGCCTCATGATGGGAGGGGAGGTGCTGAGGAAGCGCTGAACTGTCCAAAGGCCAGCGCTGAGGGAGTGCTGCGTTGCTCGAGGGGTCATGCTGAGGGAGTGCAGCACTGTCAGAGGACCAATGATGAGGGAGTGCTAGACTCAAGCCAAACTTGAGGCAGTATTGCACACTGGAATAGTGTCACAACAGTGTGTGCACAGTATTTAGTAAGCTCTGTACTATGGGAGGGGTGACAGTGAGGAAAGGCTGTGTTGTCTGAGGGGGTGTATTGAGAGATAACTACATTAACAGAGGGGCAGTACAGAGGGAGTGCTGCGCTATCTTAAGATATCTGATTCCGTACTTACACTGCACAGTCAGTGTGAGGGTCCGCTCCGATGAAACAGATGGGTATCCGACTCTGCAGGTGAGATTTTGCCCGTGATGTTTGAGCTCTGGGGTCAGGGTCAGAACAGAAGTGTATATCAGAGTGTCTCCCCACTGAGTTATGCTGCTTGAGACTGACGGTGGTACATCAGTGGGGGTGACCCAGGTTAAGTTGGGCGTCGTTCCATTACACGTGGTGTTGAAGGTGCAGCTTATGTTCATAGGCTTTCCTGCAACTATTTCAGCAGGGAATATCGAAGGTTTATCTGTAAAATCTAACAGAGACATGGATCCTTTCAGATAAACATCACCAATGCATCAGTTCAACATCTCTTCCCTCCATCCTGGACAACACACGATGCACACGCAAGGTCTGCAGAATCATAGATGACCCCTCATCCCTCCCATGACCTATTTGTCCCACTGCCGTCTGGCAAGCGGTACCGGAGCATCCTGGCCAGAACTACTAGACTGTACAACAGCTTTTCCCCCAGGCTGTCAGGCTCCTGAATACCCTGGAGAGAGTTTCAGACAAATGCCGTGTCAAAAGCCCTGGTTTGCTCAACGGCGTATAAGAACTTTGGCTGCTGCTGAGCATGTTATACACTTAGTGCAACACACTGAGTTCTGTATTTTCTTTGTCCAACTTGGTTTTGCACTAACTCTGTACTAAATCTGTATTCTGTATATTCCGTTTTTTTGCACTATTTGTACTTGCACAATTTTTTTGTCTGCGTTTATTGTATGTCCTCTGTTCTACGTGTGTCCTCTGTTGTGTGAGTCTGGGGGAAACGACATTTCATTCCTCCATGTGTTTTCATAGCATATGGGTCAATGACAATAAAATAACTTGAATTTGAACTTGAACTTGAAATCCCAGTCCCACAAGAGAGGGTACGATGGTCTGGGGTGGGTGAACAGTTTGGGGCTCACTAGAGAATTGGGGGGGGGGTGAGATTTATACAGATGTCATGAAGCGGGGTGGATGGCATTGATGTAGCCATCAGTTCGATGGGGAATTCAGGAGAAACTTCTTTCGCCAGGATTGGGAAGAACGTGGACCCCACTCCCACAAAGAGGGGTTGAGGTTAACAGCAGATACAGGTTTGTGGGGAACTGGATCAACACACGGGGACAGGGTGTGAGGAGATGGGGACACGGGAGGGAGATGTTGCTGTCGGATCCGGTTGTCTTTGAATCCACAGGTTCTTTCGGGAGTCCAGGAATGAGTTGGAAACAACTTGGTGCTTCACAAAGTTTTATCAGAAAAGTTTAAAACAAAGAAACAGAGCACACGGCACGAGCTTTTACCGCTGGGGGATGAGCCGACACACAGGAACTAAAATGAGTGAGGGCGAGGGGGAAGAGAGAGCGTGCGAGATAAGAGAGAGCGAGATATGATAGAGCAAGATAAGAGAGAGCAAGATAAGAGAGAGCAAGATAAGAGAGAGCAAGATAAGAGAGAGCAAGATAAGAGAGAGAGAGAGAGCAAGAGTGCAAGTTAAGCAAGAACAAAAACCGACACCTTATACACCCGAGGTAAGAGGTACTCCTGAGATAACTATGGTCCAATCAGAAAATGCCTGTTGAATACGTTGGCAAAAATCAACCAGTGAAAAAATACTCATTCACCTGGGTAAAGATCACACCAGGGAAGAAGTGGTTACACCTTGTACAACCACCAGAGGAAGATCAAACACTATCCATGTAAAAATTAGCTGAAAGAAGAAAAAGACCCCATGGTGATAAAACTATTGAACGGTTCCCTTATACAATGAGATGGACTCTGACCTCACGATCTACCTTGTTGTGACCTTGCACCTTATTGCACTGCACTTTCTCTGTAGCTGTGACACTTTACTCTGTACTGTTATTGTTTTTACCTGTACTACCTCAATGCACTCTGTACTAACTCAATGTAACTGCACTGTGTAATGAATTGACCTGTACGATCGGTGTGCAAGACAAGTTTTTCACTGTACCTCGGTACAAGTGACATAATAAACCAATACTAATAAGTATTAACCAGTGGAATCCAACAGTACGGAGGAGGAACACTGACATTGGACCGAATGGATTTGTGTCTGTGCTGTGGACCAAATGCAACTTCATGTGACCCCGCCGATGGAAGTCCACAGCTGGCGGGGCAGAGGTGTGTTGATGTTGGAGTACTGAGGGAGAACCACGCTGTCGGAGGGACAGTGACGAGGGGGCGTCCAACATCTGGAGGGGTGTTATTGTGGGAGAACCACGTTTTCAGAGGGGCAGGTAGTGAACGGGCCGGCAGAGTCCACCCCTCTGCTCTAAACACTCTCATTCTGAACACCCTGGGTATTGGCGGGGGCCGGTGGACGGACAGGTCCCCCCCCGACCCCCCCATCGGCTGCACCCGCTCACTTCTCTCAGATCTCTGGCCCTGTTTCATTAACCCCTTGTCCACAGCAGGATGGAGACAATATGCCTTAACGCTTCAGCGAGCACCTGAAACAGGGGAGCCGGTCATTTTACCCTCTGCCATGTCTCAGAGCTGAGGTGGAAGGCATTGCCTGGTTACTGATAGTCCAGTGATGTCAGACTGATTTGTGATTTGTGTTAACAGGAAACGGTGCAGTTTATGATATCTCCCCACTGACTGTTGAACAATTTACAAGGATGTTGCCTGGATTGGGGAGCATGCCTTATAAAAACAGGTTGAGTGAAATCGGCCTTTTCTCCTTGGAGCGACCGAGGAAGAGAGGTGACCTGATAGAGGTGTATAAGGTGATGAGAGGCATTGATTGTGTGGATAGTCAGAGGCTATTTCCCGGGGCTGAAATGGATACCACAAGAGGACACAGGTTTAAGGTGCTGGGGAGTAGGTACAGAGGAGATGTCAGGTGTAAGTTTTTTACTCAGAGAGTGGTGAGTGCGGGGAACGGGCTGCCGGCAACGGTGGTGGAGGCGGATACGATAGGGTCTTTTAAGAGACTGTTAGATAGGTACATGGAACTGAGAAAAATAGAGGGCTATGGGTAAGCCTAGTAATTTCTAAGGTAGGGACATGTTCGGCACAGACTTGTGGGCTGAAGGGCCTGAATTGTGCTGTAGGTTTTCTATGTTTCTATGTTTCTAATTATACAGAGCACTCACCGGTAACGTTGAGCTGTGTTGGGGGGAGGTAGCTGTACCGATTCGGGCCTTTAAAGTCAATTCTGAAGTAATAATGACCTTCATCTTCCTGCGTGATGTCGTCTATAACCAGGGAACAGTCGCCGTCTTCCAGGTGTCCAGACAGCCGGGTCCGACGGCGAAACCTCGGGGACTCAGCATCGGGATTCCGGGAGTGAAGGGCAACAGCTCTGGCCGTGCACTCGTCTTTCATCCAGATTCCATCTCCGGCTGTGTTGTTCAGGTTGGATGGGTAACTGTAACGGCAGGGAATCCGGGCGCACAGACCCCTCTGCGCCGTCACATCTCGCGGAGTGTCCACTCTCCAGTTTTCTGACGCCGGAGCTGAGGAAGGGGGGAAAGTGGGAATCTTTAGCACCAGGTGGCTTATGGACCCACCGGGTTCAGGCAAACCTCCAGACCCAGATCCCTCATGACAGGTTGTGCACACTTGGTGCTCACGACATGGACCCCCCTACCTCGGGGAAGGCAAACACGGATCGGGTGATCCTGTGCAGCACCTGCACTTAGCTCACAGGAGCGACTCTACTGCAAATCCTCATCCCGCTCCCAACTCTGACCTGTTGCCCCCGATACTGTCCAGTGAGGCCCAATGCAAGGAACAGCACCTCACCTGCACACATACCACCAGGCTTAAGGACAGCTTCTACCCCACTGTGGTAAGACTATTGAACGGTTCCCTTATACGATGAGATGGACTCTGACCTCATGATCTACCTTGTTGTGACCTTGCAGCTTATTGCACTGCACTTTCTCTGTAGCTGTGACACTTTACTCTGTACTGTTATTGTTTTTACCTGTACTACCTCAATGCACTCTGTACTAACCCAATGTAACTGCACTGTGTAATGAATTGATCTGTAATGGATGGCTTGCAGGTGGTCCAACCTCTTGCACAAACCCTCAGGTCCCCACTCCAGCTTAAACCCCGAATCTCAGGTTGACACATCCTGTGTTACTCATGAGATGGTGCCAGATTGTTGGAGAAATGGTACTGAGGGTAGCTGCACTATTGAAGGGGCCAGCGGTAAAGAGGAAAGACCACATTGTCCTTAAGGCCAGGGCTGAGGACTCACTGCGATGTTGGGACGGCAGAGCTGACACAGCAACGTGCTGTGGGAAGGACAGTGCGAGGCACTCTCAGCACCTTGGAGAGCGCTGGGTCTGAATGGAGGAACAGGTCTCCTCTCGGCAGCACTGCACTGTCCGAGGGCAGTGCTGAGGGCGAGCTACACTAGTGGTACAGGTGGGGCACTGCACTAGTGGAGGCACTGTACTGAGGCGCAACAGAGCTGAGGGAGCACTGCACCGGTGGAGAGGCCGCACTGAGGGAGCACGACGCCGCTGCGGGGGCCGACCTGAGGAGTATTGCAATATTAGGATAGCTGCACTGAGGGAAAACCATGCCTTAGGAGGCCATGGAAAGCTGTTGTAGGGCTGATCTAGGGACACTGCACAGTCTGAGAGCAGATCCACCAGGGGATGGGCAAAGGTACAGAGAGAGGGGAAAAGAGGCTGGGAAAGGGAGGAAGAGAAGATGCATGGTGGGGGGGTGTTGTGGGGAAGTGGGGTGGGGATTACCTAAAGTGGGAGAATTCAATGTTCATCCCGTCAGGCTGCAAGGTTCCAAGACGGAAAATGAGGTGCCCTTCCTCCAGTTTGCGTTTGGAATTCTCCCGGCAATGGAGGAGGCCGAGGACTGACGTATCAGTGATAGTGTGGGAGGGGGAGCTGAAGTGACCGGCAACGGGGAGATGCAGATCGTGGTTACGGACAGAGCGCAGGTGTTCTACGGAACGGTCACCTAGTCTGCGTTTGGTCTTACCACTGTAGAGGAGGCCACACTTGGAGGACCGACTGCAGTCGCTGATATTAAGGGAGGTGCAGGTGAATCTCTGTCTCACCTGAAAGGACTGTTTGGGTCCCTGGATGGAGGTGGTGTAGGGGCAGGTGTTGCACCTATGGCGGGGGCAGTGGAAAGTCCCCGGGGTTGGAGCGGGATGGGTGCGGGGGCAGAGGAGTGAACTAGGGAGTCACAGAGAGCACGGTCCCTGCCAAAGGCTGAAAGGGGCGGGGAGACCAAGGTATGCTTGGTGGTGGGGCCCCGTTGGAGATGGCGGAAGTGGCGGAGAATGATGCGTTGGATACATAGGCTGGTGGGATGAAATGTGAGCACAAGGGGGACCCTATCCTTGTTGGGTCTTGGAGGGGTGGGAGTGAGACCAGAGGTGTGGGAGATGGCAGAGATACGGGTGCGAGCTCTCTCGACCACGATCGGAGGGGGGAAACCACGGTTAGAAAAGAAGTTGGACATCTCGGATGTCCCGGAGTGGAAAGCCTCACCGTGGGAGCAGATGCGGCAGAGGCAGAGAAATTGAGAGAAAGGGATTGTGTCCTTGCAAGAGACAGGGTGGGAGGAGCTGTAACCGAGGTAGCTGTGGGTGTCAGTGGGTGTTCCCTCCTACATATAGGGCCGCTCTATTGTTCAATGATATTGTGAAGTGCTTACCAGAAACATTCAGCTGTGTTACGGAGATATAACTGTACACATCCCCGTTCTTAAACTTAATTCGGAAAAAATAAGGCCCTTCATCGTCCTGAGTGATGTTGTCTATAACCAGGGAGCAGTCGCCAGCTTTCAGGTCTCCGGAGAGCCGGGTCCGATGGCGAAACCTTGGGGACTCTTGGTCGTGATCCGTAGAGTGAAAGGCGACTGACTGGAGGTCCTGATTCACATTTTTCACCCAGATCCCAGCCCACAGTTCGCCGGCCAGACAGGGTGGGTAACTGTAGCGGCACGGAATCCGTGCACACAAACCCCTCTGCGCCGTCACCGTTTCGTTGATGCTGGCTCTCCATTCTTCCGATGCTCTGTCTGAGAGAGAGAGAACATAGAACATAGGAACATAAAAAACCTACAGCACAATTCAGGCCCTTCGGCCCACAAAGCTGTGCCGAACATGTCCCTACCTTAGAAATTACTAGGCTTACCCATAGCCCTCTATTTTACTCAGCTCCATGTACCTATCCAACAGTCTCTTAAAAGACCCTATCGTATCCGCCTCCACCACCGTTACCGGTAGCCCGTTCCATGCACTCACCACTCTCTGAGTAAAAAACTTACCCCTGACATCACCTCTGTACCTACTCCCCAGCACCTTAAACCTGTGTCCTCTTGTGGCAACCATTTCAGCCCTGGGGAAAAGCCTCTGACTATCCACACGATCAATGCCTCTCATCATCTTATACACCTCTATCAGGTCCCCCCTCATCCTCCGTCGCTCCAAGGAGAAAAGGCTGAGTTCCCTCATAAGGCATGCTCCCCAATCCAGGCAACATCCTTGTAGATCTCCTCTGCACCCTTTCTATGGCTTCCACATTCTTCCTGTAGTGAGGCGACCAGAACTGAGCACAGTACTCCAAGTGGGGTCTGACCAGGGTCCTATATAGTAGCAATACTATATAGTAACACTATAGCAATACTTAGAAGTAGCAATACTTCACCAGGCTCCATACTCAGACATGTGGATCTCTACTCTAGATCCTAATCCCATATCCCAGGCTGACAACTCCTGTGCTGGAATCTTTTAAGATCCTAGGATGAAGTCCATGAGGTCTCCATATATATCTTCCGTATTTCCATTGTATTGGAGGCCATTCATGCCATCGAGTCTGTGCTAGTCCACAAGCAATGCCAGGAATTCTCACCAGCGCCTCTACTTTCTCAGGAGGCTAAAGAAATTTGGTTTGTCCCCTTTGACACTCACCAACTTTTATCAATGCACCATAGGAAGCATCCTATCTGGATGTATCACGGCTTGGTACAGCAACTGCTCTGCCCAAGACCGTAAGAAACCACAGAGAGTTGTGGACACAGCCCAGCGTGTCACGGACACCAGCCTCCCCTCCTTGTCTTTACCTTTCGCTGTCTTGGTGTAGCAGCCAGCATAATCAAAGACCCCACCCACCCGGGTCATTCTCTCTTCTCTCCTCTTCCATTGGGTAGAAGATACTGGAGCCTGAGGGCACGTACCACCGGACAGCTTCTACCCGACTGTGATAAGAGTATTGAACGGTTCCCTTATACGATAAGATGGAGTCTTCCCTCACGATCTACCTTGTTGTGACCTTGCACCTTATTGCACTGCACTTTCTCTGTAGCTGTGACACTTTACTCTGTACTGTTATTGTTTTTACCTGTACTACATCAATGCACTCTGTACTGACCCAATGTAACTGCACTGTGTAATGAATTGCCCTGTACGATGTACTGTTATTGTTTTCACCTGTACTACCTCAATGCACTCTGTACTAACCCAATGTAACTGCACTGTGTAATGAATTGATCTGTACGATCGGTGTGCAAGACAAGTTTTTCACTGTACCTCGGTACAAGTGACAATAATAAACCAACACCAATACCAATTTCCCAGGCCAATTTTCCTTGTAGCCCATTCTCATTCACTCTCCCCTGATTTTCCAGATTCACCTATGCGCTGGGGCAATTTATGGCAACCAGATAATATCCCAAACTGCACATCTTTGGGAGGAAATGAGATCAACCCAGGCAGTCACAGGGAGAACGTGAAAACCCACACACAGATCGCACTGGGGTTGCTGGAGTTGTGAGGTGTCAGCTCTGCTCACTAGGCACCGTGTCAGCCACTGGAGACCGGGAATCCTGAGTGGTTGTGGTAATCTTCCCGTGTTTCTCCTTCCCTTCCACTTCCGTCCTACCTTCACCTTTGAGGACCTTCAACGGACCATGTTGAGTGGTGATGGGGGAGTCCTCTCTGTCTCCACTCCCCCGACAAAGTGCTTGTCCAACAGCTAAAACTGGCGGCCTGTCATCTTGCCCCTCACTGTGAACTACAAGGGAACTGGGAGGTGTTTTAGGTGTTGTGTATCAGATTCGAGGGTCTCGAAGGACACTCTGGACACAGTCTTTGGAGTTAAAATGATTTATTTTGGATGATGGAATACAGGTACAGCAGTGGAGGCCAGATCATTGGAGGCGTTTAAGGAAGAGATAGACAGATATCTAAATAGTCAGGGTATCAAGGGATATGGGGATAAGGCCGGAAATTGGGGTTAGAATAGTTTGTTTTTCACCTGCCCCGCCCCCCCCCCCCAATTTCTCATTTCTTATCCCTTTTCCTTGGAGCAGACTCGATGGGCCGAATGGCCTACTTCTGCACCCTTGTCTTGTGATCTTACAAAAACAAACGCGGGAAAGGATAACAGGAACAACACACACGCGCACACTGCTGATCGCGAACATTGGGGGGGGAATCGCAACAAGGGTAAGATGCACATGCACATACACATAATGAACTGGGTACAAACAAATCAAGGAAGAAAGAATATGGTGCCCGCTACCCCTTGACTTAGTGCAGGCATGGGTCTACGCTACCGGGAATATACTTAGGCGCTGCTAACCCTGTGGAGGTGCACACTCTTACCAATGGTCTCTTCAGCGACGTGTCACGATTCTTCAGAGTAATTGAGAGAGAGAACCACGCACATACGGCACTCTTTATGGTGCTGGAGGACTGGGTGGTCCAGCCCAGGTCGTTCAAACAAGCCAATGGCCCGAGGCCAGGTGCAAAGGTGTTTACAGGGGCCAATGGTCAAGTGTGTGTGCACTAATGGGTGGATGGAGCCAAACCTTGATTGACAGTGGTGTGTCTTTCGACCAGGTAGTGAGCAGTGGTGTCACGTGACAGCTATGGCCCTTCACAATACAGTAGGTCACTGATAACCCAAAGATGAATTATACCAAGCTGTGTGTTAATCAGCAGAATTAATATTATTCCCACTGATTGTTGATCAGCTAAGTAATTGTGAAAAGCACTCACCAGTAACGTAGAGCTGTGTTGTGGGGATGTAGATATACTGATCTGCTTTTCCAAATTCTATTTTGAAGTAGTAAGAGCCTTCATCTTGCTGCGTGATGTTGTTGATAACCAGGGAACAGTTGCCATCCTCCAGGTCTCCAGAGAGCCGGGTCCGATGGCGAAACCTTGGTGACTCACTGTCACGATCCGCAGAGTGAAAGATGACGGTTTGGTTCATGCACTCATCTTTCATCCAGATTCCAACCCGTGCCTTCTTGTCCAGATGGGATGAGGAACTGTAGCGGCAGGGGATCTGGGCGCACAGACCCCTCTGCGCCCTCACAACTCCTGGGGTGTCCGCCCTCCTTTGTCCTGACTCTACAGCCAAGAAGGAAAGTACCGACATCAGTTGTTGGATGGATCGTTGATCCACCGGGATCGCAGTCACCTACTCCAGTCTCCAAGTCAGATCCTGATGCCAAGTAGCCTGCCAGAACCGAGGGAACGCCGTCCTGCGGAACGGACAGCGTTGAGGGAGCGGCGCAGTGCGGGAGAGGGGTTGGTGCCGAGGGAGCTCGGCGTATGCAAGGGGCAGCACCTCACGACGGGAAGGACGGAGCTGAAGGGGTTTTTGGGATTGCCGCAGGATGGGAGGGGCCACTGACCCGGTGGAACGGTAGTGCGGAGGAAGGGTTGCACTGTTGGAGGAGCACTCCCGAGGGAGGGTAGATGTCGAGGGAGCGACGCCCTTTAGGAGGGGTGATGCTGAGGGAACACACCCTGCGCACACCGGTGCAGTGCTCCCTCCCATTCTGCAGCATTCCCTTCGATCTGCCACTGGGGACATTAGGAATACAGAAACATAGAAAACTTACAGCACAAATCAGGCCCTTCGGCCCACAAAGTTGTGCCCAAGATATCCCTACCTTAGAAATTACTAGGCTTGCCCATAGCCCTCTATTTTTCTAAGCTATCCAAAAGTCTCTTAAAGGACCCTATCATATCCACCTCCACCACCGTTGCCGGCAGCCCATTCCCTGCACTCACCACTCTCTGAGTAAAAAACTTACCCCTGACGTCGCCTCTGTACCTACTCCCCAGCACCTTAAACCTGTGTGCTCTTATGGAAGCCATTTCAGCCCTGGGAAAAAGCCTCTGATTATCCACACGATCAATGCCTCTCATCATCTTATACACCTCTATCAGGTCCCCCCTCATCCTCCATCGCTCCAAGGAGAACAGGCCGAGTTCACTCAACCTGCTTTCATAAGGCATGCTTCCCAATCCAGGCAACATCCTTGTAGATCTCCTCTACACCCTTTCTATGGCTTCTGCATCCTTCCTGTAGTGAGGGGACCAGAACTGAGCACAGTACTCCAAGTGGGGTCTGACCAGGGTCCGACATAGCTGCAACATTGCTGGTGGGACATCCCCAAGGAAACGTGGGTCTGTCACAGAGATAAGATCTCTTTATTAGTCACGTGTACATCGAAACACACAGTGAAATGCATCTTTTGTGTAGAGTGTTCTGGGGGCAGCCTGCAAGTGTCGCCACGCTTCCGGTGCCAACATAGCATGCCCACAACTTCAGGGCTACCCTGGAAGAGCTGGTGGGGTATTACCGAGGTGTTGTCATAGTGCTGACGCTGTGCTGCTCTGCTGTAGGGGCAGCCCACAGGAGTGCTGCACTGTCCGAGGGGTAGGGACGAAGGAAAGACATAGTGTCAGAGCCGTAACACAGAGTAAATGCTGTCCTAATGGTCACAGGTGAAGTACTGACAGACGTTCATAGACCTGAAACGTTCACTGAGTTTCTCTCTGCACAAAGACTACCTGACCATCATTCTCTGGACCTATTTTCAGATTTCCAGCATCTGCACTGAATTCTGAAAATTGCTTCACAGGTAGATAGGGGTAGTTAAGAAAGCTTATGGGATGCTAGCATTCATAAGTTGAGGGATCGAGCTTAAGAGCCGCGAGGTAATGATGCAGCTTTACAAAACTCTGGTTAGACCACACTTGGAGTACTGTGTCCAGTTCTGGTCACCTCATTATAGGAAGGATGTGGAGGCATTGGAAAGGGTGCAGAGGAGATTTACCAGGATGCTGCCTGGTTTAGAGAGGATGCATTATGAGGAGGGACTAAGGGAGCTAGGGCTTTACTCTTTGGAGAGGAGGATGAGAGGTGACATGATAGAGGTATACAAAATATTAAGAGGAATAGGTAGAGTGGACAGCCAGCGCCTCTTTCCCAGGGCACCAGTGCTCAATACAAGAGGGCATGGCTTTAAAGTAATGGGTGAGAAGTTCAAGGGAGATATCAGAGGAAGGTTTTTTACCCATGAGTGGTTGGTGCATGGAATGCGCTGCCTGGTACGGTGGTGGAGGCAGGTACATTGGTCAAATTCAAGAGATTACTAGATAAGCATACGGAGGAATTTAAAATAGAGGGATATGTGGGAGGAAGGGGTTAGACAGTCTTAGACGAGGTTTAAAGGTCGACACAACATTGTGGGCCGAAGGGCCTGTATTGTGCTGTACTGTTCTATGTTCTATGTTCTATGAAATGTTTAATACCAGAGGGAGTGCATTTAAGGTGAGAGGGGGAAGTTCAAAGGAGATGTGCGGGGCAAGTTTTTTTTTACACAGAGAGCGGTGGGTGCCTGGAATGTGCTGCCAGGGGTGGGGGTGGAAGCAGATACGATAGAGGGGTTTAAGAAGCTGTTAGACAGACACGTGGATGTGCAGGGAATGGAGGGAGATGGGACGTTGAGTAGGCAGAAGGGATTGGATTTGATCAGCTGGGCATTTGATTACTAATTTAATTTAGTTCGGCACAACATGGTGGGCCGAAGGGCCTGTTCCTGTGCTGTACCGTTCTATGTTCCAGGTTGTAAAGAGGATGGAAGGATGCAGTGTTTCAACCAGAAATGCCAACAATTCCTTTCCTCCCACTGCTTGACCCACTGAGCTCCTCCAGCAGATTGTTTGTTGATCCCATTCTGGCCCAACACTGGAGCCCACACTGCAAGAGGGTATTGGCTATGAAGCTAGCTACGGCACACACTGCCACCCCACGAATGTGAAAGGTGTTGTAGAAAGCCAAGTCTTCCTGTTGTCTATCTGTAAGTTAGTTGTAAACAGAGTGAAAAACAGGTAACATTGATGGACAGATGATAACAGTTCTCAGAGACGTGTTAGAACTGAGGTGGAAGCCATTGTCAGGTTACTATCGTGTGGATAGTCAGGGGCTTTTCCCCAGGGCTGAAATGGTGGCCACAAGAGGACACAGGTTTAAAGTGCTGGGGAGCAAGTACAGGGGAGATGTCAGGGGTAAGTTTTTTACTCAGAGAGTGGTGAGTGTGTGGAATGGGCTGCCGGCAATGGTGGTGGAGGCGGATACGATAGGGTCTTTTAAGAGACTGTTGGATAGGTACACAGAGCTGAGAAAAATAGAGGGCTATGGGTAAGCCTAGTAATTTCTAAGGTAGGGACATGTTCGGCACAGCTTTGTGGGCCGAAGGGCCTGAATTGTGCTGTAGGTTTTCTACGTTTCTCATGATAATCCCATACTGTGTTAATAATAAGCTGTGATCTGTGTTACTGAGTAAACAACATGGTTTCGCTATTTCTCCCTGAATGCTGAAAGCCTATCATTGAATAATTAGACAAAACACTTACCATCAACGTGCAGTTGTGTTACGGTGCTGTAACTATACTGATCCTTCTTTTCAAATTCAATTCTGAAGTAATAAGGACCTTCATCCTCCTTTGTGACGTTGTCTATGACCAGGGAACATTCACCATCGCTCAGGTTCCCAGAGAGCCGGGTCCGATGGACATACCTGGGCTCTGCGTAATTGCGATCCTTGGAGTGAAAGGCGATGTTTGACCGTGACAGCAGGTTCGCCGTGTTAAACCAGACTCCATCCCGTGGTTTATGAGCCAGGTGCGATGGATAATTGTAGTGGCACTGTATACGTGCACACAGGCCCATCCTCACCGTCACTTCCTGCTGAATGTTGGCTTTCCATTTGTTTGACGTTGCAGCTGGGGAGAGAGTATGAAATATTAAACAACAGAAGGTCTATTGGCACTGAAGGAGAGGGCAGCTCTGAAGGATACCCACAATGTTAGAGGAACAGTGCTCACAGTGCTATATAGAACATAGAACATACAAAAGTACAGCACAATACAGGCCCTTCGGCCCACAATGTTGTGCCGACCTTTAAACCTCACCTAAGACTATCTAACCCCTTCCTCCCACATATCCCTCTATTTCAAATTCCTCCATATGCTTATCTAGTAATCTCTTGAATTTGACCAATGTACCTGCCTCCACCACCACCCCAGGCAGCGCATTCCATGCCCCAACCACTCTCTGGGTGAAAAACCTCCCTCTGACATCTCCCTTGAACTTCCCACCCACTACTTTAAAGCCATGCCCTCTTGTATTGAGCATTGGTGCCCTGGGAAAGAGGCGCTGGCTGTCCACTCTATCTATTCCTCTTAATATTTTGTACACCTCTATCATGTCTCCTCTCATCCTCCTCCTCTCCAAAGAGTAAAGCCCTAGCTCCCTTAGTCTCTCCTCATAATGCATGCTCTCTAAACCAGGCAGCATCCTGGTAAATCTCCTCTGCACCCTTTCCAACGCCTCCACATCCTTCCTATAATGAGGCAACCAGAACTGGACACAGTGCTCCAAGTGTGGTCTAACCAGAGTTTTGTAGAGCTGCATCATTACCTCGTGGCTCTTAAACTTGATCTCACGACTTATGAAAGCTAACATCCCATAAGCTTTCTTAACAACCCTATCCACTTGTGAGGCAACTTTCAAGGATCTACACCATCGCTGGGACACACTCAGGGGAGTGCCCCACCATTACAGGGGCAAGCATTGGACATCGGGCTGACCTGACACACTGGTAAACACTGACGGAGTGTTCCCACAGCCTCAAAGGAACCTCTGCTGTTGGGATTGGACAACCGGGAGAGCCCACCCCTCGGGGAATGGGCTCTGTACAATCCAAGTGGAAGGACTGAGCCTGTGCTTTCAAACTACTGTGGGACTTCTGCACAATCAGAATGGCAGTAGCTGTGGAGGTGCTGAAGGAGCATTGAGGGAGTGTTAGACTGTTGACCCCTGCTGAAATTTGTCTCCGTCCCAACTCGATGATCGCCCAAGCCGCTCACTGAGAATGATCTTGCACGCTGACTGTCAGCCATAAATACGTCTGAGCTGCTGCTGACGGTACCTTGGAGAAGTGCCAGGAGGAAGTACGATTTCCCGAACATCGTCCGATCCCAGATATTCCCTCAGGTTCCCGCTCTCCAGGTCTGGAAAAGAGAACACAGTTAATGGGACCTCTCCTCCCGCCCGACAGATCTGGGGCGGGCCAGAGTAAAACTACTTGTCCTTGCGGATTACTTTGATTCGCTGTGTGATGGGGGGGGTGGGGGGGGGGGGGGGTTCTCTGCCGCGAGGTGCACGGCGTTGAGAGGGACGAGCATTTGTCCAACTCTTTTCACAGCCTCAGGACCCTCAGCGATGTTCACAGCCAATGAAGGACTTTCACACCGCGTACTCTGCAGCCAACCTGTAGACCAACCAAGGTCAACATTTCTTTCTTATGTTGCCTTCGCTGTAAGTGGTCATCATGGAATAATAAAAGGAGGCAACGTAAAAGATAACTGGAAATGTAGTGGTTAATGACTGGAAATGTAAGGGTTAATGGTGTGCAGCCATTGTTTCTTCAACCATGGTGTGACTATAGTTATGACTGCAAGATGTGCAGGTGCTGGTGAGAAGCAAAGAAGTGCTTAAGAGAAAGAAACATAGAAACGTAGAAAACCTACAGCACAATTCAGGCCCTTCGGCCCACAAAGCTGTGCCAAACATGTCCCTACCTTAGAAATTACTAGGCTTACCCATAGCCCCCTATCTTTCTAAGCTCCATGTACCTATCCAAAAGTCTCTTAAAAGACCCTATCGTATCCGCCTCCACCACCGTTGCCGGCAGCCCGTTCCACACACTCACCACTCTCCGAGTAAAAAACTTACCCCTGACATCTCCTCTGTACCTGCTCCCCAGCACCTTAAACCTGCCTCCTCCTGTGGCAGCCATTTCATCCCTGGGGAAAAGTCTCTGACTATCCACACGGTCAATGCCTCTCATCATCTTATACACCTCTATCAGGTCCCCCCCCTCATCCCCCGTCGCAATGATAGGGTAGGAGGAAATGAAAAGGCAAAATATCACCTGAAAGAAGAACGATTACAAAAGGTGGACTACAGAGAGATCTGGGTGTTATGGTGAATGGAACACAAAATCTTAGACTGCAGATGAAGCCAGAAATTATGAAGGTAAGTGACATGTTGGCTTTCACTGCAAAGTGGTTGAAGTTTAAATAGAGAATTTTTGGTCATTCATACAGGGTGAAGTACTGTATATGGATTAAAGACTGGTCAACATATCGAGGACAGTGATTCCCAATATATGCGTCGTTTACACATTGGACTAGTTAGTACTGTGGGCAGGCACAGTAGTGTAGCGGTTAGCGTAACGCTTTACAGCGCCAGCGACCAGGGTTCGATTCCGGCCGCTGTCTGTAAGGAGTTTGTACGTTCTCCCCGTGTCGGCATGGGTTTCCTCCGGGTGCTCGGGTTTCCTTCCACATTCCAAAGACGTACGGGTTAGGAAGCTGTGGGCGTGCTGTGTTGGCGCCAGAAGCGTGGCGACACTTGCGGGCTGCCCCCAGAACACTCGACACAAAAGATGTATTTCACTGTGTGTTTCGATGTACGTGTGACTAATAAAGAAATCTTATATTGTCGGTGCCCTTACTTAGAGAAGGTTAGGTTAATAACAAAGGCAGCTTGGATAAGATTCACTTGGCTAATTCCTGGGATGAGACAGTTGTCCAGTTATGAACAATGTAAGTAGTAAAGTGATATATTCTCTGGATTTTGGAAATAAAGATGTCTTTATTAGTCACATGTACATCGATACACACAGTGAAATGCATTTTTTGCGTCGAGTGTTCTGGGGGCAGCCTGCATTGTGAGGGGTGATTTTATTGAAATACTTAAGATCCTAAGTGGGCATGATCAGGTGCATGTTAAATTGTTTCTGTTAGTGGGTGTGTCTCAAATACAAGGCAGATATTTAAAACTAAGGTGCATAGGAATTCCTTCTCACAGAGGGCAGTGAGTCTTTGGAATTCTTTACCTCGGACCATTGTGCGTTAAAGAGAAGGTAGCTGCATTTTCGAAAGCATAGAGAATTGAGGGCTCAAGAGAGAAGCTGATCACCATTCATAAGTCGAGGGATCGAGTTTAAGAGCCGCGAGGTAATGATGCAGCTCTACAAAACTCTGGTTAGACCACACTTGGAGTACTGTGTCCAGTTCTGGTCGCCTCATTAAACCTCCTCTGCACCCTTTCCAACGACTATAGGAAGGATGTGGAGGTATTGGAAAGGGTGCAGAGGAGATTTACCAGGATGCTGCCTGGTTTAGAGAGGATGCATTATGAGGAGAGACTAAGGGAGCTGGGGCTTTACTCTTTGGAGAGGAGGATGAGAGGAGACATGATAGAGGTGTACAAAATATTAAGAGGAATAGATAGAGTGGACAGCCAGCGCCTCTTTCCCAGGGCACCAATGCTCAATACAAGAGGGCATGGCTTTAAAGTAATGGGTGGGAAGTTCAAGGGAGATATCAGAGGGAGGTTTTTTACCCAGAGAGTGGTTGGGGCGTGGAATGCGCTGCCTGGGGCGGTGCTGGAGGCAGGTACATTGGTCAAATTCAAGAGATTGCTAGATAAGCATATGGAGGGATATAAAATAGAGGGATATGTGGGAGGAAGGGGTTAGATAGCCTTAGGTGAGGTTTAAAGGTTTGCACAACATTGTGGGCCGAAGGGCCTGTATTGTGCTGTACTGTTCTATGTTCTATGTTCACACTGAATAGAGGATTGGTTTGAGGGGCAAAGTGGTCAACTCCTGTTCCTTTTTTTCTTGAGTTCTCATGAAAAGGGGTAGGTTTCACCTACCTTTCCTTCAGCCCACAGGAGCAGACAGCGAGGGCACAGGCATTTGCCTGCAGTGCAGGCTTCCTAAACGGTGAAGGATCTATTCATTGCTCGTCCATCAAACCTCACAATAGGAAGGATGTGGAAGCTTTAGAGAGGGTGCAGAGGAGATTCACCAGGACGTTTCCCGGATTGGAGAGCATGTCTGATGAGGATAGGTTAAGCGAGCTAGGGCTTTTCTCTTTGGAGAGGAGGAGGATGAGGGGTGACTTGACACAAGTGTACAAGATGATAAGAGGCATAGATCGAGTGGACAGTCAGAGACGTTTTCCCAGGGTGACAATGGCTAACACGAGGGGACATAATTTTAAGATGATTGGAGGAAGGTATAAGGGGGATGTCAGGGGTAAGTTTTTTACACAGAGAGTGGTGGGTGCATGGAACGCACTGCCGGCAGAGGTTGTGGGGGCAGATACATTAGGGGCATTTAAGAGACTCTTAGATGGACACATGAATGATAGAAAAATGGGGGGCTATGTGGGAGGGAAGGGTTAGATAGATCTTAGAGCAGGATAAAATGTCGGCACAACATCGTGGGCCGAAGGGCCTATACTGTGCTGTAACGTTCTATGTTCTATGAATCCTCTCCTGCTTGTACTCGAGAAACAAAGGACTGCAGATGCTGGATTCTGGATGAAGAACACGATGATGCTGGAGGAACTCAGCAGGCCAGGCAGCATCCGTGGAGAAGATCAGGGGGGACAGGGAGCTGGAACTGACAACGGTAGTACCAGCACCGGCTCTCCCAGGGTCACATAGAAACATAGAAAACCTACAGCACAATACAGGACCTTCGGCCTACAAAGTTGTGCCGGACATGTCCCTACCTTAGAAATTACTAGGCTTACCCATAGCCCTCTATTTTTCTCAGCTCCATGTACCCATCCAACAGTCTCTTCAAAGACCCTATCGTATCCGCCTCCACCACCGTTGCCGGCAGCCCGTTCCCCACACTCACCACTCTCTGAGTAAAAAACTTACCCCTGACATCTCCTCTGTACCTACTCCCCAGCACCTTAAACCTGTGTTCTCTTGTGGCCACCATTTCAGCCCTGGGGAAAAGCCTCTGACTATCCACACGATCAATGCCTCTCATCATCTTATGCACCTCTATTAGGCCCCCCTCATCCTCCGTCGCTCCAAGGAGAAAAGGCCAAGTTCCCTCAACCTGTTTTCATAAGGCATGCTCCCCAATCCAGGCAGCATCCTTGTAAATCTCTTCTGCACCCTCTCTATGGTTTCCACATCCTTCCTGTAGTGAAAACATACACAGACACACACACACACGCACAATCCCGTGGGAAACAAGTTGCTTCAATTATGGTTCCTTTGGTGGACCAGTGGCTGCTCATTTGCTAAAAGCTGTGAAAGTTGTGCTTTTTTTAAATCACAGAGGCCACTGGCCAGATCACAGGCAGCCATTCAACAGCAGTGCAAGGGTTACTGACAGGAAGGGTCCATCAGCCCTTGGAAGCCACACATCATAGCTCTGTGGTCCTCAAACACTAAACCCAGCATCGCACATTCATGGAGCTTACAGGTTCTCGCCGCTGACCCTGAGACTCACTAGCTGTGTGTGTGTGTGTGTGTGTGTGTGTGTGTGTGTGTGTGTGTATGTGTGTGTGTGTGTGTCTGTGTGTGTCTGTGTGTGTCTCTCTCTCTCTGTGTCTGTGTGTGTCTCTCTCTCTCTGGCAGACACAAATGAACAGTGATACAGTCCCACAGTCACCAGTACACGCACAGTAACACAAAGACAAGCTCACTCCTTCACAGCCGTTCAGTCAGGCAGAATCATCTTGAACAGTCACACACACTCCAACACAAACTCAGATGCACTCACTTAGACATGTTAGACACACTCACACTCCAATGAACCACAGTCTGTCTATATTTGGATATAGTGTGTGTGTGTGTGTGTGTGTCTGTGTGTGTCTGTGTGTGTGTGTGTCTCTCTCTGACAGACACAAACGAACAGTGATACAGTCCCACAGTCACCAATACACACACAGTAACACAAAGACAAGCTCACTCCTTCACAGCCATTCAGTCAGGCAGAATCATCTTGAACAGTCACACACACTCCAACACAAACTCAGATGAACTCACTTAGACATGTTAGACACACTCACACTCCAATGAACCACAGTCTGTCTATATTTGGATATTGTGTGTGTGTGTGTGTGTGTGTGTGTGTGTGTGTGTGTGTGTGTGTGTGTGTATGTGTGTGTGTGTGTGTGTGTGTGTGTGTGTGTGTGTGTGTGTGTGTGTGAGAGAGAGAGAGTGTGTGTAAGAGAGAGTGTGTGTGAGGGTGTGTATGTGCATGACTGTGAGTGTGTGTGAGAGAGAGTGTGTGAGAGTGTGTGTGAGAGAAAGAGTGTGTGTGTGTTTGAGAGATTGTGTGTGAGAGAGTGTGTGAGTGTGAGTGTGTGTGAGAGTCTCTCTCTCTCTCTCTCTCACACACATGGCAAATGGTATTAATGCAAGAGAGTGGGATATGAAGAATAGCTGGGCTCTCCTTCAACAGCACAATAGCCTACTCCCATCTCTATTTCTTACAGTGAAGGTGCTGATGCTGGTGAGAGCCCAGCCTCAGTTGTGACTGACAGGGAGAAGGGCTGAGGGTTTCTCAGCTGCTGCTGAGCTGAGACGGCTGGACGAGGCTCTGAAGTTCACGCCTGGACCTGATCCATCAGGTTTCTCGGCTCTCGAGCAGCTTCTGCAGAGTAGTCTCACTGCACCGTCTCACACCCCCGACACCCTGGCTCTAGGCGTTGTGTCCCAACTGATAACGAGTTGGACAGAGTTTTGCACCTCACACCAGGGCCTGATCTGTCAGGTGTCCAACTGCTCGATCTCACGGTTCCATCTCACACCCCCGACACCCTGGCTCTCGGCACTGTTTGCGTCACTCTGGTCTGTGATTCAGACTTTCTGGGAGGAAATCTTGTCTCCTGTACCGAGACTGGTCTATACATGACTCCAGACTGACCATGTGGTTGTTCCTTAACTACTTTAGCTCAGGACCAATGAGGAATGGGTGATAAATGCCGGCATTCGCAGCAGCATTCAGACCCCAGGAGTGAATGAATAATAGAAATACGTTATCTGTAATAGTGGCATCTTAATATTCACTTCAGCCTTTTACTCCTCTCTCACACACACACACTCACACAATCACACACTCTCTCTCACACTCACACTCACACACACTCACACACTCACACACTCTCTCACACACTCACACTCTCACACACACACACTCACACACACACTCCCTCACACACTCTCTCTCACACTCACTCTCACACACATGCTCTCACATACACACACTCACACACACTCTCTCTCACTCTCACACTCTCTCACACACTCTCACACACTCTCACACACTCTCTCTCACACTCTCTCACACACTCTCTCTCTCACACTCTCTCACACTCTCACTCTTTCTCACACTCTCTCACACACTCTCTCTCTCACACTCTCACACGCTCTCTCTCACACTCTCTCACACTCACACACTCTCTCTCACACTCTCTCACACTCTCTCTCACACTCTCACACACACACTCTCTCACACTCTCTCACACTCTCTCTCACACTCTCACACACACACTCTCTCACACACTCTCACACTCTCTCTCACACTCTCTCTCACACTCTCTTTCACACACTCTCTCTCACACTGTCACACTCTCTCTCACACTCTCTCACACACTCTCTCTCACACACACTCTCTCACACACACTCTCACTCTCTCACACACAGACACAGACACAGACACACAGACACACAGACACACACACATACAACACATTCTAGGAACGTGGGTATTGCCAGAGAATGAAACCATCACCCTTCTACTTACGGACAACCCCCAAGGGTCGCTGTTTGAATCCTGTTGGACGAGCAGTTAGTTTGCTCCCCTTCAGAACACGGTTGTCACTCAGGAAGTGACGAGATGGACAGGATCACAGGCAACCAGCTTTCTTTTTCACCCGCAGCCAGTCAAGAGGGGAATCGGGACTGGGCTGAGTGTCCAGAGGAACACTGCTAATTGATGTTTGCAAGGCTGTCAATCTGAGGGAGGGGCGAAGTAGGAAATGGGTGATTGCTGATGTGTGGTTTATTTGGTCCTTATTTAGAGCAGCAGCTGCACATTGGTTGAAAAACTGTGCAAGTTTTATTTTAATACAAGAGTTACTATAACTGTTCCAATCATAAATTGTCGATGAGTTAATCAGATCTCATGATTCCAACTTTGTAACTCATATCACACAGAAGAGGAACTAAAACCAGTGCAGATCAGCCATGATCATATTGAATGTTGGGGCAGGTTTGAGGGCATTGATGGCTCACTCCTTGTGTCGTACCTGGCATCAGGGGTCCCCGGCTCTCAAATGCTGAACCCAGCACTGCACATCTGGGAAGGCTTTGGGCTGTGTTCATAGGCTGTGTCTCACTGGATATCAAAGGCTGTGTCTCACATATGCTCACACTGACAGTGAAACACACACACACACACACACACACACACACACAAACACACACACACACACATACACACACAGACACGCACACAGGCACACACATACAGACACACATACAGACACACACAAACAAACACACACACACGCGCACACAGACACACACAGAGCTAGTAACGACGGTGCTGATGATGGACTAGCTGGACAGAGCTGTTAATTGTCTCACTGTGCAAGCAGTTTCTGCAGATTAATCCCACTGCACCACCTCACACCCGCCAACGCCCTGACCCCAGGCCCTGTTGCAGATACCGCGCTAAATACACGGCAGGATTGCAAATGAACCCTTCTAGATCTGTAACCTGTCCAGGCGAACAAATTACCTCCGCCATGTTGTTGCTGTTTGGTGTTGTAAGCCCCAAAGCTGTTCAGTTAGCCAGACTGTCTGCACCTCTCTCTACAACATACACTCTCATCCCTGTCAGCTCATCAGCAGCTAGACACTCTCGTCCCTGCTTTTGCTGCCTCCTGACCTGACTATTCCAACAATCTCCTGTCCATGCCTCTCATCCTTCATTGAGGCTTCTGAACCATAGAACCATAGAACACTACAGCAGAGAAAACAGGCCATTTGGCCCTTCTAGACTGTGCCGAAACATTCCGCTAGTCCCATTGACCTGCACCCAGTCCGTAAGCCTCCAGACCTCTCCCACCCATGTATCTATCCAATTTATTCTTAAAACTTAAGAGCGAGCCCGCATTTACCACGTCAGATGGCAGCTCGTTCCACACTCCCACCACTCTCTGAGTGAAAAATTTCCCCCTAATGTTCCCCCTAAACCTTTCCCCTTTCACCCTAAAGCCATGTCCTCTAGTATTTATCTCTCCTAATCTAGGTGGGAAGAACCTACTCGCATTAACTCTGTCTATACCCCTCATAATTTTGTAAACCTCTATCAAATCTCCTCTCATCCTTCTACGCTCCAAGGAATAAAGTCCTAACCTGTTCAATCTTTCCCTGTAACTCAACCCCTGAAGACCCGGCAACGTTCTAGTAAATCTTCTCTGCACTCTTTCAACCTTACTGATATCCTTCCTGGGTACCATTCGAGAACTCACAAACACTGCCTTTCATTCATATAGCAACATTTCACATCCTTTCCTGAACACCTTGCCTCCAGTCACTGTTGTAACGGAGGGAAATGTGTGCATGGCTCGGTTCAGGGACGGTTAGGAATTGGTAATAATCCAACATCACCAGATCTCAGGAATAAAAAAAGAAACAAAAAAAATCTCAAGCATGAGTTGTAACAGCAGCATCTGAAAATCGGCTCCAGTCTTGTACCGATTCACGCGCGCATGCGCGCGCGTGCACACACACACACACACACACACACACACACACACACACACACACACACACACACACACACACACACACTCAGAGTCAGGAACGTGTTTGGTGACGCACAATGCCTTGCACACACACCCTGATGTTACAAGCCAGGTTGCTACTTGGTGAATGTCCCTTTAAGTCACCTGGACAATAGACCAGTAGTGAGTGTGTGGTGTCATCTACAAGACGGCAAGACTATAACTGGAGCGTACTGGCTGTTTGCGCACAGAGTCGGAGAGAGAGGGGGAGAGAGAGAGAGAGAGACACTGACTGCCAGTCTCTGTATCTATGGATGAAGAACAATAGTTGTGTCTGTCACTGCAATCCATGCATGGATTTTTGGAGCAATCCAGTGGAGTCCAATTTGTCGTTAACCTGTAGAGGGAAACAGGTATTTCTGTGGGCGGCCACGTATTGAATGCCCTCGGGGTAGCAGATACTTTGGAACAAAGCAGTGGAGAGCTTCGGAGATTGAGGTGTCGTATTGGTTCCATCATGGAACATGTGGATTTTGTAAATTCTCTCTACATTCTCTCTACATTTTCTTTTCAGTCAACAGTGGGTTTGCAAAAGCCTTTACTCACGTCCTACCTTAGGGGTTGCTGAACTGAACTTTGAGAACTATTCCTGGACTTGGGATTTGGGAATTTGCCACGCACACACACACACACACACACACACACACACACACACACACACACACACACTTCGAGTTTAGTTTTGGGGTCAATGTTTAACATCTAACGTTTTTACTTTTCTTATTATTACAAGGAGTTATTAATAAAATAGTTTCTAACACTTGTACATGGCTCGTTGTGTTTCAATTGTTGCTGTACGTAACAATCAAAACACCCAGTGAAATGCATCTTTTGCGTAGAGTGTTCTGGGGGCAGCCCGCAAGGGTCGCCATGCTTCTGGTGCATGACAAAGTCTGACAAACATAATGAATGGGTAGCACGAACAAATCCACCTACACATACACAGACAAAGTTCACCGACATGTGCACGGAAACACATTCTGGGCATGTGGATATTGTCAGAGAATGAAATCGTCCTTCTAGTCACTGGAGGAGCCCGGGAGGGTTGCTGTTTGGATCTTGTTGGACAAGCAGTTTGAACCCCTTCAGAACATGGTTACCAGACGAGAAGCACTGTTGCAGAAGATCAGTTTCAGCTACAGCTTCTCCCTTCAGCCATCAGGAGAGAGCCAAGTGTTCAGATGACTTCTGACTTCAGATTTCTTCGAGCAGCAGCTGCCAATTTGTTGGAAAGCCGCGAAAGTCCTTTTTTTAAAAAAATTCGTCGAGAGATTAACCATTTCACATCTCAAACAGTGCAAGGGTTGTCGATTGGGAGGGTCAATCACGCTCGTAGGTCAAACTCTTCCCAAAATCTGGGGTCCATGGCTCTCAAGATAAGGTTCCTCATGGAAAGCTTATTCAGAAAGTCAGGAGGCATGGGATCCAGGGAAACTTGGCTGTGTGGATTCAGAATTGGCTCACCCACAGAAGACAGAGGGTGGTGGTAGATGGAGCATATTCTGCCTAGAGGTCGGTGACCAGTGGTGTTCCGCAGGGATCTGTTCTGGGACCCCTGCTCTTTGTGATTTTTATAAATGACTTGGATGCGTATGCGGAAGGGTGGGTTAGTAAGTTTGCTGATGATACAAAGGTTGGTGGTGTTGTGGCTAGTGTAGAAGGTTGCTGTAGATTACAACAGGACATTGATAGGATGCAGAACTGGGCTGAGAAGTGGCAGATGGAGTTCAACCCGGCTAAGTGTGAAGTGATGCACTTCGGGAGATTGAATTGGAGGGCAGAATACAAGGTTAATGGCAGGACTCTTAGCAGTGTGGAGGAACAGAGGGAGCTTGGGTTCCACATTCATAGATCCCTCAAGTTTGCCACACAGGTCGATTGGGTTGTTAAGAAGGCGTATGGAGTGTTGGCCTTCATGAGTCAGGGTACTGAGTGCAAGAGCTGCGAGGTGATGTTGCAGCTCGATAGAACTCTGGTCAGACCACACTTGGAGTATTTGTGTTCAGCTCTGGTCGCCTCATTATAGAAAGGATGTGGAAGCTTTAGAGAGGGTGCAGAGGAGATTTACCAGGAAGTTGCCTGGATTGGAGAGCATGTCTTATGAGGATAGGTTGAATGAGCTAGGGCTTTTCTCTTTGGAGAGGAGGAGGATGAGGGGTGACTTGACACAAGTGTACAAGATGATAAGAGGCATAGATCGAGTGGACAGTCAGAGACTTTTTCCCAGGGCGACAATGGCTAACATGAGGGGACATAATTTTAAGGTGATTAGAGGAAAGTATAAGGGGGATGTCAGGCATATGTTTTTCACACGGAGAGTGGTGGGTGTGTGGAACGCATTGCCGGCAGAGGTTGTGGGGACAGATACATTAGGGACATTTAAGAGACTCTTAGATAGACACATGAATGATAAAGAAATGGGGGGCTATGTGGGTGGGAAGGGTTAGATAGATCTTAGAGCAGGATAAAATGTCGGCACAACATTGTGGGCTGAAGGGCCTGTACTGTGCTGTAATGTTCTATGTTCTATATGTTCAAACACTCAAGCCAACAACGCACATTCGGGAAGATTTCAGGCTGTTCTCTCAGTGCTGACCTTAAACGTAATTGTCAGGGTCTGGTACACATTCACATCTGCCAAACGCACTGTAGCTCCTTGCCCATGCTGTTCCCACCTCCCAAACCAACAACCTCGACCAAAGAAAGACAAAGGAGTCAGGTGTACGGTAACACTACTCATTGCAGGTTCCCCTCCGAGTCACGCACCATGCCGATACGGAAACATAATGGCCATTCCTTCACCGTTACTGGATCTAACTCCTGCAGCTCTACGCTTCTGTGCTCTTGTCCTTCCTGTTGGTAGAGATTGTCGGTTTGGTATAGCAGGAACGTAGGGGCAAGTATGGTAGTGTAGCAGTTAGCGTGACGCTATTACAGCACCAGCGACCCGGGTTCAATTCCGGCCGCTGTCTGGAAGGAGTTTGTGCCTTCTCCCCGTGTCTGCGTGGGTTTCCTCCGGGTGCTCTGGTTTCTTCCCACATTCCAAAGATGTATGGGCTAGGAAGCTGTGGGCGTGCTATGTTGGCGCCAGAAGCGTGGTGACACTTGTGGGCTGCCCCCAGAGCACTCTGCGCAAAAGGATGCATTCCACTGTGCGTTTCGATGTACATGTGACCAATAAAGAAATCTTATCTATAGCCTAGGAGAAAAACTGCAGTGAATTTTATAGAAGGCAGCCTTGGACACTGGGTGGGAATCTACTGCAGAATGTCCTGGGGCCCGAATGTCTGATCTCCAACACCCAATAACAATCTTCCTATGTGTGAAGTTGATGAGCTATTGGAATGCATCAGAATGTTAAACTGTGGTACAGCTCTCCCAATTTAGACACTGGTTTGCAAAAGTGATACTTCCTTATTCAGTTTGGTTCCATTTCACCCGAAGGTTAGCAAGTGGTCACCTAGTCATCTACACAAATGCATCTAATGATGAATGTATTTGGTCTTGCTGCATCATTAAACATTATTCCTTCAAACAAGGAAAGAACAGACCTCCGTTAGGTCATACCATAAGATAAGATCTCTTTATTCGTCACATGTACATCAAAACACACAGTGAAATGAATCTTTTGTGTAGACTGTTCTGGGGGCAGCCCGCAAGTGTCGCCACGCTTCCGGCGCCAACATAGCGCGCCCACAACTTCCTAACCCGTACGTCTTTGGAATGTGGGAGGAAACCGGAGCACCCGGAGGAAACCCACGCAGACACGGGGAGAACGTACAAACTCCTTACAGACAGCGGCCGGAATTGAACCTGGGTTGCTGGCGCTGTAAAGCATTATGCTAACCGCTACACTGCTGTGCCTGCCAATAAACTTGAACTTGAAGTCCACATAGTTTGTATTTGTATTTTTACAGAGTAAAACATCCCATGTAATTACCAGAAGGACTGCAGTGGCTCAGGATACCATCTCAGCCCCAACCCACTGGCTTCCCAGTTCTGGTCGCCTCATTATAGGAAGGATGTGGAAGCGTTGGAAAGGGCGCAGAGGAGATTTACCAGGATGCTGCCTGGTTTAGAGAGTATGAGGAGAAGACTAAGGGAGCTGGGGCTTTATTCTTTGGAGAGGAGGAGGATGAGAGGAGACATGATAGAGGTGTACAAAATATTAAGAGGAATAGATAGAGTGGACAGCCAGCGCCTCTTTCCCAGAGCACCAATGCTCAATACAAGAGGGCATGGCTTTAAAGTAATGGGTGGGAGATATCAGAGGAAGGTTTTCTTACCCAGAGAGTGGTTGGGGCATGGAATGCGCTGCCTGGGGCGGTGCTGGAGGCAGGTACATTGGTCAAATTCAAGAGATTGCTAGATAAGCATGTGGAGGAATTTAAAATAGAGGGATATGTGGGAGGAAGGGGTTAGATAGTCTTAGGCGTGGTTTAAAGGTTGGCATGACAATGTGGGCCAAAGGGCCTTTATTGTGCTGTACTGTTCTATGTTCCCAGAAATTAGTAAATTGGAAAGAGTGACATGAACAGAGTTTGCTCAACCTACCAAAGCCATCAGTTTAACCCCCTGTGTGTGTATCTGTGATACAATAGAAACTCAGGGAAGAGGGCATTAACTTCGCTGAACCTAATGAAACCACAATTTCCTCCTTCTCGGGAGCGTAGCTGTGTGCTTGTGCTCTGGTTGATCACAGTGGTTTGCAACTGAAATGCAACAGGCCGATCAAGAATGCAGATCACCAACGCTCCATCTGTAAACAAAGGGAGTTGTGTCAGAAGCTACTTGTCTCTTCCAACATAATCAATGTGCCACCACCTCTGGTCTGTCCTTCAAGAGCAACAGGAGCTACCAAGGGATTGTGCAGGAAGAGGTTGGCATATTATATGGAAGGAACGACCTTCTGAGGATGACACCCTCTGGGAGTACAAGTGCACAGCTCGTTGAAGTAGACAGGGTGGTGAAGAAGGCATTTAGCACGCTGGCCTTCATCAGTCAAAGCGTCGAGCTCACAAACAGGGACACAATCTTGCAGTTATATAAGTTGGTGGGGCTGCACTTCGAGTATTGCGTGCAGTTTTGGTCACCCCGCTGTAGGAAAGACGTCGGCAAACTGGAGCGGGTACAGAAGAGATTTACGAGGATGCTGCCTGGATTAGAGGGCCTGAGTTATAGGGATAGGTTGCATCTTTATTCCTTGGAGCGTAGGAGAATGAGGGGTGACCTCATAGAAGAATGAGGGGTATGGATAACGTGGACGTTCGCAGTCTTTTCTCCAGGGTTGGGAAGTCCATGACGAGAGGGCAAAGATGCAAAGTAAGAGGGGAGTTTTAAGAGTCCTGAGAGGTAACTCCTTCACACAGAGGGTGGGGAGTACCTGGAACGAGCTGTCAGAGGAAGTGGTTGAGGCGGGTACAGCTGCAACATTTAAGAGGCATTTGGAGAGGTACATGGAGGGGAGGGGCTTGGAGGGTCATGGGCCGAATGCGGGCTAGTGGAAACAGCAGGGAGGATGCTGTGGTCGGCGTGGACCAGTTGGTTCGAAGAGCCTGTTTCCGTGCTGTGTGACTCTATGACAGAACCTCTCAGAGTCAAACTAATCTGCAAAGACTTCAATGATCGGGAAATCGTACTTCCTCCTGTTGTATTCTTGGGGGGGGGGGTCGTGGCTGTCATGTGACAGCACTGCCCACTACCTGGTCGGAAGACACACCACTGCCAACCAAGGTTTGGCTCCACTCCACCCATCAGCGCACCCCTGACCATTGGTCCCTTTAAGCACCTTTGTACTGGGCCTTGGGCCATTGGCCTTTGTGATCGATTAGTCCTTGCTGGCACCGAGCCATTGGCCCCCTGTAACTTACCTGGGCTGGACCCCCCAGCCCTCCAGCACTATAAAGGGCGCTAAATGTGCTTGGCTTGTTCTCTTTTGCCTGCCCTGAGGGACCACCCTACTTCTCTCCAGGCCGAGGACCGTGGAAAGGAGCTGGAGAAATCGTTGGTGAGGTGTGCACTGTTAAGGGGTTGGGAGCATTTTAGTTAGTGTCCCTGGTAGCAAGGAGCCATGCCTGCACTGAGTCAAGGGGTGGCAGGTAACGGATTGTTTTTCCTTGATTGTCTGTACCTAGTTCGTTGTGTGTGTGTGTGTGTGTGTGTGTGTGTGTGTGTGTGTGTGTGTGTGTGTGTGTGTGTGTGTGTGTGTGTGTGTGTATTTTACCCGTTGTGATTTTTTCACGCTCGTTATAAACCGTGCGTGCGCGTGTGTTGTTCCTGTTACTATTTTCCCACATTAGTCTCTTGTAAATAATTCACTCCTCTCCAGACTGTGTTCAGAGTCCTCACCTTCTGAGACCCTGAATCTGTTCTGCAACACCTGTCACCTCAAGACACCATGAGCAGCAGCTTGGACGTACCTACCACTGACAATCTGTCCGTGAGCTTGTTCTCAGGGAGCTGTGATGGGGACAGATTTCAGCAAAAAACCCAGTGAACTAACTCAAACTGAGGCCTCTTCCCCATCACACCACCCCCCTCCCCACTGGCTGCCTCCTGAGCCACCAATGTCTCCCCCGTCTGTCTATGTCTCAGCTTTACTCAACCCGGTCCACTTCCCATTTGCCCTTCTCTTACATCTACACTTGGTCCAAGTTCAAATTCAAGTTCCTTTATTGTCATTGACCCATATGCCATAAAAACACATGGAGGAACGAAATGTCGTTTCCCCCAGACTTACACAACAGAGGACACACATAGAACAGAGGACATACAATAAATGCAGACAGAAAAACTGTGCAAGCACAAACATTGCAAAAAAATGGTATATACAGAACACAGATTTAGCGCAGAGTTAGTGCAAAACTGAGTTGGACGAAGAAAATACAGAACTCAGTGTGTTACACTAATTGTATAAACATGTTCAGCAGCAACCAAAGTTCTTATACACCGTTGTGCAAACCAGGACTTTTGACACGGCATTTGTCTGAGACTGTCTCCAGGGTATTCGGGAGCCTGACAGCCTGGGGGGATAAAACTGTTGTACAGTCTAGTAGTTCTGGCCCGGATGTTCCGGTACCGCTTGCCAGACGGCAGTGGGACAAATAGGTCGTGGGAGGGATGAGAGGGGTCATCTATGATTCTGCAGACCTTGAGTGTGCATCGGGTGTTGTAGACGTCCAGGATGCAGGGTGGAGGCAGCAGATCAAACCCGCAATTTCCCCTTAAAAATAACCCCCACCTCTCCGAGCCTCCACACCCAGACTCACCTCTTAAAGATGTTGACCTCTACGTAGTTCCTCATCTCCTCCAGTCCTTCGCACCACTGCCCATCTCCAGGCTCAATATCCCTCCCTTCCAGGGTTCCAGCCGTGTGCCTCTTCCCGACCTGATGGATCTGGCTGGAAGGTGATGATATTGATGTTGGTTTATTATTGCCACTTGTACTGAGGTACAGCGAAAAACTTGTCTTGCAAACCGATCGTACAGGTCAATTCATTACACAGTGTGTGTAACTGAGTTAGTACAGAGTGCATTGAGGTAGTACAGGTAAAAACAATAACAGTACAGAGTAAAGTGTCACAGCTACAGAGAAAGTGCAGTGCAATAAGGTGCAAGGTCACAACAAGGTAGATCATGAGGTCAGAGTCCAGCTCATCGTATAAGGGAACCGTTCAATAGTCTTATCACAGTGGGGTAGAAGCTGTCTTTAAGTCTGGTGGTACGTGCCCTCAGGCTCCTGTATCTTCTACCCGATGGAAGATGAGAGAAGAGAGAATGACCCGGGTGGGTGGGGTCTTTGATTATGCTGGCTGCTTCACCAAGGCAACGCGAGGTAAAGACAGAGTCCAAGGAGGGGAGGCTGGTGTCTGTGATGTGCTGAGCTGTGTCCACAACTCTCTGCAGTTTCTTGCGGTCCCGGGCAGAGCAGTTGCCGTCTGAGTTGTGCTGTGAGAGGCTGCTCGAGACGTGAGACAACTTGAGGCCGGCTCCTAGTGTGAGCTTCCGTACTCCACCCAATGTCCATCACCAGCTGAGACGTGTACTATCCATTTCTCATGCTCCCGGATGGAGGCAGTTAAGATTCTACCATTTTGCTGGGCGCACAGTATGGGTGAGTTATAGTGCGTGAGGGTTATTCTGAATGAGTGTGCCAATGTGTGTCAGTGTGCATCTGTGTCTGTGTACACACACAAAGTGCTGGAGGAACTCAGCGGGTCAGGCAGCATCCGTGGAGGGAAATGAACAGTCGACGTTTCGGGTCGAGGCCCTTCATCAGGTATGGAAAGTAAGAGGGGAGAAGCAGGAATGAGAGGGTTGGGGGAGGAGCGCACGCAGGCAGGTGACAGGCGAGTCCAGGCGAGAGGGGGAAGGTAGGTGGGTGGGGGACAGCGGGAGGTGTCAGAAGCTGAGAGGTGATCCGTGCAAGAGGCAGAGGGCTGAAGGAGGAGGAATCCGGTAGGAGAGGGCAGTGGACCATGGAATAAAGGGAAGGAGGTTGGGGAAGGGATGGGCAGGTCATGAGGACAGGGAGAAAGGGGAAAGGGAGGAGAGAGAAACAGGAATAAGGGGAGACAAAAGAATGGGGGGGTGGAGGGAGAAAGGGGGGGGAAAGGGGGAAAATAATGGGGGGGGACACCTATCATCTGCCTGCGTGTGCTCCTCCCCCTCCCCCATCTTATTCCCGCTGCTTATTCCGGTGAGATCCCCCCCCCCCTTTTTTCCCTCCTCCCCCCCAACTTCTTCGTCTTCCCTTGTTCCTGTGGCCCCCTCCCACTTCTCTTTCCCCACCCCCCCCTCACCTCCCCCCCCCCCCCCCACCGCCCTGAAAGAAACAGAGAAACATAGAAAACCTACAGCACAATACAGGCCCTTCGGCCCACAAAGCTGTGCCGGACATGTCCCTACCTTAGAAGTTACCAGGCTGACCCATAGCCCTCTATTTTACTCAGCTCCATGTACCTATCCAACAGTCTCTTAAAAGACCCTATCGTATCCGCCTCCACCACCGTTGCCGGCAGCCCATTCCCCGCACTCACCACTCTCTGAGTAAAAAACTTACCCCTGACATCTCCTCTGTACCTGCTCCCCAGCACCTTAAACCTGTGTCCTCTTGTGGCCACCATTTCAGCCCTGGGGAAAAGCCTCTGATTATCCACACGATCAATGCCCCTCATCATCTTATACACCTCTATCAGGTCCCCCCTCATCCTCCGTCGCTCCAAGGAGAAAAGGCAGAGTTCCCTCAACCTGCTTTCATAAGGCATGCTCCCCAGTCCAGGCAACATCCTTGTAAATCTCCTCTGCACCCTTCCTATGGCTTCCACATCCTTGCTGTAGTGAGGTGACCAGAACTGAGCACAGTACTCCAAGTGGGGTCTGACCAGGGTCCTATATAACTGCAACATTACCTCTCGGCTCCTAAATTCAATTCCGTGATTGATGAAGGACCTGCCCATCTATTCCCCGCCTCCTTCACTTTATTCCATGGTCCACTGACCTCTCCTACCAGACTCCTTCTTCTTCAGCCCTTTGCCTCTTGCACGGATCACCTCTCAGCTTCTTACATCTCCCCCTGTCCCCCACCCACCTACCTTCCCCCTCTCGCCTGGACTTGCCTGTCACCTGCCTGCGTGTACTCCTCGCCCCCCCCCCCCCCCCCCCCCCCCACCTTCTCATTCTGGCTTCTGCCCTCTTCCTTTCCAGTCCCGATGAACAGTCTCGACCTGAAACGTTGACTGTTTATTCCCCTCCACAGATGCACCCTGACCCGTTGAGTTCCTCCAGCATTGTGTGTGTGTGTTGTTCCAGATTCCAGCATCTACAGAATCTCTTGTGGCCCCCGATGTTAGAAAGAGTTTGACACTCCCAAGTCAGTAACTCTTGGACTGTTTCAAAGTGTTCCTGAGCTCTGGTGTGGTTGGTGACTAAATTTTGCAGCTTTTCAACAGAGGCCAACAGAACTTCACGTCAGAAGTCATCTGTTTCCTACCTCACCCCGCACTGGGGTTCACAGCCTCTCAAACAACAGATCAGCTGTGTTTCTCCCTGCGCTCGGCCGACTCCAAGATCCTGCTGGCAGTCAAAGGGGAAGTTGGTGAACTGGGATCCTGTTCGACTTAGCTCTTGCAAAGTGAGAAGCAAAAAAACCGCTCGTCGGACAAGATTCAAGTAGCGACCCTCCCGGGATTCTCCAGTGAGTACAAGAAGGATAGCTTCATTCTCCGCCAATGTCCCGTGTGTTGTGCGTGCATGTGCCCTTGTCTGAGCGTCTCTGTGTGTCTGAATGTGTGTGTGCCCCTGCATGCACGCGTGTGTGAGAGTGAGTGTGTGTGTGAGGGTGTCTGCGCTTTGCAGATATGGTGGTCTCACGCACCTTTGATTCCATGGGGAAATCTGTGTCTATTAAATGACTGCGTGAGAGTGCGAGTATATTTCAGGGTTCATGTCACTAAACTTTAATAACCTCGGTCTTGGAAGCTCCAATGATCCCAAGTTCCAACAGCTCTCTGGGAGCAGAGTTGGTTTATTATTGTCACTTGTACCGAGGTGCAGTGAAAAACTTGTCTTGCATACCGATTGTACAGGTCAATTCATTACACAGTGCAGTTACAGTGAGTTAGTACAGAGTGCATTGAGGTAGTACAGGTAAATACAATAACAATACAAAGTGTCACAGCTACAGAGAAAGTGCAGTGCAATAAGGTGCAAGGTCACAACAAGGTAGATCTTGAGGTCAGAGTCCATCTCATTGTATAAGGGAACCGTTCAATAGTCTTATCACAGTGGGGTAGAAGCTGTCCTTAAGCCTGGTGGTACATGCCCTCAGGCTCCTGTATCTTCTACCCAATGGAAGAGGAGAGAAGAGAGAATGACCCGGGTGGGTGGGGTCTTTGATCATGCTGGCTGCTTCACCCTGTAACTTGTAGTCCACATCCCAGCTGTTGTTAGGGGGCCTATGTATAACTGCTATTAGGGTCCTTTTACCCTTGCTGTTTCTTAACTCCATGTCCCTCCAATAGTGTGACACTCTTGCATGTGTATCACTGAATCCCTCAGTACGATCTCTCCAACAGCAATCCTCCCTCAGTGTTGTCCCTCCAATTGTGCAGCTTGCCCCTAGTACTCTACCTCTGACTATGCACCTCTCCCTCAATACTGATCCTCACTATACCTCAGTACCAACTCTCCAACAATGCAGCCTTGCTCAGTACCGCCCCTTCAACTGAGCACAACTCTCCCTCGGTACTATTATTCGTACAGCCCTGAGCAGTGATAATGTCAGTGCCTGGGTTAAATGGGTTAATCATTTGCTGGTAAAATATACCAACGCGATACTTCCTTATTTTGTTTCCCTTTTCTGTGAACACCTTCTCTGTATTTCACTGTAAACACTTTCTAATGACCTACACTGGTAGCTGCAGAGAGGAGGTCACTGAACTCAAGTAACACTTGTCAACGATTACTCCACAGACAAGCAGTGGACAAGTCCCAGGTAATTAGTGTCATGAAGTTATACAGCATGGAAACAGGCCCTTTGGCTCAACAGGTCCATGCTGACCAAGACGCCCCATCCAAGCTAGTCCCATTTGCCAGCGTATGACCCATAACCTTCCAAACCTTTCCAATCCGTGTACCTGTCCAACTGTCTTTTAAAGGTTGTTATTTTCCAATAACTCTTGACATTGGTTAATTATTAATACCATGAATATAATTCACTCCCACAACCAAAGTGCGGTGTTGTTGATGCTGTGACATTGCACAGATTCCAATCATTGACGTACTCTTAAGGTTTCTACTTATTACTGAGTCCTGGGCTCAGGATTCATAGAACAATACAGCACAAATACAGGCCCTTCGGCCCACAATGTTGTGCTGACCTTTGAACCTCAACTAAGACTATCTAACCCCTTCCTCCCACATATCCCTCTATTTTAAATTCCTCCATATGCTTATCTAGTAATCTCTTGAATTTGACCAATGTACCTGCCTGCACCACCGCCCCAGGCAGCGCATTCCATGCCCCAACCACTCTCTGGGTAAAAAACCTTCCTCTGATATCTCCCTTGAACTTCCCACCCATTAATTAAAAGCCATGCCCTCTTGTATTGAGCATTGATGCCCTGGGAAAGAGGTGCTGGCTGTCCACTCTATCTATTCCTCTTAATATTTTATACACCTCTATCATGTCTCCTCTCGTCCTCCTCCTCTCCAAAGAGTAAAGCCCCAGCTCCCTTAGTCTCTCCTCATAATGCATCCTCTCTAAACCAGGCAGCATCCTGGTAAATCTCCTCTGCACCCTTTCCAACACCTCCACATCCTTCCTATAATGAGGCAACCAGAACTAGACACAGTACTCCAAGTGTGGTCTAACCAGCATTTTGTCGAGCTGCATCATTACCTCATGGCCCTTAAACTCGATCCCACGACTTATGAAAGCTAACATCCCATAAGCTTTCTTAACTACCCTATCCACCTGTGAGGTAACTTTCAGGGATATGTAAATATGAACCCCAAGATCCCTCTACTCCTCCATACTACCCAGAATCCTGCCATTAACTTTGTACTCTGCCTTGGAGTTTGTCCTTCCAAAGTGTACCACCTCACACTTCTCCGGATTGAACTCCATCTGCCACTTCTCAGCCCAGCTCTGCATCCTATCAATGTCCCTCTGCAATCTTCGACAGTCCTCCACACTATCCAGAACACCACCAACTTTTGTGTCATCTGAAAACTTGCCAATCCACCCTTCTCTTCCTGACTGTTACACAGAACGCTTTCCCAGTTTGAGGGATAGAGATCTTGTGGGACCGGAGCCCAAAAATTGGAGTCACAATGTCGAGAGTGTTGCACTGTCCAGGGGCAATGCTGAGGGAGTGCTGCACTGTGGAAGGGGCAGCACTGTGAGTGAGCGCTATACTATTGGCAGGACAATGCTGAGGGAGTGCTACACTGGATGAGGAGCGGTACTCAGGGAGTGCTGCACTGTGGTGGGGCGGTGGATGGTGGGGGCAGTGCTGAGGGAGTGCTACACTGGATGAGGAGCGGTACTCAGGGAGCGCTGCACTGTGAGATGGGCAGTGCTGGGGGACTGCTGCAATTTCAGAGGAACATAACTGAAGGAATGCCCCACTGCTTCTTTTGGGAGACCCCATTTCTTCTTCCAATTGAATATTAAATTGTCCTTGCAATTTATTAGTTTTTTTTAATATTCAAACATGGTTTTAATTTCTTTAATTATAATATATTCTGTAGAACAGGGTCTTGGTTTCAACCCCTCGACCAACATCACACTTTAATCGATGATCCAGACATCATCATCACCTCTGTCTGTGGGATCCTGCTGTGCACAATTTGCCTGTCAAGATCCCTGGTCAAAGAAGAGTCTTGCAAGGCTTCCATTGCCTGTCAGATGTTTTGGGATGTCACAGAACCATAGAACACTACAGCACAGAAAACAGACCATTTGGCCCTTCTAGTCTGTGCCAAAACTTTATTCCGCTAGTCCCATTGACCTGCACCCGTCCATGTAATAGAGGGCGTACTTCTCAATGCAAGTGCAAATTTGCGGATGTTTGAGCTCCACCACAAAACTTCAGGAAGAATTCAACAGCAAATGCATGGAGAAATTCCCAGCAAACAACTGTGTGGGAATTTGAACTTCAGTTTCTGCTTGCATGGGCCTCTCAAAGTTACACAGCATAAAAAGCATGAAACTATTTCCCCTTTAGCAGAAACTTCAGGCTAATATTACTGGTTATAGCATTTTCAGAAGATTTAAGGAAGATAAAAGGTTCAGTGTGCCGGTTTTAGCTATGATAAATCAGAATGCACACCAGTTTTAAAAAAACGGCAATGTGGAAACAGGATGTCTGAGGAACACACTTTCTAACTTAATCCCTGTAAATCACTGGACAGAGCCCATTAACACACGGAGTGAAATGAAACTGTGAATTCTTCAAATTCTTCAAATTCTTCAAAGCGGTTTGAATCTCGAGAGCTGCTGGGCAGGTGGAGAGGTTTAATTCACTATTCTCTCTTTCAGACCCTGACGGCAGGAAACTGAGGGAACATCCGGGATCGGACAATGATCGGGAAATTGTACTTCCTCCTGGCACTTCTCCAAGGTACCAGCAGCAGATCAGATGTACTGTATCAACAGCTGACAGATCTTTGCATGATATCATTCTCAGTGAGCTGTGATGGGGACTGATTTCAGCAGAGAGACCCAGTGAACTAAACTTGCACTGAGGGCCTTTCATCATTCCCTCCACCCCACCCCACCCCACCCCACCCCCTCCCCACCCCCTCCCCACCACCCCAATGCTGGTGGCATGCACTGCTCCTGGTCCGACAATGTATAATGCTCTCATCCCTGGTTTCAAATCCAACTTCCTGCCCTCACAAGACAAATTAGAATGAAGACGTTTTGTGGACCCTCTGCTTTGCTTTGTACTTCTGTACAGTTTTTGTGTATGGAAAAAGGAACTAAATTATTAGACTTCTGTGCTTGTGTGTCTATATTATACATTGGGCCAGTCAAGGCAATTGCTCCAAAGAGCTTGGGAGAGGAGAAATGTACGTTCTTATGACGGAATGTACAAAATCTACCACTTGAACTTGGACGCGAGGGTATCATAAAAGGAAAAGCCACCAGCATGTACTTGGTTAACAGGAGGAAAACAGACATTTGGAGGAAGTGGTGAGGTGCCGGGGGAACTGTGCGATCATGGGGAGAACGTGAATCTTCCTATCTCTGTAACCTCCTACAGCCCCCATACCACTCACTGTCTCTGCAGCCTCCTTAAGCCGATACCCCTCCATTTCTCAGCAACCCCCTCAGCCCCTACACCCTTCCCTAGCTTTGTAACTACCTCCCCTCTTCATCTCCGTAACCTCCCCCAGCCCCTCTATCCTTACTATTTCAGTAACTTTCAATAGTCATTTCCCTTCCCTCATCATAGAACATAGAAACATAGAAAACCTACAGCACAATTCAGGCCCTTCAGCCCACAAAGCTGTGCCGAACGTCCCAACTTTAGAAATTACTAGGCTTACCCATAGCCCTCTATTTTTCTCAGCTCCATGTACTTATGCAAAAGTCTCTTAAAAGACCATATCGTATCCGCCTCCACCACCGTTGCCGGCAGCCCGTTCCATGCACTCACCACTCTCTGAGTAAAAAACTTACCCCTGACATCTCCTCTGTACCTACTCCCCAGCACCTTAAACCTATGTCCTCTTGTGGCAACCATTTCAGCCCTGGGGAAAAGCCTCTGACTATCCACACAATCAATGCCTCTCATCATCTTATACACCTCTATCGGGTCCCCCCTCATCCTCTGTCGCTCCAAGGAGAAAAGGCCAAGTTCACTCAACCTGTTTTCATAAGGCATGCTCCCCAATCCAGGCAACATCCTTGTAAATCTCCTCTGCACCCTTTCTATGGCTTCCACATCCTTCCTGTAGTGAGGTGACCAAAACTGAGCACAGTACTCCAAGTGGGGTCTGACCAGGGTCCTATATAGCTGCAACGTTACCTCTCGGCTCCTAAATTCAATTCCACGGTTGATGAAGGACAATACACCGTATGCCTTCTTAACCACAGAGTCAACCTGTGCAGCTGCTTTGAGCGTCCTATGGACTCGGACCCCATCATCTCTTAATGAGGGGTGAGCTGCCTTCTCGAACCACTGCAGTCTGTGTGATGAAGATGCCTTCCCTGCGTTGTTGACAATGAGTTCCAGGTTTTAGACCCATCAACAATGAAGAAATGGCAACACATATCCAAGTCTGAGAGGGTATTCCCCCTAACCTGCTACCCTTGGTGTTCTGGTGGGAAAGATCACTGGTTTGGGAGGTGATGTTGGCAAATAACGGCAGTGCATTTTGTAAACTGTGCACACTGCAACCACTGTGTGCTGGCGCTGGAGGGTGTAAGTGTGCAGCCCCAAGGAAAGCAAAACAAGAAATGTATATAAAGGGACTCTGATCTGCAAAGTTCCACATAGGTAGTACCCAAGGTCAAGATCGAACATTTTAGGGTTACAAAATTATGAGGGGTATAGACAGAGTAAATGCGAGTAGGCTCTTTCCACCTAGATTAGGAGAGATAAGTACGAGAGGACATGGCTTCAGGGTGAAAGGGGAAACGTTCAGGGGGAAATTAGGGGGAACTTCTTCACTCAGAGAGTGGTGGGAGTGTGGAACGGGCTGCCATCTGACTTGGTAAATGTGGGCTCACTCTTAAGTTTTAAGAATAAATTGGATAGATACATGGATGGGAGAGGTCTGGAGGGTTATGGACTGGGTGCAGATCAATGGGACTAGTGGAATAAAGTTTCAGCACAGACTAGAAGGGCCGAATGGCCTGTTTTCTGTGCTGTAGTGTTCTATGGTTCTATTTTACAAACTCAGTGAATCAGGCACAGTAGGGTAGCAGTTAGCATGACGCTATTGCAGTGCTAGCGACCCGGGTTCAATTCTGGCCACTGTCTGTCAGGAGTTTGTACGTTCTCCCCGTATGTCTGCGTGGATTTCCTCCGGGTGCTCCCACATTCCAAAGACGTACGGGTTAGGAAGCTGTGGGCATGCTATGTTGGCGCCGGAAGCGTGGCGACACTTGCGGGCTGCCCCCAGAACACTCTAGGCAAAAAGATGAATTTCACTGTGTGTTTCGATGTACATGTGACTGATAAAGATATCTCATCTTAGCACGATGTGAACACAAGAGGAGGCCATTCAGCCATCCACCCTCAGCCAGCTCTTTCACTCAGCTCTTTAATTAGTCCAAACACCTCAATCCTTACCCTCAGCGAGTAAATTATCCCAAAAATATATTTGGTTCCCCCTTTGAAATTTAGTATTGAATGACTCCCAGGGCACCAATGCTCAATACAAGAGGGCATGGCTTTAAGGTAATGGGTGGGAAGTTCAAGGGAGATATCAGAGGAAGGTTTTTTACCCCAGAGAGTGGTTGGGGCGTGGAATGCGCTGCCTGGGGCGGTGGTGGAGGCAGGTACATTGGTTAAATTCAGGAGATTACTAGATAAGCATATGGAGGAATTTAAAATAGAGGGATATGTGGGAGGAAGGGGTTAGATAGTCTTAGGTGAGGTTTAAAGGTCGGCACAAATTGTGGGCCGAAGGGCCTGTATTGTGCTGTGCTGTTCTATGTTCTCTGTTCTATTCATTGGACAATGTAGATCCAAAGTGAGGTTCCAAATTATCCCAATTATCTGCTGAGACACCAGATGGGGTTAAGGGAAAACAACTCTCAGAGGTTTCAAGGGCTGGTAATCCACTGCTCCTGCCTTGCAAGGCTCTACAGGATATAACCACTGATGAGGCTTGTAGAGGACTATGTTAGGAAGAAAGCTCATCTCACTGAAGAGGATTGGCTCCATGGGAAGCACAACGGTGGCACAGCGGGTGGTGGTGCTACCTCGCCACTCCAGCGCCCCAGGTTCGATCCTGACCGTGTACGATCTGTGTGGGATGTGACCGCAACGGATCCCCACCACACCTCTTCCAAGTCTTTGCTTTCCTCTGATAAACCAAGGATATGCTGCTAGGTTAACTTTTACTGTAAATCACCCTTTATAGTGTTGGTAACTTTCAAAAGGATCAAACAGGAAATTAATAGACATGTGAGAGAGAATAGATTGCAGGGTTACAGAGAAATAAAAGGAGATGGGATTGAATTGGTGGGAGTTGGAATGGATCAGATGGGCCTCTTTTAGCTTCATAATAAGTAAGTTAAGGGTCTTGAGATCTAGGAATCAATGCAGAACAAACACATGCAGACACCGCAGATGTTGGAATCTGCAGCAGCACACAAAAGACTGGAGCAACTCAGCGGGTCAGGCAGCGTCCGTGGAGGGAAATGGACCGTCATTGTTTTGGGTTGAGACCCTTCGTTTGGATTGCCCTGTCCAAAATGTCGACTGTCTATTTCCCTCCGTAGGTGACATCTACTCCCACATCCAGGAATCTCTTCCATCCTTAAGCAGTGCCTTCTTACTCGTACACGGCCACAGAGAGGGGTGGATATCAGGTCTGTTGGATCTTCAAGTCATCCATTGCTAAACATTGATATTTCTCACCTCAGCTGTGGTGTCTGAAGAGTGGAGAGCCGACATTCCAACAAATGTGACGGCGCAGAGGGGTTTGTGTGCCCGGATCCCGTGCCACTACAGTTACCCACCACATCTGAAAAATGAATCGCGGACTGGAGTGTGGTTCAACAGCGAGGAATGGGCTGCAGATTCGATAGTCTTTCACTCCAGGAATCATGTGTTTGAGTCATCAAAATTTCGGCACCGAACTCAGCTGACTGGAGACCTGAATGATGGTGACTGCTCCCTGGTTATAAATAACGTTAAGCAGAATGATCAAGGTCCTTATTTCTTCAGAGTAGAATTTAAGAGCAACCGCAATTATGACTACCCTGTCGTACAGCTTTATGTCTCTGGTGAGTGCTGTTTTGTGATTATGCAACTATCGGCAATGGGAATGAACATCAATTCATGACTGTTTAAACGCCATCAACCGTGGAATTGAATCTAGGAGCTGAGAGGTAATGTTGCAGCTATATAGGACCCTGGTCAGACCCCACTTGGAGTACTGTGCTCAGTTCTGGTCGCCTCACTACAGGAAGGATGTGGAAGCCATAGAAAGGGTGCAGAGGAGATTTACAAGGATGCTGCCTGGATTGGGGAGCGTGCCTTATGAAAACAGGCTGAGGGAACTCGGCCTTTTCTCCTTGGAGAGACGGAGGATGAGGGGGGACCTGATAGAGGTGTATAAGATGATGAGAGGTATTGATCGTGTGGATAATCAGAGGCTTTTCCCCAGGGCTGAAATGGTTGCCACAAGAGGACACAGGTTTAAGGTGCTGGGGAGTAGGTACTGAGGAGATGTCAGGGGTAAGTTTTTTACTCAGAGAGTGGTGAGTGCATGGAATGGGCTGCCGGCAACGGTGGTGGAGGCGGATACGATAGGGTCTTTTAAGAGACTGTTAGATAGGTACATGGATCTTAGAAAAATAGAGGGCTATGGGTAAGCCTAGTAATTTCTAAGGTAGGGACATGTTTGGCACAGCTTTGTGGGCTGAAGGGCCTGAATTGTGCTGTAGGTTTTCTATGTTCTATGTTCTAACAAAGCACATCTTGACATAATGCAGGACCTGATCAGCAGTAATCTGGCAACCCCTGTCAGTCCAGATCCAACACAAACCCTGATGTTCACCTGATGATCACTCCTTACATGTGTTGATTCTGTCTGCCATTAGTCTCAGATCAACAACCCCCACATATCTGATCGTGTTTACCTCAAGACAAATAAAAGGCTTGTATTTCTCCAGTACCATTCAGAACCTTGGGAGATCCTCGAACACACCTGAGCTGAAACCTTTCTCCTGAACTGGTTGAACTTCCTGTTGGAGACTGACTTATATCCACAAACCCAAGTACAAACCCATTGTATCTGTTGTATCATAGAAACATAGAAAACCTACAGCACAATTCAGGCCCTTCGGCCCACAAAGCTGTGCCGAACATGTCCCTACCTTAGAAATTACTAGGCTTACCCATAGCCCTCTATTTTTCTCAGCTCCATGTACCTATCAAAGAGACTGTTAGATAGGTACATGGAGCTGAGAAAAATAGAGGGCTAGAGAGAAAAATAGACCCTATCGTATCCGCCTCCACCACTGTTGCCGGCAGCCCGTTCCACACACTCACCACTCTCTGAGTAAAAAACTTACCCCTGACATCTCCTCTGTACCTACTCCCCAGTGCCTTAAACCTGTGCCCTCTTGTGGCCACAATTTCATCCCTGGGAAAAAGCCTCTGACGATCCACATGATCAATGCCTCTTATCATCTTATACACCTCTATCAGGTCCCCCCTCATCCTCCGTCGCTCCAAGGAGAAAAGGCCGAGTTCACTCAACCTGTTTTCATAAGGCATGCTCCCCAATCCAGGCAGCATCCTTCATAACATTAAAGTTTTCTGTAAGTTCTTTCTCAGTCTTCCCTTTGAGCTTCAGCCTAGTCCTTCTTCCCTGACCACTGTATCTTCCTTGTTTGGTAATCATCCTAGTGCAGCGCTGGGATTGGTTTAGCTTGTTCTTGTGCTCAGGTCTCTGTGGTGGGCCTTGAAGCATCCGCCTTCTGACTGAAGAGTTTCACAGTGATCCAGAGCTGACTCGTCAGCCACCCAGGATGCTGGCTGCAGTGAGAATGGGATTTCCATTTGAACTGAAGTATCTGGTGATGTTTTATATCCATTTCTGTATTAGATTTCATGGAAAAACCTTCGATAGTCACCATGGAAATGGTTGTAGGAAAGCCAGTGAACGTAATCTGCACCTTCAACACCACGTGTGACAGAACAGCGCCCAACTTAACCTGGGTCACCCCCACTGATGTACCATCGTCCGTCTCAAGCAGCATAACTCAGCAGGGTGACACTCTGACCTATACCTCTGTTCTGACCCTGACCCCAGAGCTGAAAGATCATGGGCAAAATCTCACCTGCAGAGTCAGATACCCATTTGTTTCATCGGAGTGGACCCTCATACTAAGTGTGCACTGTAAGTATGGAATCAGTGATATCTTAAGATAGTGCAGCACTCCCTCTGTACTGCCCCTCTGTTAACGTAGTTATCTCTCAATACACCCCCCTTAGGCAATACAGCCTTCCCTCACAGTACATATCTCACCCATAATTGGAGATTTCTATGACCTAGGCATCAATAGGACTAGATATCTTTTTATTAGTCACATGTACATCAAAACACACAGTAAAATGCGTCTTTTTGCGTCGAGTGTTCTGGGAGTGGGGGGGGGGGGGTGCAGCCCGCAAGTGTTGCCACGCTTCTGGCGCCAACATAGCACGCCCACAACTTCCTAACCTGTACGTCTTTGGGATGCGGGAGGAGACCGGAGCACCCGGAGGAAACCCACGCAGACACGGGGAGAACGTACAAACTCCATACAGATAGCGGCGGGAATTGAACCCAGGTCGTTGGCGCTGTAATGGCGTTACGCTAACCGCTACACTACCGTGCCTGCCATTGAGGATTGACATAATGTGTAGTGTAATCAGTGTAACAGTGTAGTGTTCCCTGTGACAGTGTGGTTGGTACTCTCAGTTCTATCTGTCTAACATCGCATTCCTGTCTCAGTATCTCCCGAATACTGCTCCATCAAAAAGGTAGCGCTCCCTCAATAATATTCCCTTAAGTGCAACACTCCCTCAGTGTTGCAAAAAGCAGCACCTCACTTGCTGAACAGTGCACAATTCCTGCAGCAATGCTCCTGCAACAGCGCACAGCGCAGCTCCTTCGACACTTTGCGCCCTCAGACAGCCCAGCACCCACTTCCCGCTGGTGTTGTGTCAGTGTGGCCTATTTTGAATTCTGTTTTGGACCTGGACCTCACAGAAAGCCTTTTTCATCAGTCTGGGACAACCCAGTGTAGCTGTATTTGTGCATTGCAGGATCCCACACACAAGTGCCTGGTTAATAGCTGACCTCAACGATGAACTTTGAGGGATAATTATTGGCACTGAACGTCTCCCCTCAATTATCTTTGCGAACATATCCCATGCAGCTCTACAAAACTCTGATTAGACCACACTTGGAGTACTGTGTCCAGTTCCGGTCACCTCATTATAGGAAGAATGTGGAGGTGTTGGAAAGGGCGCAGAGGAGATTTACCAGGATGCTGCCTGGTTTGGAGAGGATGCATTCTGAGGAGAGACTAGGGCTTTACTCTTTGGAGAGGAGGAGGACGAGAGGAGACATGGTAGAGGTGTACAAGATATTAAGAGGAATAGATAGAGTGGACAGACAGCGCCTCTTTCCCAGGGCACCAACGCTCAATACAAGAGGGCATGGCTTTAAAGTAATGGGTGGGAGATATCAGAGGGAGGTTTTTTACCCAGAGAGTGGTTGGGGCGTGGAATGCGCTGCCTGGGACGGTGCTGGAGGCAGGTACATTGGTCAAATTCGAGAGATTGCTGGATAAGCATATGGAGGAATTTAAAATAGAGGGATATGTGGGAGGAAGGGGTTAGATAGTCTTAGGCGAGGTTTAAAGGTCGGCACAACATTGTGGGCCGAAGGGCCTGTATTGTGCTGTATTGTTCTATGGGATCTGTTCTGATCAATCTGAGTGGGCAGTCTGCCAGCGTTTTCCTCTGGCTGCAGTCTGACTCTTCCACTGTTGTCCTGTCACCGAGAGGTGGGTCTTTCTGAGGGTGATGTTGCTGTTTGTGGAGCAGAAAATGTTGTCACCGTTAATCATCTCTTCAATCTCACTTCCTATAACAGCGAGCGAGAGGTTGCAGAAGACGCTCGTCATCTCGTTGACTATTGCCGCAGTGGTCATCATCTTGCTGGGTGTGGTTTGCTTCACTCTCAAGATCCGACGGAGAACTGACAGATAAATGTTGATAACACCCCCATTCCAAAGTCCTTCTCCAGTGCCTGCAACTTTTTTCTCTGCTACAATTCCAGCCTTGTGATCATTCCCCAATTTCTACTGCTCCACCACTACTGATGTGCCTTCAGTTGCCTGGGTCTTGGGCTCTGGAATTACGACCCGAACCCTCTCTGTCCTCTCCGTTTGTTACTTAAAGGATCCTCCCTAGGACCTAATTTGGCGACGTTTTCGGGGTACTTTTGCAATGTAGAACATAGAAAACCTACAGCACAATTCAGGCCCTTTGGCCCACAAAGTTGTGCCGAACATGTCCCTACCTTAGAAATTACTAGGCTTACCCATAGCCCTCTATTTTTCTAAGCTCCATGTACCTATCCAAAAGTCTCTTAAAAGACCCTATCGTATCCGCCTCCACCACCGTTGCCGGCAGCCCATTCCACACACTCACCACTCTCTGAGTAAAAAACTTACCCCTGACATCTCCTCTGTACCTACTCCCCAGCACCTTAAACCTGTGTCCTCTTGTGGCCACCATTTCAGCCCTGGGGAAAAGCCTCTGACTATCCACACGATCAATGCCTCTCATCATCTTGTACACCTCTATCAGGTCACCCCTCATCCTCTGTCAATCCAAGGAGAAAAGATCAAGTTCACTCAACCTGTTTTCATAAGGCATGCTCCTCAATCCAGGCAACATCCTTGTAAATCTCCTCTGCACCCTTTCTATGGCTTCCGCATCCTTCCTGTAGTGAGGCAACCAGAACTGAGCACAGTACTCCAAGTGGGATCTGACCAGGGTCCTATATAGCTGCAGCATTACCTCTCGGCTCCTAAATTCAATTCCATGATTGATGAAGGACAATACATCATATGCCTTCTTAACCACAGAGTCAACCTGTGCTTTGAGTGTCCTATGGACTCAGACCCAAGATCCCTCTGATCCTGCACACTGCCAAGAGTCTTCTTCTGTAGTTCAGGGTTTCGCTGCTTAAAAGGTGTGGTATAAATTCAATCTTTTGTTAAAATGTGACCCAAAGCACTTTGAGACATTGAGACTGTGATTGAGATTGCACTCTAATACATCTTCAATGTGTGCCAGACATTCTTTGATACAGTTTAAGGTAGTTCACAGGACCCATATATCAAAAGATAAGTTAGCTCGTTTTTATCACCATATAAATCCTATATGTGACAGATGTAAATCGAATGTGGCTTCTTTGACACATACGTTTTGGTCCTGTCCTCTTTTGGAAAAATATTGGAAAGATATTTTTAACATTATTTCAAATGTATTGAAGATTGATTTACAACCTCACCCTATCACTGCAATTTTCGGTTTACCAAGGATAGAGTCTGGCCATTTATCTCCTTCTGCTAAACGTATGATTACCTTTGTTACATTAATGGCCAAACGATCCATTTTGCTTAAATGGAAGGATCCAATCCCCCCTACTACTTTTCAATGGTTCTCTCAAACTATATCATGTTTAAACTTGGAAAAAATTAGGAGTGGTACTGTTGATCCTTCGCTTAAATTTGAGGAAGTTTGTAGTCCATTTATTCAATATTTTCATATGATATAGATCCCCTTATAATAACCTTTCAATTTAGAGGAACGGATTTGACGACATAATATTGCTTTGTTTCTATTGAGAAATTTTAGTCCAGTTTTGTTTTGGTTTTTTTTGAATTTTTTTTTCTTTAGCTTAGTTTGGTTTGATATATTGTTTATAAATTTTCTTATTGTTTTGGGTTTTTTTCTTTTTTTTATATCTTATAATAAATCTTTTTCTTTTATATTATATTCATTCACTAACAAATCGTTGGATCTACAGATTTTTTTTATACTCTATTGTTCTTTATGATTATCCATGTCATGATTGTTCTCCTGATCTCTTTGTATTACATGTATAAACATTGATATACTAATCTGTATTAATTTGAAAACTAATAAAAAGATTGATAAAGAAAGAAAGAAATTGCACTCTCCATTTCCTTGGTATCTAGAATCGGTCACAGGCATTTCCCCTCCAAGAACAAACATTTCTGTAGCTCATTGTGATCACGTTGTTTTCATCTCTGGTCTTAGACCACCAGGGGATGCATTAAGACCTGTGTCGGAGGGCAAAGTTGGAACCGTGCTGATGAGAGAGAGACAGATGCAGATGAATTTTATACAATGTACTACACACAGTCTGAAACAGTCTTGTATCGTCTCGATGCACCATAGAAAACATCCTATCTGGATGAATCACGGCTTGGTACAGCAACTGCTCTGCCCAAGAACGCAAGAAACTGCAGAGATTTGTGGACACAGCCCAGCGCATCACGGACACCAGCCTCCCCTCCTTGGACTCTGTCTTTACCTCTCGCTGTCTTGGTGAAGCAGCCAGCATAATCAAAGACCCCACCCACCCGGGACATTCTCTCTTCTCTCCTCTTCCATCGGGTAGAAGATACAGGAGCCTGAGGGCACGTACCACCAGGCTTAAGGACAGCTTCTACCCCACTGTGATAAGACTATTGAACGGTTCCCTTATACGATGAGATGGACTCTGACCTCACGATCTACCTTGTTGTGACCTTGCACCTTATTGCACTGCACTTTCTCTGTAGCTGTGACACTTTACTCTGTACTGTTATTGTTTTTAACTGTACTACCTCAATGCACTCTGTACTAACCCAATGTAACTGCACTGTGTAATGAATTGACCTGTATGATCGGTATGCAAGACAAGTTTTTCACTGTACCTCGGTACAAGTGACAATAATAAACCAATACCAATACTCCCTCTCTGACAGGCAGCTGTCAATCATGGATAGAATTCACAACTAAACCCAACCCTGATCAATAATCAATGGTTGTGGGTGAAATATTCTTTTGGGATTTGAACAAACTATGTTCTGATCTTACTAATAAACACCCTTATCATTTGCATTCCTTTCACAGGAGAATGCAAGGAAGAATCCAGTAACCACACTGAAGTGTCCCATGAATGAACAACAAAATGATCATATTTACGTAAACTCTCAGTGTCATGACGACTCTCTATATGCAAATATCTAATGAGATCAGGAATTGGAAATGCACACTCATGGACTAGTGCAAGAGGGGAGAATTTGAAATTACATTTTACCTTCTTGCAAATTTACCCCAGCAAAGTGAAAACCGAAAATGCTCGAAAAACTCAGCAGGTGAGGCAGCATCAGCAGAAAGGGAAAGCAGTTCGAGGTTTTGGGTCTGCAAACCTTTGTCAGGACGAGGAGAGAGAGAAGAGATGCAAGGTAGCTTTCAGGAGCAGAGAGAGGTGAGGAAGGGATGTGCGGAACAAAGCGAATGTCTGTAATAGGGCGAGTGGTTTAATGGTGTTAGCTACCGGTACATTAACTGCTTGATCTGCCTGATGTGTTGTTCAGGGTGGAATGGTGTACTGTAGAGGGTCGTGGCTGTCACGTGACAGCACTGCCCTTACCTGGTCGGAAGACACACCACTGCCGATCAAGGTTTGGCCCCGCTCCACCCATCAGCGCACACCTGACCATTGGCCTTTGTAATCAATTAGTCCTTGCTGGCACCGGGCCATTGGTCTTTGTGAGTTACCTGGGCTGGACCCCCACCCCCCCACCCCAAGCCCTCCAGCACTATAAAGAGTGCCACATATGCTTGGCTCTCTCTCTCTCTCTCTCTCTCTCTCTCTGTCTTTTGTCTCCGAGGGATTCACCCTGCTTCACTCCAGGCCGAGCACTGTGAAACGACGCTGGAGAAATCATTGGTGAGGTGTGCACTGTTTAAAGGGTTGGGAGCATTTTAGTTAGTGTCCCTGGTAGCACAGAGCCGTGCCCTGCACTTGAGTCAAGGGGTGGCGGGTATCGTATTGCTTTTCCTTGCTTGTATGTACCCAGTCTGGTGGGTGGGTGTGTGTGTGTGTGTGTGTGTGTGTGTGTGTGTGTGTGTGTGTGTGTGTGTGTGTATTTTACCCCCATTGTGATTTTCCCACGCTTGCTATAAACTGCGCGCACGTGCTATCCCCGTTGCCTTTTTCCCACCTTTTTCTGTAAATAAAGCACTTATTTCCAAGACCGTGTTCAGAGTCCTTGCCTTCTGAGACCCCGAATCTGTTTCACAACAAATGGTGGGCTAGACTTATATGAGGAAACTGAGATACAAGAAACCGCAGATGCTGGGATCTGGAGCAAACAAAAGCGAGCTGCTGGGCGGACTCAGCGGGCCCCGCGGCGTCTGTGGAGGCAGTGGGATAATTGATGTTTTGGGCTGAGATCCTGCATCGGGACTGGGAGCAACAGGGGGAGACAGCCAGTATAAAGAGGTGAGGGGGAGGGATGAGGCAGGAGCTTGGTAGGTGATTGAGGGATCCAGGTGACGAAGGGAGAAAAACTCTCCACAGAGAGAAAGATCAGTGTAGGAATAGGAGGGTGAATTAAAGAGGCAAGCAACCGAAAGCTCAGGGTCATTCCTGTGAGCTGAGTGCAGGTTCTCCACAAAACAATCACCCGGTCACCCAACAGGACCGCAAGAAACTGCAGAGAGTTGTGGACACAGCCCAGCGCATCACGGACACCAGCCTCCCCTCCTTGGACTCTGTCTTTACCTCTCGTTGTCTTGGTGAAGCAGCCGGCATAATCAAATCCGCCACCCCCCCGGGTCATTTTCTCTTCTCTCTTCCATTGGGTAGTAGATACAGGAGCCTGAGGGCACGTACCACCAGGCTCAAGGACAGCTTCTACACCACTGTGATAAGACTATTGAACAGTTCCTTTATACAATGAGATGGACTCTGACCTCACGATCTACCTTGTTGTGACCTTGCACCTTATTGCACTGCACTTTCTCTGTAGCTGTGACACTTTACTCTGTACTGTTATTGTTTTTACCTGTACTACCTCAATGCACTCTGTACTAACTCAATGTAACTGCACTGTGTAATGAATTGACCTGTACGATCGGTATGCAAGACAAGTTTTTCACTGTACCTCGGTACAAGTGACAATAATAAACCAATCCCAATACCAATTAGTATTTGGTTTCTCCAGTGTAGAGGAGGCCACATTGTGTACACTGAATGCAGTAGACTGATAGAAGTGAAAGTGAATTACTGGATACATTGCAGCCTTCCAGACTCAGTACTGAATTCTCTAACTTCGGATAACATGCTCTTTCTGTCTACTTATTGGTATTGGTTTATTATTGGGACACTGCCTGCCCACAGGAATTGTTACGGATCAGGTTGCTATTTGGTTAATGTCCCTTTAAGTAGGGTATTTGTGTGTGTGTGTGTGTGTGTGTGTGTGTGTGTGTGTGTGTGTGTGTGTGTGTGTGTGTGTGTGTGGTGTCATCAAGACGGCAAGAAGATACAACGTGCCGGCTGTTTTGCTCAGTGAGTCAAGAAGAGAACCAGAGAGGGAGAGACACTGACTGCCGGTCTCTGTGTCGATGGATGAAGAACAATAGCTCTGTCTGTCACCACAATCCATGTATGGATTTTTGGAGCAAACAAGTGAAGCCCACTTTGTTGTTAAACTGTAGTGTGAAACAGGTATTTCTGTTACAGTGGGCGGCCACATATCCAATGCCTTTGGGGTGGCAGATACTTTGAAACAAAGCAATGGAGATCATCAGTGATTGAGGTGTCGTATGGGTTCCATCGTGGAACATGTGGATTTTGTAAATTCTCTCTACATTCTCTCTACATTTTCTCTTCAGTCAACAGTGGTTTTGGAAAAGCCTTTGTTCACGTTTCACCTGATGACTTGCTGAACTGAACTTTGAGAATTATTCCTCAACTTGGAGTTTGGGAATTTGCCACACACACACTTTGAGTTCAATTTTGGGGGTTATGGTTGATATCTAACGTTTTTACTTATTATTACAAGTAGTTATTAATAAAATAGTTTTTAACACTTGTACATGACTCGGTGTGTTTCTTTTATTGCTGGTACATAACAGAAGGGATACTCACCCTATCCAATCTGGAATAGACCATAAGACAAAGGAGCAGAAGTCGGCCATTCGGCCCATTGAGTCTGCTCCGTCATTCTATCATGAGCTGATCCATTCTCCCATTGAGCCCCACTCCCCCACCTTCTCACCATAACCTTTGATGCCCTGGCTACCCAGATACCTATCAATCTCTGCCTTAAATACACCCAATGACTTTGCCTCCACAGCCGCCTGTGGTAACAAATTCCACAGATTCACCGCTCTCTGGCTAAAGAAATTTCTCCACCTCTCTGTTCTGAATAGGCGCCCTTCAATCCTGAAGTCGTGTCCTCTTGTACTAGACTCCCCGACCATGGGAAACAACTTTGCCACATCTACTTTGTCCAGGGCTTTTAACATTTGAAATGTTTCTGAGGTCCTCCCTCATTCTTCTGAACTCCAAGGAGTATGGCCCAAGAGCCGTCAAACGTTCCTCATGTTAACCCTCTCATTCCTGAAATCATTCCAGTGAATCTTCTCTGAACCCTCTCCAACATCAGCACATCCTTTCTTAAGGAGTCCAAAACTGCACACAGTACTCCAAGTGAGGTCTCACCAATGCCTTCTAGAGCCTCAACATCACATCCCTGCTCTTGTATTCTATTCCTCTCGAAATGAATGCCAACATTGCATTCGCCGCCTTCACCACCGACTCAACCTGGAGGTTAACTTTTAGGGTATCCTGCACGAGGACTCTCAAGTCCCTTTGCATCTCTGAATATTGAATTTTCTCCCCATTTAAGTAGTAGTCTGCCCATTTATTTCTTCTACCAATAGAGCAGAAGGGAGAGCACTTGCTGATTAATGTTTTCTTGCAACTACAGAAACAACACTTCTGGAACAGTGCAGCAGCTTCCCCATTCACTCACCTGTCCTTGTAAATTAATGCTTGTGACCGGCATCGTTCTGATAAAACCTGCTCTGCACTTTCTCCAGGAGCACTCAGGACTAAACGCAGTTATTCCAGATGGGATGGGACCAGGGCCCCACATAACCAATGAAACCTCCACTGCTTTGCATTTTTGCTCCATTAAGACAGAGGATTGTCACGAGGCAGGTTGCTACTTGGTGAATGTCCCTTTAAGGTACCTGGACAGTAGTGTAGTAGTGTGTGTGTGTGTGGTGTTATCTAAGGACTGCAAGACTATAACTGGAACGTGCTGGCTGGAGAGAGAGAGAGGGAGAGAGGGCGAGAGAGAGGGCGAGAGAGAGGGCGAGAGAGAGGGCGAGAGAGAGGGCGAGAGAGAGGGCGAGAGAGAGGGCGAGAGAGAGGGCGAGAGAGAGGGCGAGGGAGAGAGCGAGGGAGAGAGCGAGGGAGAGAGCGAGGGAGAGACTCTGTATCTGTGGATGAAGAACAATAGCTGTGATTGTCACTATACAATCCATGTATGGATTACTGGAGCAATCTGTGCAGTCCACTTTGTCGTTAACCTGTACTGGAAAGCAGGTATATCTGTGAGTGGCCGCGTATCGAGTGCCCTCGGTGTGGCAGGTACTTCGGAACAAAGCAGTGGAGATCTTCAGAGATTGAGGTGTCGTATTGGTTCCATCGTGGAACATGTGGATTTTGTAAATTCTCTCTACAATCTGCTGTGGTTTTCAGAAGCCTTTGCTCATCGTCCTACCCTTATGACCTGCTGAACTGAACTTTGAGAACTATTCCTAGACTTGAGGTTTGGGAATTTGCCACACACACACTTCGAGTTTATTTTTGGGGTCAATGTTTAATATCTAATGGTTTTATTTCTCTTATTATTACAAGTAGTTATTAATAAATAGACTCTAACACTTATACATAGCTCGTTGTGCTTCTATTGTTGCTGGTACGTAACAGGACAAATTTACGGTAACCTTTTCAGTTTGTCCTTTGGATGCCAGTGACATTCTCACCTTGATCACTAAATCTGCTCCCCTGAAATTCTGAGCCTTTCACCATTTAGTAACTCCCCAGTTTCTCTTCCTTAGGTCACATCCCATGCTAAACTGCATCTACCACAGGTTTTCCACACAATATATCAATGTCCATGTGTAAGTTGCAGCCAGTGCTGCTGGCAACAGAATCAAAGATATTGACCTTAACCATCTTGGAGATTCTAGGGGTGAAGAGGTGACATCCCAAGAATAAACATCAGCCCCAGGATGAAGTGTCAATGAGAAACAGAGGCATCTTCACCATGTGTGCATGTCACAATCTCCAGCCAGCTCTTGTCGTATAGTAAAGACTGTGACGAATCCAGAACCATAGAACACTACAACACAGAAAACAGGCCATTCGGCCCTTCTAGTCTGTGCCGAAACTTTATTCCGCTAGTCCCATTGACCAGTACCCAGTCCATAACCCTCCAGACCTCTCCCACCCATGTATCTATCCAATTTATTCTTAAAGCTTAAGAGTGAGCCTGCATTCACCACGTCAGATGGCAGCTTGTTCCACACTTCCACCACTCTCTGAGTGAAGAAGTTCCCCCTGATGTTCCCCCTAAACCTTCCCCCTTTCACCCTAAAACCATGTCCTCTCGTACTTATCTCTCCTAATCTAGGTGGAAAGAGCCTACTCGCATTTACTCTGTCTATACCCCTCATAATTTTGTAAACCTCTATCAAATCTCCCCTCATTCTTCTACGCTCCAAGGAATAAAGTCCTAACCTGTTCAATCTTTCCCTGTAACTCAACTCCTGAAGACCTGGCAACATTCTAGTAAATCTCCTCTGCACTCTCTCAATCTTACTGATATCCTTCCTATAGTTAGGTGACCAGATCTGCACACAATCGGGAGAGTTGAGAATCCACAGAAAGAATGCCATTTCTTACCCAGGGAGGCAAGAGACTGAGGTGCAGTGCTGATTTGGTTTGGTGGTTGCTAACTCTACATTAGCCTTTGAAATAGATGGACCAACTCTTAACTAGGTCATGGAACACAACATATCAGACAGGTGTCTTCTGAAATAATGCTCACAGCCTGTGATCATCTGAGGATTTTTGAAGAAAAGCTGATAATGTCTGGGGAGAGTTTGTACCAATCAATCAGCAGAAACAGAACATGCTCGTCTTTATTTCAGAGAAGTTTGAGAGGTTATCTGGTGAATATCTTTAATTATATGAAACATTTCAAAGGGGTAAACAGAGAGAAAGTGCATGTAGGGGAGAGCAGGATTAAATACCAAGCATTTAACAGTCATTTAAGGTCCAACATAAAATACAAAGCAACATGGGAAACTGAGTGTGTGCTGCCCACTCATTGCACCCCTAGCATCAGCAGTTTCTGAGAATTCCTCTACCCTCTCAGTGTAGTTCCTCAGGAGAGACCAGGTCCCCTCAAAAACACTACCCTATCAGTTGACCCACAATCCTGAACTCACCTCTCACCTGCCTGTGTGTGCTCGTCCTCCTCCTCTCCCCACTTCTTACTCTGGCTTCTGCCCTCTTCCCTTCCAGTCCTGATGAAGGGTCTCGACCCGAAACGTCGACTGCACGGTAGTGTAGCGGTTAGCGTAATGCTTTACAGCGCCAGCGACCCGGCTTCAAATCTGGCCGCTGTCTGTAAGGAGTTTGTACGTTCTCCCCGTGCGTCTGCGTGGGTTTCCTCCGGGTGCTCTGGTTTCCTCCCACATTCCAAAGACGTACGTGTTAGGAAGTTGTGGGCGTGCTATGCTGGCGCCGGAAGCGTGGCGACACTTGCGGGCTGCCCCCAGAACACTACGCAAAAGATGCATTTCACTGTGTGTTTCAATGTACACGTGACTAATAAAGAGATCTTATCTTAATTTCCCTCCACGGATGCTGCCTGGCCTGCTGAGTTCCTCCAGCACTTTTTGTGTATTGCTCCAGATGCCAGCATCTGCAGAATCTCTTGTGTCTCTGTCTATTTTTCTGAGATCAAAACTGAGTGACCAGTGACGTCCCCTGCTAAACTGCAATGGCCACAGGTTTGTCCACTCCATTCTTCAAAGCTTCCTTGCACCTTCCTCCCAAAACTACAATTATTTTGAAATCCACAGAAAGATCCAGCAGATTAATGTGCAATGTCCTGCTGGCTCGGGAACAGCCTTGCAGTGTCAGCAGTGGGAGTCTGAAGCACCTCCACCAAGGTGTGCAGCCACCTTGTCACCGGCCAGCAGTGGGGACACAGTGCGCATGCGGTGCTTTCCAAACTGCCGCCGAGCGACGGCGATGCTCCCGGCTGTCAGAGTAGCACGCAAGCGCGTTGGGAAGTTGCCGGCTCCAGGGTCGCCGGGCTGGGGGAGGGGGTGAGTCCTCGGGGGCTGGACTGGGAGGTCATCCTGGGGGAGGGGGCATCTGAGGGGATGGAGGAGGGTGTGAGGAGAGGAAGGAGTGTCTGAGGGGAGAGGGTTGGAAGGAGGGGAGGAGGTTCTGAAGAGAGGAGGGCTTGGAGGGGGGTTTGGAGGGGGGAGGAGGTTCTGGAGGGTCTGAGGGAGGGGAGGAGGTACGAAAGGAGGGTTTGGAGGGAGGGAAGGAGGGTCTGAAAGGTGTCTGAGGGAGTGGATGTGGTTCTGGAGGGTCTGAGGGAGGGGAGGTGGTTCTGAAGAAAGGAGGGTTTGGAGGGAAGGGAGGAGGTTCTGAGGGAGGGGAGGAGGTTCTGAAGGGAGGGTCTGAGGGAGGGGAGGAGAGGAGCTGAAGAAGGTATATGAGGGGAGAGAGTCGAGTCTGTAGTGAGGGAGGAGAGTCTGAGGGGATGGATGATCTGCGGGAGGGGAGGAGTTTTTAGGGAGGGGTGGGTTGGGGAGGGAGAAGTGTTTGAGGGAGGGGAGGAGGGTGTAAGGGAGGGAAGGAAGTGTTTAAGAGGGGTCTGAGGAGGAGGGTCTGAGGGAGGAAGGGGCATCTGAGAGAGGGAGAAGTGTCTGAGTTTGGAGGGCTGCAGCAAGGTCTGCCAAGGGATTGGAAAGATTTCTGAATCCAGCAGAAGACTGAGGCATTGATAAGAATATGTGGCAAGTCTTGAAACAAACACAAACTAAGTGCTTGCATAGCTATGTAAATAAAAAGAAAGGTTTAGCTGGCGTTAATGAGGGTTCCTCGAAGACAGGAGAAATTATTCAAGGCAATAGGGAGGTGTCAATGAAATTAAGCAAATATTTTGTGTCAACCTTTGTGGAAGGTGGAAAATGTCTGAAGAAATAGTGGAGGAATCCTATTGCCTAAGTGGAGAAGGTTTGCAGATGAGTGAAGTCTGGAGGGATTGAGAACAAAACACAGAGTGTTGGGTATTATCCATGCCCCTGGTGCTCTCCCTCACACGCTCGCCTATCACCCAGTTTGCTTTTGCCTTGGCTCATCTTTTCTTCCCTTCTTCCCCACCTGATTCTGTCTGCCCTCATCCCCTCTCCATCGCTTCCAACTGTCACCTGGTTAACCCCTCCCTCAAACTGCACTACAGCGCCTACATTTCCTCTTCTTCCTCAGTCCTGATGCAAGGTCTCAACCCAAAGCATCGAAATACATCTTCTGCTTCCACAGATGCTGCTTTAACCGGCTGAGTTCTTCTGGCACTCTGCATTTTGTTGCAGATTCCAGCATCCAAAGTCCCTTACCTTCTCTGGAGGGGTCTTGGTGGTCTCGCGTACAAATCAGAAAAGGTTATCGGGCAAGTGTGGCGTATTGGCCTTTAGAAACAGAAATATCGCTGAGGCTACACCTGTAGTACTGGACACTGTTTCTGTCCCCCTATTTATGAAAGTATACACAATCAAAGAAAAACAATCCGACACCTGCCACCCCTTGACTCACTGCAGAGACGGCTCCACGCTACCAGGGATACCAACTAATTTCTCTTAAGCAGTGCACAGCTTACCAACAAGGCATCCCTCGGAGACAAAAGATACCGAGCCAAGCACATGCGGCACTCTTTATAGTGCTGGAGGACTGGGGGGTGGGGGGGGGGTCCAGCCCAGGTAGTTCAAACAGGCCAATGGCCCGAGGCCAGGTGCAAAGGTGCTTAAAGGGACCAATGGTCAGGTGTGCACTGATGGGTGGGGTGGGGTCAAACCTTGATTGATAGTGGTGTGTCTTTCGACCAGGTAATGGGCAGTGCGGTCATCCGACCAGGTAGGGGCAGTATCGTCACGTGACAGCCTCAACCCTCCACAGTACAAGTACCCAGTGAATTTAAAGGGGGTGTGAGAATAGGTCCCTCATGACTAATAGGGATGTGAGAATGGGGGAATGGTGAGTTTAATGGGAGCATGAAAACGAGACCCTGGTGTATTTAACGGGGGCACAGGAACCATGATCCCAGTATGTTTAGAGGGAGCATGGGAACTGGGCCCCAGCAAGTTTATAAGGAAGTGTGGGAACAGGGACTACGTATTCACAGAGAGCTTGGGAATTTGGCCCTAGTTAGTAGATGCCAAACTGCTGGATTTTCCAAACAATGGGATAGTGGATCATCAGTTTTATTGCATTTCCTTTATCTATTTTGGTTGAGGGTGAGAGACAAAACCTCAAGGCCGAGTAATTGGCAAGAAGGATTAAAGGAAAAATTATTTTCCCCTGAGGCTGGTGGGGTCTGGAACTCAAGGAAACCTTTAGAGTGAATGACTGCAATCTATATAACGTCATGGTCTTAAGAAAGGGGAAGGGAAAACAGCAATCATGGTCTACAGTGGGCTCCACCTCCCTGGCCCTACACTCAGCTCTGGAGCATCTGGACAGTAAAGACACCTACGTTAGACTATTGTTTATTGACTACAGCTCTGCCTTCAATACAATAATCCTAAGCAAGCTTGTCGCCAAACTCCGAGACCTGGGACTCAACACCTCCCTCTGCAACTGGATCCTTGACTTTCTAACAAACAGACCGCAATCGGTGAGGATAGGCAGCAATACCTCCGGCACGATTATTCTCAACACTGGTGCCCCACAAGGCTGGGTCCTCAGCCCTCTACTCCACCCCCTATACACTCATGACTGTGTGGCCAGATTCTGCTCCAACTCCATCTACAAGTTTGCGATGATACCACCGTTGTAGGCCGTATCTCAAACAACGATGAGTCGGAGTACAGGAAGGAGATAGAGAGCTTAGTGGAATGGTGTCATGACAACAACCTTTCCCTCAATGTCAACAAAACAAAGAGCTGGTCATTGACTTCAGGAAAGGGGGCGGTGTACATGCTCCTGTCTACATCAATGGTGCTGAGGCCGAGAGGGTTGAGAGCTGGGAGTGAACATCACCAACAGCCTGTCCTGGTCAAATCACGTAGATGCCACGGCCAAGAAAGCTCACCAGCGCCTTCACTTCCTCAGGAGGCTAAAGAAATTTGGTTTGTCCCCTTTGACTCTCACCAACTTTTACAGATGCACCATAGAAAGCATCCTATCCGGATGTATCACAGCTTGGTACGGCAACTGCTCTGCCCAGGACCACAAGAAATTGCAGAGAGTTGTGGACACAGCCCAGCGCGTTATGGACACCAGCCTCCCCTCCTTGGACTCTGTCTTTACCTCTCGTCTTGGGAAGCAGCCGGCATAATCAAAGACCCCAACCACCCGGGACATTCTCTCTTCTCTCCTCTTCCATCAGGTAGAAGATACAAGAGACGGATGACGCGTACCACCAGGCTCAAGGACAGCTTCTACCCCACTGTGATAAGACTATTGAACAGTTCCCTTATATGATGAGATGGACTCTGACCTCACGATCTACCTTGTTGTGACCTTGCACCTTATTGCACTGCACTTTCTCTGTAGCTGTGACACTTTGCTCTGTACTGTTATTGTTTTTACCTGTACTACATCAATGCACTCTGTACTGACTCAATGTAACTGTACTGTGTAATGAATTGACCTGTACGATCGGTTTGTCAGACAAGCTTTTCACTGTACCTCGGTACAAGTGACAATAACAAACCAATACCAATACCAAATACTCACACAGAACCTGTCACTGTTTATCTGTGTAATATTGACCAAGAGCTCTTCCGCTGTAGCGGCCTCTGAGCAAGTTTCCAGTTGATAAGGGAAAATAAAATAAGGAAGTACCATTTCTGTGGGTTGCTGATTATGTTGGTGGAAATTTCCCACAGAAGATTTAAAGAATACAATGATGCTGGAGGAACTCAGCAGGGGCTAGGCAGCATCCGTGGAGAAAAGCAGGCGGTCAACGTTTGGGGTTAGGACTCTTCTTCAGGGCTGAAGATAGTGTTTATGTTCCAGCAACATTAGAAATGCAATGAGCAAGGTTTCAACGCTAAAACCTATTTATTAATAACCACTTTAATAAGAAATGTTAGATATCAGACATTGACCAAGATAAACCAAAGTGTGTGTGGCTAGTTCCCAAACCAGCCAAGTCTAGGAACAGTTCTCAAAGTTTCATGATGGCAACCTAGTTCAGTTCAGCAAGTCATGAAGCAAAACGATGAGCAAAGGCTTCCGAAAACCACGCTAGAACGTAGAGAGAAGGAGTTTACAAATTCCAGAAGTTCCACGTTGGAACCAATACAACGCCCCAATCGCCGAAGATCTCCATTGCTTGGTTCCAAAGTATCTGCCACTCCGAGGGCACTCGATACGTGGCCACCCGCAGATATAACTGATTCCTGGTACAGGTCACCGTCAAAGTGGACTCCACAAGTTTCTCCAAAAATCCATGTATGGATTGCAAAGTGACAGCCACACAACTAATGGTCTTCACCCATAGATACAGAGGCTGACAGTCAGTGCTACCAACTCTCATGTCTCTCTCTCTCTCTCTTTCTTTCTTTATCTGTGGCCGAGTTCGGGAATCAGCTCTCAGACACGTCTGCAGTCGCCAGTACTCCAATGAATCAGCATTCCGGTTATAGAAGCCCTCCGCTCCCACTGGCGGCAGTTAGAGGAAGCCACATGCTACCCTTCAGGTGCCTTAAAGGGACGCTCACCAAGTAGCAGCCTGGGCTCGTAACAATAGAAAAAGGAGAAGCCCGATATATAGGAGGGAAAAGCAGAGCAGTGATAGGTGGACAGAAGAGGGGAGGCGGGGTGGGCACAAGGTGGTGATTGGTAGATGCAGGTAAGAGAGAGTGATGGGCAGGTGCGGGGGAGGAGGTGAGAGCAAATCCACCGGGGGACAGGTCAAAGGGAAAGAGAGAGAGGGTGAGGATTACCTAAAGTGGGAGAATTCAATGTTCATTCCGTAAGGCTGCGAGGTTCCAAGACGGAAAATGAGGTGCTGTTCCTCCAGTTTGTGCTTGGAATTCTCCCGGCAGTGGAGGAGGCCGAGGACTGACGTATCAGTGATAGTGTGGGAGGGGGAGTTGAAGTGACCGGCAACAGGGAGACGCAGGTCGCGGTTACGGACGGAGCGCAGGTGTTCTGCGGAACAGTCACCTAGTCTGCGTTTGGTCTCACCGATGTAGAGGAGGCCACACTTGGAGCACAGGATGCAATCGATATTAAGGGAGGTGCAGGTGAATGTCTGTCTCACCTGAAAGGACTGTTTGGGACCCTGGATGGAGGTGGTGTAGGGGCAGGTGTTGCACCTATGGCGGGGGCAGTGGAAAGTCCCCGGGTGGGAGAGTGAGCAAATCGTCCTGATCGGTCTGCATCCAGTTATTCTCTAATCCTACTTTACCTGAAGTCTGGACTGGGAACGACCAATGTGGAAACATTCACTAACCAGAATGTGAATCACAAAACGAAATTTGTCTCAGAAGTTTTGCTCACTCAGGACTGAACTTGGATAGTCTGTCCTTATGGACAATCTAACAGTAGCTATGGACATCAGGGATCAGGGAGGAGAGGAGATCTTCACTAACAGTGAGGGACCATCAGGAAGCAGGACACATGAAATTAAGCCCAAAGAGAATGATCTTGAGCTTATTGAAATGGCCTCTATCAAGGAAATTGAAATGTTTTGGGGCTGAATTCTTGTGGATTCTCAGAAGGTAAAGTGGAATTTTGATTGCTTCTCTCCTGTGTTGTTTCTAGTGTGCACATTTCACGTTCTTAATTCAACTATGGATTCGCTCAGACCAGTTCCACATTATTGGTATTGGTTTATTATTGTCACTTGTACTGAGGTACAGTGAAAAACTTGTCTTACAAACTGTCAATTCATTACAGTGCAGTTACATTGAGTCAGTACAGGTAAAAACAATAACAGTACAAAGTAAAGTGTCACAGCTACAGAGAAAGTGCAGTGCAATAAGGTGCAAGGTCACAACAAGGTAGATCGTGAGGTCAGAGTCCATCTTATTGTATAAGGGAACCGTTCATTAGTCTTATCACAGTGGGGTAGAAGCTGTCATTAAGTCTAGTGGTACGTGCCTTCAGGCTACTGTATCTTCTACCCAATGGAAGAGGAGAGAAGAGAGAATGTCCCGGGTGGTTGGGGCCTTTGATTATGCTGGCTGCTTCGTGGTTAAAAACTGGCAGTTTTTTAGAAATATGTACTCCAACCACAGATGATGCCATTGATTAGATAGTTTCAGTCTGTCAGTGTCAGCCATAGCTCTGCGACCTTTCAATCAGCTTATTTTGGGTTCAAGTCCCATTTCAGAGAGTTGAGTACATCGTCTTCTGCTCTAAGGCAATGCTGACAGATGGTAGCTGGGGACTCACCACGCCACATGTATACAGTATTTGGATGTATGCTTGAGGAGCCATGACCCACATGAACATCGATCAAGTGTTGGAAAAGTGGTAGCACTTTATTTCCCTGCACAAACATGATGGGTGAACGGCCTCCTGTGTTGTGAATTTTCTTTAATAGTGCAACAGAGTGTGCAACTGTCAGCTGATGTACCTAGGGACCACTGGGTTGAGAAAGATGTAGTATTGAGGGAACACTGAACAGGGAGTGGTATTCCCCTGCACTTCTTGTTCTAGGCAGGAGAGGTTTGGGGTTTTGAGGGTGCTGTTAGAGTAATGTGGGAAAGTAACAGTGTGCCAGAGGTGAAGAGAATGAAAATTCACAGTGATTGATGGCGTGCTGCTTTGTTCTAGATGGTGCGGAGCTTTTTGGAGCTGCATTCATTCAGGTAAATGGAGAGTATTTCATCGCAGTGCTGAGTTGAGCCTTGAAGATGGTGGAAAGCTTTGCTGTGACTCTATCGATTGGAGGTCTGAAGAATGTGAAGGATCTTATTGAAACATATACATCTTTCAAACAGGGTAAATGCTGTAAAGATGCTTCCTCCAGGGAAAATTCAGAAGCAAAGGACAAGGTCTCAGAATAGGAGATGCCCATTTAAGACTAAGATGAGGAAGAATTTATTCTTTCTGCCCCTTCCGGAGTGGTCCCAGGTACGTTTTCCTCCAGGAGGCCGGTTGCCTGCTCAGTATCCTGGGGGAGCCCAGGGCCTCTCCCAGTGTTCAGTGACTCACTGTGCTTACAGGTGGCTTTGACAGCTGGTGAGACCCTAACAACAAGCTCACTGTCTTTCAAAGCTGTCTCTGGCATTCATAAATGTCCAACACCCCTCAGGAACTATTCACAAATAAAAAAAAACAAATTTATAAATTATCAGAGTTTCCACAGCATAGTCGGAAGACGTTTGGTCCGCTGAGTCCATGCTGGATCTCTTTAGAACCCATCAGTACCTTTCCCTATGGCCTTGGAAATTACTCTCACAAGTGCTTGTTTGAGTCCCCTTCCAAGGCCCTGATAGCTTCTGTTTCCAGCTCCTGACAGACTGTTCGATGAAGGCCCAATAAAGAGTGAAGTAAGAAAATTTGGTGCCAGAACATTGCACCTCTCGACATAGTGAAAGGTTCTCTTTATAGAGTCATGGAACTGTACAGCACAGAAAAAGGCCCAACTCATCCATGCTATGATGCATGTCTACATAAAACCCATTTGCCTGCGTTAGGCCCATATCCCTCCACGCTTTTCATATCCAAACACTTGTCCAAATACCTCTTAAACATTACAACGTATCTGCCCCCACCACCGATTCTTCCATTTAACTACTAAACTCTGTGGGAAAATCTTGCCCTTCAGATCTCCTATAAATTTCTCCCCCCTCACATTAAACAAATGCCCTCTAATTTTAGACATTCCACCCTAGGAAAAAGACCCTCTACCTTATCTATGCCCCTCACAGTGTTATAAACCTCGATCACATCGCACCCTCAGCTTCCTACTTTCCAGTGAGAATAAACTCAGCCTATCCAATCTCTCCTTTTAAGTACAGTCCTGGTGCATCTGTGTTCTTTCTAACGCTACCACATCCTTCCTGTACTGTGGCGACCAGAATTACTCAATACTCCAAGTGCAAATGGTTTACACGGCTGTAATATGGCATCCCAACTCACTGCCATGGCCTATGAAGGGAAGCATACCAAATGCCTTCTTTACTACCCTATTCACCTGTGTTGCTATTTTCAGGGGGCTATGAATGTGCAACCCAAGGTCCCTCTCTACTGCAACACTCCTGAGGTCACTGCCATTTACTGTGTACTTTCTGTTAGTATTTAGTGCCCCAAAATGTATTGCCTCACACTTGTCTGGATTAAATTCCATCTGCCACGGCTCTGCCCAACTTTCCAACTGATCTCTGTCGCTCTGTATCCTTAGAGAACCTTCATTGCTGTCTAAAACCCCACCAATTTTTATGTTGTCAGCAGACTTACTAATCAGTCTACCTACATTCTCATCCAAGTCATTTAGTGTATATAGATGACAAACTACAAAGGTCCCAGCACTGATCCCTGTGGGATGCCACTTGTTACAGACTTCCATTCAAAAAAAACACCCTTGACTACAACCCTCTTCCTTCCATCACCAAGCCAATTTTTGAAATCAGTTTGCCAACACAGCACCTTCCCTTGAAACCATAGGTAAGATGCCTGTCCTTTTATCTCTTTTCTTCTCAACATCAAGGGAATCAAGTGGTCTTTCCAATGGAAGCAGTGATTTACTTGTATTTATTCGAATTCTGTATACTCACACAGTGCTTAGGATTTGATTGATCTACACGGGAGAAACCAAATGTAGTTGCTTTATAGAACACCTCTGCTCAGTTAGCAAGGGCGGTTCCGAATCTCCAGTCCCCTGTCAATTTAATTGTCCTTCCCACTCCCAAAACTGGTCTCCCTTGCCTTTGACCATTCCAACATAAGCTCGAGGAACAGCATCTCATCTTTCAGTGAGCACATAACTGTCATGGTTCCGAGTGCTGGTTCTCGATTCTGCCCCTTATCCCCATTGATGAGGCCTTGTTGAGCAGCACATGGTTTCCATGCACTACTATTTGCCTAATCACACACACCTGAGTTCCATCAGGAGACTAGTATAAGAACCCTGGTTTCATAAACACTGGTTGCCAGATTATTGGTCCATCTCTGAGTATACTTGGTCTCCTGGCTGTTAACTCTAGAGTAATCCTGGTTTTGTAGTTTCTGCTAGAAAACCCTATTTCTGTGTGGGGACTCCAGAGCCCCAAGACAAGATTCCTTCTGTTTGCTGTTCTGCGTTTGGCACTGAGGAAGCATCCTGACTCCAGTCTTGTTCTGGCGTTCTGCATTTGGGTTCTCTGCGACCTTGCTCTTTGTGTGACACTGTGACAATAACAGCCCTCTGGACTGAACACTGATTCAACTACACAAGATAACTAACCTTTCCAGTTTATTTCAGAAACGGTCTGATCTGATTAAGATCAACTGGTAATATTTACTCTAGTTTAACTCCCTCCATGAATGCTGCCTGACCAGCTGGGTACTTTTAGCAAGGCCAGTTTCTTTTGTATCTCACTGTTCTGGCAATGATTTTTCTTTCTCCTCTTGTTCTCAGTAGTTTGCTTCTATAAACGTGCTCCACCACGCAGATCGGCTGTGACTACCAAGCTTTCACCACTCTCTCTCAAAAAGCTTCGCTGCTGGTGTCAATCAGTTTTTCTTGCTTGTCATCTTTTTACAGATATTTCTTTTGTTTTCTGTCCCACACACTTAAAACAGATTTAAAACTCGCCACGGATTAGATGTGGAGAGGATGTTTGTCATGTCTGGGTGGGTCTAAAACCAGGGTAAGATAAGAGATGAAATCTGAGGCAGGCATGGTAGTGTAGTGGTTAGCATAACACTTTTGTCTTTGAGTCACATGTACATTGAAACACACAGTGAAATACATCCTTTTGCATAGTGTTCTGGGGGGGCAGTCTGCAAGTGTTGCCACGCTTCCGGTGCCAACATAGCAACTTCCTGACCCATACGTCTTTTGGAATGTGGGAGGAAACCGGACCACCTGGAGGAAACCCCCGCAGACACGGGGAGAATGTACAAACTCCTTACAGACAGTGGCAGGATTTGAACCTGGGTTGCTGGCCCTGTAAAGCGTTATGCTAACTGCTACACTACTGTACCTGCCTCTGAATAAGAGGTCAGCCATTTAGGACTGGGATTAGAAGTTTCTCCATGCAGGGTGTGGTGAATCTTTGGCATTCTCTGCCCTGACAACTGGGGAACCTCAGTCAGTGTCCATTTAAAGCAGGGATAAATACATTTTGAGGTATTAAGCTAATCAAGGGATTTGGAGGTAGTGCAGGAAGATGTTGCTAGAAGATTAGCCACGGCCTTGATCAGTGGTAGAGCAGCCTCCAAGGGACAAATGATCCTCTTATTTCTTATGTACTTATATTTCTGACCACTCTGATTTCTGGTGAAAGATCATCAGCATGAAACATTAACACTTGTCTCTCCTCAGAAGCTGTCTAACCCGCTGAGTATTTTCAGCCTTGTTGACTTTGTTTTCAGATATCCAGCATCTGCAGTGTTTTGCTCTGAAGCAGGATATTCCTGCTGCACTTATTGTGTTCTGAGTCCACAGCGTTTGGAGAGAATCTCCCTGCTGAGAAGCAGACACTGGGATCATCTGCCAAAGGCCCATCCTGGATGGGATATCTTAGTACCCACCATTCCATTCACACATCAGATCTGTTCTTTACCGACTCATTTGGCTCTGGGACAGTCAGCATTTTAAAAATCCTTAGCCTTGTTTTCTGTTTCTTCTGCATACCCTCTCTACCCCCTCCTTATAGACATCCTTATCTCTGTAATCCCCAATATCCTTATCTCTAACTCCCTGCAGCTCCTCCCTATCTCCGTAACCCCCAACAGACCTCTGTAACACCCTCCAGCCACTGCATCCCTCCTCATCTCTCTAAGATTCTTCAACTTTCACATTTTTCCCTTTCCCTGTAAACCCCTCCAACCGCACAGCATTCCCTTATCCCTGCACCTCTGACGGTGCAGCATTCTGTCAGCACAGCCCCTCTGATGGTACTGTGCTGTTCCTCCAATATTGCGATGCTCCCTCGAAACTGCTCCTCCAGTTGACCAGAAATGTCAGTGCCGTGACCATGGGTTAACCTAGTAAAAGCTGAAATTATGACCACTTCTCCTTTCATTTCCTGCTGTCATCAACACCTAATTCACACAGTGACCGATGCAGACAGAAGACATTTGTCCACTGCAGAGACTGTCCACCTTTACTCCAGAGACTAGAAGTGGATTCGCCTGGGTAAGTGGTGCCATGATTGTAAGTTGCTTCTATGGCCAATGTCCTGTGTTTGATGTTGCAATTTCAACCACTGGCACAGTAAGAGATCGGGAAGCATGTATCAGTTAGAGGGGTTTACCATGGGACCTGGGCACAGGGTCCTGACTGTCACACAGAACAACTTTCCCCAATCAAGGGACATGAGCTTTTGTAGAACATGGGCAAAATTCAGTAATCAGTGGCAGTTCAAAGGGAGCATCATACTATGTAAGGGGCAGTAGTGAGGGCTCACCACACTGGAAGGGGCACTGAAGGTCTACTACACTGTGGGAGGGGCAGTACTGAGGGGTTGCCAATACCATTGGAGGGACAGTATTGAGGGAGAACCTCACTGTGAGATGGACAGGGCAATGAGAATGTTACACTATTGGGGGGGGGGGGGCAGTGCTGAGGGAACACCAAATTGTGGGAACGACAGTCTTGAGAGAGCACTGCAGTGCGGGCCAGATCAGTCCTGTTCACAAAAAGCAGGATAAATGAAATCCAGTTGCTCACCCTCCACTCAACTCTCTCATTTGTCAGTGAAATGATGGAACGTGTCAGTGAAAGCCTATCAGGTGCTATTTACTCACCAATAAACTTCCTGCTCGTGCCCAGTTTAGGTTTCACCAGGGTTACTTGACTCCAGTCAAGTAGTCCTCAACAGCCTTCGTTCCCAGATCAAAGAACTGAAATCCGGAGGTGGGGCGAGACTCCCTGCCCTTGACATCAAGGCAGCTTTTGACCAAGTGTGGCATCAAGGGGCACTGGAGAAACAAGTCAATGGGCATCAATGAGAAAACTTTAGTGGTTGGCATTGTACCTCACACATAGGAAGATGGTTGTGGGTGTTAGTCATTCTCAGGACATCACTGTCCTACCTTGGGGGAAAAGACTGACCATCCACATTATTTCTGCTGCTCATGATTTTATAAATCTCAATAAGGTCACCCCTCAGGCTTTGTTGTTCCAGGGAAAACATTTCCAGGCTGTCCAGCCTCACCTTATAGCTTTTTTTTTGTTCTAATTGTGTTCTTTCCTGTAAAAGTTGTGTATAGTTTGTTTAATTTGTAATTTTCTTGTGAATGCTGCTTATCTGATGCTCTGTGCCGGTGATGCTGCTGCAAGTAAGTTTTTCATTGCACCCGTGCACACATGTACCTGTGAATATGACAAACTTGACTTGACTTGAAGCCTTCCAGTCCCGGCAGTATCCTAGTGAATCTTTTCTGAACCCACTTGAGATTAATCATGTCTGTTCTATGGTATGGCAACCAGAACTGCACACAATACTCCAGGTGCAGTGTCACCAATGTCATGTACAACTGTAACATGACGTCCAACTCTTGTACTGGGCACCCTGTCCAATGAGGGCAAGTATGCTGTACGGCTTCTTCACCACCTTGTCTACCTGTGTTGCCACTTTCAGGGAACTATGTGCCTGTACCCCTGGGGGTCTCCGTTCTGTAACTCTCCAGGGTCCTACCATTTGCATCCCAAAATGCAGCCTTCTGCACTTGTCCGAGTTAAATTCCATCTGCCATTTCTTTGTCCACTTTCCCAGTTGATCCAGCCTCACCTCCTTGGACTCTGTCTTTACCTCTTGTTGTCTTATGCTGAAGCAGCCGGCACGATCAAAGACCCCACCCACCTGGGCCATTCTCTCTTCTCTCCTCTTCCATTGGGTAGAAGATACAGGAGCCTGAGGGCACGTCCCACCAGGCTTAAGGACAGCTTCTACCCCACTGTGATAAGACTATTGAACGGTTCCCTTATATGATGAGCTGGACTCTGACCTCACGATCTACCTTGTTGTAACCTTACACCTTATTGCACTGCACTTTCTCTGTAGCTGTGACACTTTACTCTGTACTGTTATTGTTTTTACCTGTACTACCTCAATGCACTCTGTACTAACTCAATGTAACTGCACTGTGTAATGAATTGACCTGTACGATCGGTTTGCAAGACAAGTTTTTCACTGTACCTCGGTACAAGTGACAATAATAAACCAATCCCAATGTCAAGGGAGAGTGCTGCTCTGTCCAGGGGCAACACTGGGGGAATGCTGTGCTGTGGGAGGAGCAACAATGTGTGTGAGCACTATACTATTCTTGGGAAAATGCTGAGGGAGTGCCGCACTATGGGAGGGGCAGTGGTCGGAGTGCCGCCCTGGGGGGGGGCGGCGGTCAGGGAGTGCCGCACTGTGGGGGGGGGGCGCGGAGGATGTGGGTGGTGGTCAGGGAGTGCCACACTGTGTGGCGGGGGAGGCAGTGGTCAGGGAGTGCACCACTGTGGGGTGGGGGGGGAGGCAGAGGTCAGGGAGTGCAGCACCGTGGGGGGGGAGGAGGATGTGGGTGGTGGTCAGGGAGTGCCGCACCGTGGGGGGGAGGAGGATGTGGGTGGTGGTCAGGGAGTGCCGCGGTGGGGGGGGGGCAGCGGTCAGGGATTGCACCACTGTGGGGTGGGGCAGTGCTGAGGGATGTTTTAGGATGCTTGAAAAACTAATTTTCTAACTTAATCTGTCTCTCAGAACAGAACCAGTCATCACACTGTGAATTCTCCCAACAACAGTTTGAATCTCGAGAGCTGCTGGGCAGGAGGTCTCATTAACTATTCTCTCTTTCGGACCCAGAGAGCAGGAAACTGAGGGAATATCTGAGATCGGACGATGTTCGGGAAATCGTACTTCCTCCTGGCACTTTTCCAAGGTGTGTCAGCAGCAGATCAGACATATGAATGGCTGACATCTTTGCATGAGATCATTCTTAGTGAGTTGTGTTGGGAACTGATTTCAGCAGAGACTCAGTGAACTAATTTGCACTGAGATCCTCCTCATCCCCTCCACTGTCCCCCATCCCAATGCTGGTGACGTGCACTGCTTCTGGTCTGACAATGTCTCATTTTAATGCTCTCAGCCTTGGTTTCAAATTCCTCCCATGTCCTGCCCTCACACCCCTCTCTATCTCTATAACCTCCTCCAGCCCCTGTACCACCCCCCACCATACCTCCCCACCTTCTCCAAGTCTTTGTTCCTCCCATACTGTAAATCACCCTTTGGTGTTGGTAACTTTCAAAAGAATCAAACGGGAAATTGATGGACGTGTGAGGGAGAATAGGTTGCAGGGTTACAGAGAAATGAGGATGAATGGAGCTGACGGGATTGCACATGGGAGTTGGTATGGATCAGGTGGGCCTCTTAGCTTCACAATAAATAAGGGTCTCCAGGAATCAATGTGGAACAGACACATCGACTCCCATGGAGACCAAGAGTCTGCAGATGCTGGGATCGGGAGCAACACACACAAAGTGCTGGAGGAACTCAGCGGGTCAGGCAGCATCTATTGGAGGGAAATGGACTGTCATTGTTTTGGGTTGAGACCCTTCATCTGGACAGCCCTACCCAGATGAAGGGTCTTGACCCGAAATGTCAACTGTCCATTTCCCTCCATAGATGACATCTACTCCCACATCCAGGAATCCCCTCCATCCTGAAGCAGTGCCTTCTTACTCGTACATGGCCACAGAGAGGGGTGGATGTCAAGTCTGTTGGATCTTCGAGTCATCCATTGTTAAACATTGACATTTCTCACCTCAGCTGTGGTGTCTCAGGAGTGGAGGGCCGACATTCCAACAAATGTGACGGCGCAGAGGGGTTTGTGTGCCCGGATCCCGTGCCACTACAGTTACCCATCGCATCTGAAAAATGAACCGCGGACTGGAGTGTGGTTCAACAGCAAGAAATGGGCTGCCGATTCGATAGTCTTTCACTCTGGGAATCATGTGTTTGAGTCATCAAAATTTTGGCACCGGGCTCAACTGACTGGAGACCTGAATGATGGTGACTGCTCCCTGGTTATAAATAACGTTAAGCAGAATGATCAAGGTCCTTACTACTTCAGAGTAGAATTTAAGAGCAACCGCAATTACGAATACCCTGTCATACAGCTTTATGTCTCTGGTGAGTGCTGTTGTGATTATGCAACTATTCACATTGAAATAGCCAATGGGAAGGAATGTCAACTGTGAATGTTAAACACCAGCACAACTTCATATAATGCAGGACCTGACTGTCAGTAATCTGACAACCCCTGTCAGTCTAGTACAGGGTGTTGGAGTGGCACCTGTTCTAATGTTTGGAATACTCTGCACTTGGCTGGATGTTATAGTGTGTACCATCCACAGAATGCACTGCAGTTACTCAACTAGGCAACTCCAGAAGCATCTCCTAACCCACAGTGTCAACTACCGAGGGTATTTGGTGCAGGAGAACCCACATTGAATCATAGAACAGTACAGCACAATACAGGCCCTTCGGCCCACAATGTTGTGCCGACCTTTAAACCTCGCCTAAGACTATCTAACCCCTTCCTCCCACATATCCCTCTATTTTAAATTCCTTCATATGTTTATCTAGTAATCTCTTGAATTTGACCAATGTACCTGCCTCCACCACCACCCCAGGCAGCGCATTCCATGCCCCAACCACTCTCTGATATCTCCCTTGAACTTCCCACCCATTACTTTAAAGCCATGTCCTCTTGTATTAAGCATTGGTGCCCTGGGAAAGAGGCGCTGGCTGTCCACTCTATCTATTCCTCTTAATATCTTGTACACCTCTATCATGTCTCCTCTCATCCTCCTCCTCTCCAAAGAGTAAAGCCCCAGCTCCCTTAGTCCCTCCTCATAATGCATCCTCTCTAAACCAGGCAGCATCCTGGTAAATCTCCTCTGCACCCTTTCCAACGCCTCCACATCCTTCCTATAATGAGGCGACCAGGGTTCTACTCCAAATGCACACAGTCCTGACTTGGAAATATATTGTTCCTTTTTCATTGTTAGGACTCCCTTTCCCCATAGCAGAACAAGAGTACCTTTACCACAAGGCTCACTCCACCCCTCCCAAAGGACAATTAGGAGTGAGAGCATTTATTTGTTTGCACTTAGGGCAATAAGTGTTGGCCTCACCATTGACTAGAAATGAGAACTTTTAAAGCACAGCAAGGTTCACAAGACAAAGGAGTAGGCCATTCGGCCCATCGAGTATGCTCCATGAGCTGAACTAAAACTATTCCCATCTAGCCCCAATTCCCGGCCTTTTCCCCATCTCCCTTGATCCCCTGACTAATTAGATACCTATCAATCTCCTCCTCAAATGCCCTCGGTGATTGGACCTCCACAGCTGTACGTGGCAACAAATTCCACAAATCCACGACCCTCTGGCTAAAGAAATTTCTCATTTCTGTTCTAAATGGGTACCCTCTAATTCTAAGACTGTGCCCTCTAGTCCTGGACTCACCCACCAAGGGAAACAACTTAGCCACGTCTACTCTGTCCAGTCCTTTCAACATTCAAAATGTTTCTATGAGGTCCCCTCTCGTTCTTCTGTACTCCAGTGAGTACAGTCCAAGAGCCGACAAACGCTTATCGTATGTAAGCCCCTTCATTCCGGGAATCATCCTCGTAAATCTCCTCTGAACCCTCTCCAACATCGGCACATCCTTCCTAAGATATGGGGCCCTAAGCTGCACACAGTATTCCAAATAAGGTCTCACCAGTGCCCCATAGAGCATCATCAACATTTCCTTACTTTGATACATTATACCTCTCGAAATGAACACCAACGTAGCATTTTGTTTTTTTTTTACTGCCGATCAGGCATGCTTTAGGGAATTTGCTTTGGGTTTTGGTTGGGATTGATGCAAATTGTTTTTATTCCGCTGGTGGGGATTAATTTAAAATTGGGCACAGTCTCTGAGGGAATGACGAGCCACTGAGTCTCGAGTTGTGATCTACCTCAACACTCCCACACTGAGGGGTAGAAAGGGGATAATGGAGTCTAATCCAGAGAAGAGTGAGGTATTGCACTTGGGAAACTGCAACATCAAGAAAATGTACGATAAGTGGGAGGAATGAAATGAAGGAACAGAGGGAGATTGGATCGATGCCCACTAATCAAAGGCAACAATACAGGTCAGTAAGGTTGGTAGAACGGCACAAGGGATGTTTTTCACTAGTAGCCGAGGCACTGACTACCTGAGCAGGGAGGTAATGCTGAAATTCTGTACAACATCAGTGAGGCTATACTTGAGTATCTCACACAGTTCCAGCTACCATCTTGCAGGGAAACTGGAGAGGGTGCAAAGATTTACAAGGATGTTGCCAGAATTAGAAAACTGTAGCTGTGAGGAAAAATTGGGAAGGCTGAGGTTGTTTTCTTTGGAAAAGGGGAGGCTAGGAGGAGGATTCATTCAGGTACGGAGAATTCTAAGGAGATTAGGATGACAAGGCAGGACCTATTTCTCTTAGCAAAGGGGTCACAAACCAGGCAGCAGTAATTTAAAGTCATTAGCAGAAAGTTGGAGGAGAGATGAGGAAGGATACCACCAGCCTGGAACTCACTGCAGGTAGATACAATGGTCTTGTGTTGTAAATTTTCAATGACCTTATGATTCTATAAAATGTTGCCAGAGTTTAAGTGGGAAGCACAGTGAGAGTCACTCTGCCAAGCTTGAACACAGGAAAATACTTCCTTTAACAGAGTTAAGAGTCTGCAATATTGTGAGAAAAGGTTCTTTTGGGACTCAAAGGCAGAGGAATCTGGACACAGTCTTTGTATTTTAAAAAAGGAATTTTTTATTTACAAAGGCAAACGTGGGAACAGAATGAACAGGAACGGATGCGCACTCGCACACGCACTCAGGTGATCGCGAAACATGAGGGGAGTCACAAAGGGTGAATTGCGCACACACAGACGGAACTAATTACAAATGGTCAGGGAAAACGCAACACGGTGCCTGAACCCCCTGCCTCTAGACAAGCATTGGGTCTACTCTACTGGGAATCCACAAGGTGCTCCTAGACCCCTGTGACAGCACACACTCTTATCAGTGGTCCCTCGGCGTGGTTTCAACCCCAGCAGCAATCAAAAAGAGCCACGCACATGTGGCATTCTTTAAAGTGCTGGAGAGCAGGGTGCAGCTAGCTCAGGTAATTCAACAGGTCCAATGGGTCATGGCTAGGTACAAGAGGTGTGCACAGGGACCAATGGACAAGAGTGGGTGGAGCCAGACCTTGACAGTGGCGTCGCTTTCGACCAGTACTCGATGGTGTCACATGACAGCCATGACCTTTCACGCTACAAATATAGAAACTACCCATTTAGCCCCTCAACTCTGTGCCAGTAATCCTGCTCCATGTCAGTATTCTCCCTACCCTCTCTCTCCCCCATTGCCACATCCTTAGATCTCTCAGTCTCTCATATTTTTCGAGCTTCCCATCCAGTCCTGGGTCACAGTGAAGACCCCCATCATTCACTGTGACCCAGGACTGCCTTGTATTCCTTTGAAGCCTAATCAACCTTTCTGGCCATTGTACCCTTGCAGTTCAGGGATCATCCTTGCAAACATCCTTTCTCTTGTGGGACTATTTCTATCCGAACTGATCCATCTAGTGATATTTATCTAAAATGATCTGTTTCTGTGTGTTAGATTTCATGGATAAACCCTCGATATTCCCTGCTGAAGTGGTTGCAGGAAAGCCAGTGAACATAATGTGCACCTTCAGTACCATGTGTGACGAGACGGCGCCCACCTTAACCTGGGTCACCCCCACTGATGTACCACCGTCAGTCATAGGCAACGTAACTCAGCGGGGAGACACTCGGACATACACTTCTGTTCTGACCCTGACCCCAGAGCTCAAACATCACGGGGAAACTCTCACCTGCAAAGTCAGATACCCATCTGTTTCATCAGAGCGGACCATCACACTGACTGTGCAACGTAAGTATTGGAGATCATTCCTTGTACATGATTAGCACTGTACCAGACTGTACACAGCAGATATCACAAACCATGATGTCCACTTTTGCTGATAAGTATTGTCCTGAATATCTTGGAGAACTCATCTGATTGGAGTCATGGGATATTTTACAGAAACTCCAAGGGCAGGTGGGCTCTAAATTCACCACCTCAATCCAGAAAAACACAAATTTCAGCAATGTAGGCCTGCATCAGTGTGACCACCACACCCCCACATTGCACCTCTCCCTCAGCACTGCTCTTGCAACAGACAAGGTCCTCTCAACACCACCCCTTCCACAGTGTGGTGCTCCCTCAGTGCTGCCCCTCCCATAGTGTGATTCTCCCTCAGCATTGATTGTGGAGGGTTGTGGCTGTCATGCGACAGCACTGCCCCCTACCTGGTTGGAAGACACACCACTGCCCATTAAGATTTAGCCCTGCCCCACCCATCAGCGCACACCTGACCATTGGCCTTTGCAAATTACCTGGGCCAGACGCAGGCCTCCAGCACTATAAAGGGCACCACGTGTGTTCCGCTCGCTCTCTCTTTACCATCTTCGAGGGACCACCCTGCTTCACTCCAGGCCGAGTACCGTGGAACGGCGCTAAAGAAATTGTTGGTGAGGTGTGCACTGTTAAAGGGTTGAGAGCGTTTTAGTTGGTGTCCTTGGTAGCACGGAGCCATGCCTGCACTGAGTCAAGGGGCGGCGGGTATCATATTGTTTTTCCTTAATTGTATGTACCTAGTCAGTTGTGTGTGTGTACTTTATCTCCGGTACTATTTTTCCCACGCTCACTACAAACTGATCGTGCATGTGTGTGTGCTACTCCCATTACAATTTTCCTGTGCTTCTCCCTTGTAAATAAAATCCTTTCCTGTCAGACTGTGTTCAGAGTCCTTTGCTTTTGGGACCCTTTGAATCTCATAACAGGTGCTCCCTCAATACTGCCCCTCCCATAGTGTGATTCTCCCTCTGCATTGCTCCTCCCACGGTGCAAGGCTCCCTCAGCATTGCCCCACCACTGCATGGTGGTTCCTCCTGTATGTCACTCACCTGTTAAGTGTTTGGTTTCTCAGTGTGGGGACTGGCCATCTTCGCAGTTCAGGCAGCATGGAGAGGATGTGGGTGGCCCCCTGGCTGGCCCACAGAAACAGTCCCGGTGCTGGGGAAAGGACTGAGAAGTAAAGGGTGGCACACTGGTTGGTAAGGGAGAGTCCACCTGGATTTGGAAAGGGATAACGGTGAACTAACAGTGGAATGATTGGAGGTAATCAGTGTGCACTTGTCGAGTAAAATGTACTCTGACATTGCCACCTGATACAGATGGCGCTCTTCTGAAGACTGGGGTTGGACACAGCCCAGCGCATCACGGACACCAGCCTCCCCTCCTTGGACTCTGTCTTTACCCCTCGCTGCCTTGGTGAAGCAGCCAGCATAATCAAAGACCCCACCCACCCGGGACATTCTCTCTTCTCTCCTCTTCCATCAGGTAGAAGATACAGGAGCCTGAGGGCACGTACCACCAGGCTTAAAGACAGCTTCCACCCCACTGTGATAAGACTATTGAGTGGTTCCCTTATATGATGAGACGGACTCTGACCTCACGATCTACCTTGTTGTGACCTTGCACCTTATGGCACAGCACTTTCTCTGTAGCTGTGACACTTTACTCTGTACTGTTATTGTTTTTACCTGTACTACCTCAATGCACTCTGTACTAACCCAACGTAACTGCACTGTGTAATGAATTGACCTGTACGAGCGGTATGCAAGACAAGTTTTCCACTGTACTTCAGTACAAGTGACAATAATAAACCAATACCAATTAAAGTGCTCCCAACAGTGCACAGTGACGGCAAAATGCACTGCAGTTACTCGCCCAGGCTACTCTTGAGAGCAACTTCCAAACCCGCCACCTCTCTCAACCAGAGGGCAATAGGAGAACACCACCACCTGCAGCTTCCCCTCTGACCCACATGAGTTAAAATCCTTGATCTCCCTCCCAGACAGCGCTGTGGGTGTGCATCCCCCATACACAGACTGCAGCCATTCAAGGTGGCTCAGCTCCACCTGGTATGGGCAGGAGATGAGGCAGCAAGGTCGGAGGGAAGTCTGGGGGAGAGAGGAATCTGTTGTGGCGGTGAAGTAACAATCTGCAAGTGAAAAGTAGGGACTTTCAGGAGGGAAATGCAGCGCGGGGAGGGGAGGGGAGAGTGGTGGAGTGGCGGGAGGACTTGTACGTACTTCCACAACCCCAGAGCCGACAGTGCAGGTTGCCAGCTGGAGGCTACAACCTCCTCTCGTTCAGGGACTGGCTGCTGCCTTGCCGAGCTGACTCATGTCCAACACTTTGCAAGAGGGCCTGGCTTTAAAGTAATGGGTGGGTAATTCAAGGGAGATATCAGAGGGAGGTTTTTCACCCAGAGAGTGGTTGGGGCATGGAATGCGCTGCCTGGGGCGGTGCTGGAGGCAGGTACATTGGTCAAATTCAAGAGATTGCTAGATAAGCATATGGAGGAATTTAAAATAGAGGGATATGTGGGAGGAAGGGGTTAGATAGTCTTAGGCGAGGTTTAAAGGTCGGCACAACATTGTGGGCCAAAGGGCCTTTATTGTGCTGTACTGTTCTATGTATTTCCTGCTCATCTTACCCCAAGTTCCCCCCAGACAAAACACGGATAGGATTCTGGTTCTAACCTTTCACCCCCATCAGCCTCTGTATCCAACAAAATATCCTTTGCCATTTTTGCCGGCTCCATTGTGATCCCACCACCATCTAGAGGGACCATGACTCCCTGGTCCACTCATCCTTCCCCACCCACCCCTCCCTGTCCCCTGGCACTTTCCCCTGCAATTGTAAGGGTAACATCTCTCTCGCCACCATCCAGGGAGCTCAACAGCCCTTCCGGGTGAGTTGGGGATTCACCTACACCTCTTCCAACCTGATCTGCTGCATCTGGTGTTGGCAACGTGGCCTCCTCTACATCACTGAGACCAACTGTAGGCCAGGGGACCATTTTGCAGAGCACCTACATTCTGCTTCCAGTTTCACATCATTTCAACTCTCCTTCGCACTCCTGCACGACCTGCCTGTCCTGAGCCTTTTCCATTGCTACCGATGAGCTAAATGCAAATTGAAAGAAAAACATCTCTCATTCCATTTGGCAACTTACAGCCTAATGGCATGAACAGTGAATTTCCCAATTTGAGGCAATCCCCGTGTGTTGTGAAAGGTCATGGCTGTCACGTGACACCATTGATTACATGGTCGAAAGCCACGCACTGTCAATCAAGGTCTGGCTCCACCCACCTATTAGTGTACATACTTGACCATTGGCCTTTGTAAAGCACCTTTGTACCTGGCCCTGAGCGATTGGCTTGTTTGAATTACCTGGGCTGGCTCCACCCAGCCCTCCAGCACTATAAAGAGTGCCACTAGTTTAGTTCTGTCTCTTTGTCGTCTCCGAGGGATGTCAAGGTAAGCTGTGCACTCCTTAAGATTAATTAGTTAAGGATCTCTGGAACCATAGAACCGATGCTTGTACTGAGGCAGGGGTTGGCAGGCATACTATTTCTTCCTTGATTTGTTTGTACCCAGTTTGTTGTGTGTGTGCGCGTGCGCGCGTGCATCTCACCCTTGTTCTGATCCCCCACCACGTTTGCGATCACCTGTGTGCTTGTGTATAACCCCCGTTATCCTGTCCTGCGGTTGTCTCTGTGAATAAATCATTTTTAAACTCCAAAGTCTGTGTCCAGAGTCCTTGCCCTTTGAGACCTCAGCGGACTTGTCTTACAACACCCCACCACCAGTGTCAAGGTTGCTTCACCTTTCTCATCTGCCCGCCCTCTCCCACCAAGCTCCACCCACCCGTCACCCCTCCCCAATTTGGTAACAATCTCTCGGTCAGTATAAAAGAAGGGAATCCTATAGCAATCCTCTGCTCTACACAGTGGCTGCATCCCCTCAGTTCTGGAGAATCTCTTTTGCTGCTCACTCTGGGCTGAAATGGGGTTAAGTTGTGGTGCTTGTTTCTAAGAGCTGGGCTCTCACCAACTCCTCCTCCATCCCTCAATAGGTGGCTGTGACAGGATTGAAAAATGTGTCATCGCTGGAATCACCATTGGAGCTCTGGTCATCGTTGGTATGGTCATCACTATCACCATAATCTTCTGGGCAAAGTGCTGTCACAGCAAACGAGGTGTGAGGAAACCCAGAAACTGTTTGAATCTCTTTGTTGTCATTTAGTCACTCGAGAGAGGTAATATGCTGAGTCACCGTGAACTCAAGGCCCCCTCCAGTGCATAAAAAACTGCTATTATGGTTTTGGAAGAGGGCAGGGGCGTCCCTCCAATGTTCTGGAACGGATGTTTATACCTCATCTGTATCAGTAACAATCTCAGTGCTGCACACAATCCCCTTCCCTCCCACTGCCAACAACCCCAATGGACCCAAACCCCTTCCCATTCACTCCCACTGCCAACAACCCCAATGGACCCAAACCCCTTCCTATACACTCCCACTGCCAACAACCCCAATGGACCCAAACCCCTTCCTATTCACTCCCACTGCCAACAACCCCAATGGACCCAAACCCCCTACCATTCACTACCACTGCCAACAACCCCAATGGACCCAAACCCCTTCTTGTTGAACAGAAAACAATGAGAATGGGAGAAAGACTGAACGAGAAAAGATACTGAAAGGAGAAGAGGGAAATTAAAAGGCTGCACTGGAGAATGAATGCTTGAGAGTGGGAAGGAGAGATTGAGGAATGATAGATTAAAAGGTAAGATAAGATCTCTTTATTAGTCACATGTACATCCAAGCACACAGTGAAAGGATCTTTTTGCGTAGACTGTTCTGGGGGCAGCCTGCAAGTGTCGCCACTATTCCGGCGCCAACACAGCACACCCACAACTTCCTAACCCGTACGTCTTTGGAATGTGGGAGGAAACCGGAGCACCCGGAGGAAACCCACGCAGACACGGGGAGAGCGTACAAACTCCTCGCAGACAGTGGCCGGAATTGAACCTGGGTCACTGGCGCTGTAATACACTGTTACGCTAACCGCTACGCTACCGTGCCCGATTTGAATGAGAAAGATAGGTAAAGAGAGAGAATGATAAAACAAATGAGAAACAGGGTAAAAGTGACAGAGAAGGGTGTACGGAGGAACGACTAAAGTAAGAGAGATGAACAGAGACAGCTAGACAAGGAAAAGAGAGATCTAATTGGAAATTTGCCTTCCAGAAAATGCCTTGGCCCAGCCGAAGGTGCAGAAAGCTGAAGGTGAGGTGGTGGATGTGGAGTCTCTCTATCAGGTTTGTACTGTTGTGGGAAACAGCCACCTCAACGTTGCCCTCCTGCTGTTCCTCGTTATCCCTTGACTGACACCCAGCCCAACTCTGCCCTCCGGATACTAACTACAGCAACCCCGGGTCAACTCAGCTCCTACTTCCCAGGCTTCAACTCTGTGTCCACCCACCCCCAGCGCCCCCCACCACCCCCCACCAACTCCTGGACACTGAATCCATCCCTCACTAGACCCCGACTCCAACCCTCTGTCACCAACTCCGCCCCAAGATACTGAGCTCCCCCCTCCCCACAAGACTGAGATACGACTCCATCCACTGACACTGACGGGAGATGTGCCTCAGATTCCTCTTCCCGGTTCCGTCGTGATGACCTCCTGTTCCCACATCTGGAACGTCACTCAAATCTGTCCCTGCCCCAACTGACCCATGGCTGGCACCTGATCCTGTGTCTGCGCTCCCTCAAAATCAATAACCAATCCTCTTTTCCACACTGAAAATCCCTCCACCTCCTCATATCAATCCCAAACTCTGTAACCCCCATGGCCTCAACACCCCTTCCTATCTTTGTAAACCCCTCCGGCTCCTATACCTCTCCCCGTCTCTGTGACCCCCTCTGGCCCCAACACCCCTCCCTGTCCCCAGATGTAAGGGTGGGGTGAGGTTGGTAGGGAGGACAAGGGGAATGGGGGAGGCAAGGTGCAGGGGAGATGGGGAGGGCAGGAGCTGGGGGGTGAGGTGGGGAGGGGAGGTGCAGTTGGACATGTGGGGTCGGGTGTTTATACTATTCTGGTGTCTCTTTCCTTCCAGGAACTGCGTGCTAGCGATCAGAAACTGTACAGCGACATCAAGCCCAGCTACAACTGAACCCATGTCAAAGCCTCTCTGTGTGCACTCCCCCCGTGCCCTCTTTCTGTGACGTTTCTCTCCTCACTCTCTTCTCACTCTCTGTGTTCTCCCTCTCTCCGTGCCGCACGTCTCTGCTTTTCCCTCCCCCTCCCTGCGCACGCTCAATCCTGCTCCCTGGATGCTCTGTCCCCTGCTCCACACTCTTCCCCCACCCTGCACGTGCTCTCTCTCCTCCGTCCCTCTGCTGATGAAGCCAAACATACCATCTGCCCTCTTTAACATATTGGCCTCGTCATAAAGCGTGAGTGACAGAATAAAACAAAGATATAAAAAGAACACTGCAAAACTTTTTTTTAAAGCAAGAAAATTACCCCAAAGTACCTGACCTGGAGTTTAAAATCAGAGACATATATCAGAGTGTCCAGTCACATTCCACAACGAGGGTTATGGTCCTCTCTGCTGCCTCATGTTCATTCTCCGCCACACACTGATGGATTCCAGTGATCTGGTTGTCACTTTAGGAAACTCCAAACACAGCTTGTTGCTGGGCCTTGTTCGGTTCACTGTGATACCGAGGTGATTCCAATCAGGTTAGACGCTGGTCATTGACTTCAGGAAAGGGGGCGGTGTACATGCTCCTGTCTACATCTACGGTGCTGAGGTCGAGAGGGTTGAGAGCTCCAAGTTCCGGGGTGTGAACATCACCAGCAGCCTGTCCTGGTCAAATCACGTAGATGCCACGGCCAAGAAAGCTCACCAGCGCCTCTACTTCCTCAGGAGGCTAAAGAAATTTGGTTTGTCCCCTTTGACTCTCACTAACTTTTATCGATGCACCACAGAAAGCATCCTATCTGAATGTATCACGGCTTGGGACGGCAACTGCTCTGCCCAGGACCGCAAAAACTGAGGAGAGTTGTGGACAGAGCTCAGCGCATCACGGACACCAGCCTCCCCTCCTTGGAGTCCATCTATATCTCTCATTACCTTGGCAAAGCAGCCAGCATAATCAAAGACCCCGCTCACCCAGGACATTCTCTCTTCTCTCCTCTTCCATCAGGCAGAAGATACAGGAGTCTGAGGGCACGTACCAACAGACTTAAGGACAGCTTCTACCCCACTGTGATAAGACTATTGAACGGTTCCCTTATACGATGAGCTGGACTCTGACCTCACGATCTACCTTGTTGTAACCTTACACCTTATTGCACTGCACTTTCTCTGTAGCTGTGACACTTTACTCTGCACTGTTATTGTTTTTACCTGTACTACATCAATGCACTCTGTACTAACTCAATGTAACTGCACTGTGTAATGAATTGACCTGTACGATCGGTATGCAAAGCAAGTTTTTCACTGCACGTCGGTACAAGTGACAATAATATACCAATCCCAATTGTCTACAGAGATGGAGGAGCACAAGGAGAGGACAAGCTAACTTTGGCAGATACTGTAAAGGAGAATCCTAAGATTCTACAGGTACATTGAGAGCAAAAGGGAAACTAGGGAGTGAATATGTCCCCTTAAGGATCAATATGGTCAATCAGGAGATGGGTGACAGTTAAATGAGTATTTCCCATCTGTATTTACTGTGCAAAACATCATGGAGCCTAATAGTGATGTATTGGAACATATCCACTTCACAAAAGATTTGGATGACAATGTTAAAAAATTTGCAGGTGACACCAAAATTCGTGGTGCGGTGGACAGTGAAAAAGGTTTTCTACGATTACAAGAGGATCCAGATGAAGCGGGAAACGAGCCAAAGGACGGTAGATGGAATTTAACTTGGACAAGTGTGAGGTGTTGCATTTTGAGAAGTTAAACCAGGGTAGGACTTGGACAGTGAACGGTGTGGACCTGGAGAGTGGTGTAGATCAGAGACACCGCGGGGTGCAGGTACGTGGTACCCCGAAAGTGGAAACACAGTGGACATGGTGATGAAAGAAAACTTCATCAGTCAAGGCAATGAATGTTTAGGGTGGATGTTGATTGAAAGAGAAAGCAGGAAGTGCGCTATCACACTTTGAACTTCATCATGCTCCACAGACGTGACTCTTGAGGGGCTGTGAAGCACTTTGTAACATCCTGAGCTTGAGAAAAGTGCTAAAGGATTGAGGATTTCAGTGGGATTAGTGAGGGAGCTGTATGAGCTATACTATATGAGTGTATGGGAGCTAATAACATGTCTTCACCACATCCAGTTATCAGTGGTTGTGATGAGATTGGCCTGGAAGACATTGTCAGGGTTTAGGGTGAACTCCTTCACTCAGAGTGGTGGGAGTGTGGAACGGGCTGCCATCTGACGTGGTAAATGCGGGCTCAATCTTAAGTTTTAAGAATAAATTGGATAGATACATGGACTGGAGAGGTCTGGAGGGTTAGCGACTGAGTGCTGGTCAATGGGGCTCGAGGAATAAAGTCTCGACACAGACTAGAAGGGTTGAATGGCCTGTTTTCTGTGCTGTAGTGTTCTATGGTTTGATAACACTGCATTATTACAAATCTGAGAGTTGTGTTTATAGGGAACCAGCACAGTTTATGTTATTTCCCCGCTGTCTGCTCAACATCAACTGTTGAGTGATTATCCAGAGCACTTGCCAGAAATATGGAGCCATGTTATGGGGAGGACGCCGTAACAATCCTTGCTGTTGAATTTCAACTCTGAAAAAGATAAGGACCTTCATCTTCCCCTGCGATGTCGTGTATAACCAGGGCTGAGTCACCAACCTTCAGGTCTCCGGCCAGCCGGGTCCAATTGCGATAACTTTGATGGCAGGAATCGGTGGAGTGGAAGACCATAGACTGTTTCTACCTCTCATCATTAATCCAGGCACCACCCTACAGTTCATTTGTCAGACGTGACAGATAACTCGAGTGGCAAAGAAACCCCTTTGTGCTCTGGAGTGTTGACTCTCCACTTTTCTGACATTACAGCTGTTATTGTGAAGGGTCATGGCTGTCACCTGACACCACCGATCACCTGGTCGAAAGACACACCACTGTCATTCAAGGTCTGGCTCCACACACTTGACCATTGGCTCCCATAAACACCTTTGTACCTGGCCTTGGGCCATTGGCTTGTTTGAACGACCTGGGCTGGACTACCCAGCCCTCCAGCACGATAAAGAGTGCCACATGTGTGGTTCTCTCTCTCTTCACTGCTCAGAGGAATCATGAAACAACGCTGACAAGACCATTAGCAAGAGTGTGCACTTCCACACGGTTAGGACCGTCCCAAGTAGATTCCCAATAGCGTAGAGATGTGCCTGCACTGTCGAGGGGTGGCAGGAACCGTTTTGTTTCTTCCTTGATCATTTGTACCCAGTTTGTTGTGTGTGTGTGTGTGTGCGCATGTATGTGTGTGTTGTTCCCATTATCCTGTCCCGTGTTTGTTTTTCTAAATAAATCATTTTATCTCCAAAGACTTGTGTCCAGAGTCCTTGTCCCTCAAGACCCTTGAATCTGATACACAACTACAGCAGAGCTGTTATAAGTTCTTGGGAATACATATAGCAGACGACCTGTCCTGGTCAACCAACACCCCCTCCCTCGCCAAGAAGGCACAGCAGTGTCTCCACTTTTTACGGCGGCTGAAAAGAGCAAACCTGCCCTCCCCCATCCTCGCCACATTCTACAGGGGTACCATTGAGTGTGTCCTGACCAGCTGCGTCTCTGCCTGGTACAGTAACTATAACGTCTCTGACCGTAAGTCTTTGCAGAGAATTGCGAGTACAGCTGGAAAGATCATTGGAGTACCTCTTCCCTCCATCCTGGACATCTACAACACACGATGCACATGCAAGGCCTGGAGAATCATAGATGACCCCTCTTGTCCTTCCCACGATCTATTTGCCCCACTGCCGTCTGGCAAGCAGTACCAGAGCATCCGGGCCAGAACTACTAGACTGTACAACAGTTTTATCCCCCCAGGCTGTCAGGCTCCTGAATACCCTGGAGACAGTCTCAGACAAATACCGCATCAAAAGCCCTGGTTTGCACAACGACATATAAGAACTTTGGCTGCCTCTGAACATGTTTATACAATTAGTGCAACACACTTGAGTTCTGTATTTTCTTCATCCAACTCAGTTTTGCGCTAACCCTGCACTCATTTTGTATTCTGTATAGACCATTTTTTTTGCACTATTTGTACTGGCAAAATTTTTGTGTCTGCGTTTATTGCATGTCCTCTGCTCTATGCATGTCCTCTGCTCTAAGAGTCTGGGGGGAAGTGACATTTCCTTCCTGACAATATTCCTTTCCTGACATGAATGACAAAGTATCTTGAACTTGAGAGAAGCATCAATACTTGGTACCAGCCGGCCTGTAGATCCACTGTTGTGTGGAAAGTGGACCCTGAGCATCGTGCTCACCCGTGTAGCGCTTGTGTGTCAGATCAGAGTTACAACCAAAAAAATCCAGAAATCAATGATTGCTTTAAAGACTTTGCTTTAAAAATTCATTACCATGGTTGCATTAAAATCCAACCCACGCTTCCCACTGATGGGCAATCCCCGTGCTGCTCCTGCACTGGCACAGGGGAAACGGGTCTGCGCTTGTGAAGGGGTCCGTCAAGTACGCCGAGGGATGGCAGAAGCTGATGCAAGATTAATGGCAGAAGTGAAGTGAAACGTCACTGTTCAAGATACAGCCATTTCCACCCTCCACCCTCCCGCCACCTCACAGGAAGGATGTACAATCACCACACACGTTTAACCATAAGACCATAAGACAAAGGAGCAGAAGTCGGCCATTCGGCCCATCGAGTCTGCTCCGTCATTCTATCATGAGCTGATCCATTCTCCCATTGAGCCCCACTCCCCCGCCTTCTCACCATAACCTTTGATGCCCTGGCGACTCAGATACCTATCAATCTCTGCCTTAAATACACCCAATGACTTTTCCTCCACAGCCGCCTCTGGCAACAAATTCCACAGATTCACCGCTCTCTAGCTAAAGAAATTTCTCCGCATCTCTGTTCTGAATGGGCGCCCTTCAATCCTGAAGTCGTGCCCTCTTGTACTAGACTCCCCTACCATGGGAAACAACTTTGCCACATCTACTCTGTCCAGGGCTTTTAACATTCGAAATGTTTCTGTGAGGCCCCCCTCATTCTTCTGAACTCCAAGGAGTACAGCCCAAGAGCCATCAAACGTTCCTCATATGTTAACCCTGATTCCTGGAATCATTCCAGTGAATCCTCTCTGAACCCTCTCCAACGTCAGCACATCCTTTCTTAAACCACAATATTCCTGTCATGGATGGGCTAACATTCCTGCCCTGATACCTCAAGGGAGCAAAAAAACTGCATTAAAGTCAATGACTACATTGAGGTCTGGGTAAGAAGGTCAAGAGCACGCTAGGTCAAGGTTACAGGAGGGTCGACGAATAGGGAGCCATCACGCACGCGCTCTATGTTGCAATTGGAGGACATCGTGGGTACATGCAGAATGCAGGACCGCCGGGGTGTGCCATAACTACAACAAACCTGGGCACATGGTGGCCCAGTGCAATGCACCTATGTGCAAGAACTGCAAGCAGGAAAGCCACCAGACCAAGGACTGTAAGGAAACTGCATTCAAGTCAATGACTAGGTTGAGGTCTGGGTAAGAAGGTCAAGAGCACGCTAGGTCAAAGTTTCAGGAGGGTAATCTCCACAGAGCCTGCCTCAAACGTGCCTGTACTTACGCACAGGCAGCGAGAGGAGGAACGGGCAACAACTCTGCCACAGGAATGTAAACAGTCCAAGACTCCAGCAGATAATACTAGGAGGACACAGAGTCTATAGAAGGGAGCAGTAAAGGAGCAAATGGTATGAGGCAACCAGCCTCAGACAATAAAGGAAGTGGAAAGAGAAGATTGTTGGCTCAGCCAACCGCCAGCAACCATCGCTCACCCGAGCATGACACCTCAACACCTTCGACGATGCAGGCAGAGGAAGTGTCAAAATCTAATGAACAAAACCATCAGTCAGGGAAGCAATCAGCCCGTTAACCCCCGACTCTGCCGGATCCGGAGCGGCGCCGTGCCCAACACCCGCCGACTCTGCGGGATCCGGAGCGGCACAGTGCCCGACACCCCCCAGCTCTGTGAGATCAAGCCCAAAAATGGTGCAGCAATTTTCAAAAGCTGTAGGCATGCAGACAAGGGACCAATTAACTGATAATGGACCTTGAACTTTAAAACTATAAACTATGGACATGAAAATTGCACCAATCAACACCCGGTGTGAAAAACACTGCGGGATGCGTTGCAACCTTGGAACACTTTGGTAAGGTCAAGGCCGATGTTACGTTTCCCTGTTAATATTAATGGCTACTTTGGGACCTGGGCAAGCAGGTCGAGAACATGCTGGTTCAAAGTCACACTGAGGGTTGGTGAATAGGGAGTCACAACCAAGCAGTATGTAGATATGAAGTGAAAATAAAAAAAAACGTGGATGCTGGAAATCTAAAGTATAAACAAATTGCTGGAACAACACACACAAAAATGCTGGAGGAACTCAGCAGGTCAGGCAGCATCTATGGAGGGAAATGGAGAGGGGAGGGCTTGACTGGGATGGGGCACACAGTGAGGTTGGAGAGGTGGGAGGGAGGGCTTGACTGGGACCTTTCACAAAGAGGGAGGGTTGATGAGGACAGGGCATAAAGAGGAGGGGCATGTGTGACAGAGGTAGGGCATAGGACGTAAGGAACGGTGGTAGTGTTGTACAGGGATGTTTTGGAAGCAGGGCAAACAGATTATGTCCTGTGGGCATGGGGTACATTGGTGCTGGCTGGCACTGAGTGCCTTGCTTCAGAACCCGACACGGTAGTGGGTAGTGTAGCGGTTAGCGTAGTGTTTACAGCACCAGCGACCCGGGTTCAATTCCGGCCGCTGTCTGTAAGGAGTTTGTACGTTCTCCCCGTGCGTCTGCGTGGGTTTCCTCTGGGTGCTCCGGTTTCCTCCCACGTTCCAAAAAGACGTACGGGTTAGGAAGTTGCGGGCGTGCTACGTTGGCGCCAGAAGCATGGCGACACTTGCGGGCTGCCCCCAGAACATGACGCAAAAGATGTATTTCACTGTGTGTTTCGATGTACATGTGATTAATAAAGAAATCTTATCTTATCTTAAATAAACAGTTGACGTTTCCGGATGAGACACTTCATCAGGACTGGAAAGAGAGAGAGTAGAAGCTGGAATAAAAGGTTGGGGGGGGAGGATCACAAGCTGGAGGGTGATTGGTGAATCCAGGTGAGGGGAAGAAGTGGGAATGGTGTGAGAAGCTGGGAGGTGATAGGTGGACCTCCTCCACCCTTTTATTCTGGCTTCTCCCCTCTTCCTTTCCAGTCCTGATGAAGGGTCTCGGCCCGAAACGTCGACTGTTCATTTCCCTCCGTAGATGCTGCCTGACCTGCTGAGTTCCTCCAGCGGGTTTTGCGTGCTGCTACAGACTTACGGTACCTGCGGTCTCCCGGGTGTCTCCGGGAAGATGCCAGAGCAGGTGGGGCTGCATCTGTGGGAGGAGAAACAGCGAACGCTTCAGGTCAAAGACCCTTTGTCAGAACTGGGAAGGAGACAGCAGCAGCTTGTTATGCTGCATGGAGGGCGAGGGAGGTAGGAGGTCTCTGACAGGATAGAACCAGGGGAACCATGGGGATAGGATGTAGACAATGTTGTCTGGTCAATCAGTCAATGGGAGCAGTTAGGGACCGACGGCGTAGACCTCTCAATGTGGAAGGAGAGCAGCCAGAGGTTGTTGTACACAGTGGTATCAACGACAGAGGTAGAGAAAGGGATCTGCTCCTGCAGAGTGAATACAAGGCAGAAAGTTAAAAAGCAGGATGTAAAGATAAGGCAAGATCTCTTTATTAGTCACAGGTACATCGAAACACACAGTGAAATGCACCTTTTGCGCAGAGTGTTCTGGGGGAAGCCCGCAAGTGTCGCCGCGCTTCCGGCGCCAACATAGCACGCCCTCAACTTCCTAACCTGTACATCTTTGGAATGTGGGAGGAAACCGGAGCACCCGGAGGAAACCCACGCAGTCACACGGGGAGAATGTACAAGCTCCTTACAGACAGCGGCCGGAATTGAACCCTGGTCACTGGTGCTGTAAACGCTACGCTAACAATGTAATCTCTGCATCGCTCCCAGTGCCACATGTTAGCAAGGGTAGGAATAGGAGGACAGGGCAAATTAATGCGTGGCTGAGGAGCTGGGGCAGCAGGGAAGGATTCAAGTTCTTGGACCACTGGGATCTCTTCTGGGTTCGAGGTGACTTGTACAAGATGGACAGGTGGAGGGGGGAACCAGTACCCTGGCGGGGAGATTTGCTGGTGTTTCTTGGGCAGGTTTAACTAGTCTGGCAGTGGGGTGGGACCCAAAGTAGTGGTGTGGCAGATGAGGTTCAGAGTGGATCATTCACTGGTGTGTCTGGCTGAATGTGCTTACTGAAACTTCAACCTTATCTCGCACTCAAAATGCTGGACCAGCTATCAAGGATGGGAGTGTTCCTGTAGCTTTCTCCTCCTTTAATTGTCAGCCACCGTTCACAACCAGATGTGGCAGGATTGCACAGCTTTGATCTTATCCATTGGTTGGGAGACTGTTTTTCCTGTTTATTGAAGGGTAGCTGGTGAAGACACTAATTGATGATAGTCTTTGTCTAGCATTTCAGTGGCATGAATGTTACCTGCAACCTATCAGTTGGAGGTGGCCATCAGTCACCATGGAACCAGTGGCAGGCAGCGAGTGAGGCCCCAGGTCAGTGGCAGGCCAGAGTCCAGCAGCAGGATGTGTCACAATGTCACATGAAGAGCAAGATCACAGAGAACCCACACGTGGAACACCAGAACAAGACTGGAGTCAGGATGCTTCCTCAGTACCAAACTCAGAATGGCAAACAGAAGGAATTTTACCTCAGGACTCTGAGACAGAGTCACGACACAGAAACCAGGATGGCTCTAGAGTTAACGGCTCTAGAGTTAACAGCTCTAAGCAGCCAGGAGACAAAGTATACCCAAAGGTAGACCAATAATCTGGCAACCAGTGTTTGTGAAACCAGGGTTCTTATACTAGTCTCCTGATAGAACTCAGGTGTGTGTGATTAGGCAAATAGTAGTGCATGGAAACCATGTGCTGCTCAACAAGGCCCCATCAATGGGGATAAGGGGCAGAATCGAGAACCAGCACTTGGAACCATGACAGGATGTACGAGGAGAAGAGTATTCAGATTAAGAGCAGTGCCTCTGCTCTTTACAACAACCTCAGTGTGCTACCCGTCGTGCGTAAGAATCTCACTTACCTTGCTGTCGTCCATGGCAGTTTGGTGAGTGCCTCCACATGGCGGCCTGAACTTCTCTCACAGGCAGCTGCAGTCCAAGGAGGGAGGCCTGGTACATGGCACCTCCTGAATCATGCAGGTATCATGGTGCGTGTTGCCTTCTTGAATTCTCCTGGTATTGGCATCACAGAAAGGCATTCGGATGCATGAATCCGATGGGTCCATCGTGGTGTACTGCATGCAGTGGATACCCCGGTAGCACAAAAAGAAGCTGTTCTTGCTCGGGGCATTCCAACAACCAGAAGTCACTACATCTGTGTGGGTGTGAACTGCTCTCAGAACTACATAGAACCATAGAACACTACAGCACAGGAAACAGGCCATTCGGTCCTTCTAGTCTGTGCCGAAACTTTATTCCGCTAGTCCCATTGACCTGCACCCAGTCCATAACCCTCCAGACCTCTCCCGTCCATGTATCCATCTAATTTATTCTTAAAACTTAAGAGTGAGCCCGCATTTACTACATCAGATGGCAGCCCGTTCCACACTCCCACCACTCTCTGAGTGAAGATGTTCCCCCTAAACCTTTCCCCTTTCACCCTAAAGCCATATCCTCTCGTACTTATCTCTCCTAATCGAGGTGGAAAGAGCCTACTCGCACTAACTTTGTCTATACCCCTCATAATTTTGTAAACCTCCCCTCATTCTTCTATGCTCCAAGGAATAAAGTCCTAACCTATTCAATCTTTCCCTGTAACTCAACTCCTGAAGACCCGGCAACGTTCTAGTAAATCTCCTCTGCACTCTCTCGATCTTTTACTGATATCCTTCCTATAGTGGGTTGTGTCTGCGCGGGTTTCCTCCGGGTGCTCCGGTTTCCTCCCGTATTCCAAAGACGTACGGGTTAGGAAGTTGTGGGCATGCTGTGTTGGCGCCGGGAGCGTGGCGACACTTGCGGGCTGCCCCCAGCACATTCTGAGCAACGCAAAAAGACACATTTTACTGTGTGTTTTGATGTACATGTGACTAATAAATAAGTATCTTATCAGCCCGTCCCTGTACGTTCAACATAGAGGATTACAATGATGAAGGGGAACAGGTGGTGATCAGGAGGAGTTTTCCTTCAGCATGATAGGCAATCCAGTGTGGGCTCTTGAGGGTTACTCCCTTTCCCCTGTATACCAGTGTGCTATACCTCTGCTGCAATGGAAGGATTGTGCTGAAGAAGTCTGGTATATTGTCTGAAGGCAGTGACACTGTGAGGATGACTACATCAGAATGTTGCCTGAATCATCAGTGGGTCAGTGTTCCCAATTTAGACATCAGTTTGGGGAAGCGATTACTTCCTTATTTTATTTCTGTTTTCTGTTTTGATGCAAATATTGTCCAGCGGTCTTCTAACTATCTATAAAGAGACACTTGCAGAAGAAGCGGGCATTTGGCCTCTGCAGTGATTGTTACCATAATTCCGCAGACAAGCCCGGCGGAGTTAAGTAATAGCCTGACAGTAATTCACGCCCTGCTTTGCTGGGGTTGTGACATTAGTTTCCTCTGGGTGCTCCGGTTTCCTCCCACATTCCAAAGACGTAACGGGTTAAAAAGTTGTGGGCATGCTATGTTGGCGTCGGAAGCGCTGCGACACTTGCGGACTGCCCCCAAAAGATGAATTTCACTGTGTGTTTCGATGTACATGTGACTAATAGAGAGATCTTATCTAATACACTCTAAAGTTTTCTACTTACCATCGAGGTCTAGGCTCAGGGATCTTGACATAACAGAGAACACTCTCCCAGTTCGGGTGATGAGACCACAATTCAGACCATGAATCACAGTGTCAGTTCCAAGTTACAGCTGGCCAGTGGGAGGAGCAGTACGGAGGGAGCCCTGCACTGTCAGAAGGGCAGTGCTGAGGGTTTTGCCAGGACCGTCAACTCCAGATCTCATTGCACAACTGGTCTAAATATGGACCAAAGAGCAGAATTCCAGAAATTAGGCAAGAGTGACGTCAGGCAGTATTTAACGAGTACAGCATCAAGGAACCCTGGTGAGACTGATGTCGGTGGGCATCACTGGTTGGAGGTGGTTGTGGCTTTTGACATCCTAGCCCCAGGACATCGCTTCAGGATAAGTCGAGGAATCGAGTTTAAGAGCCACGAAGTAATGATGCAGCTTTACAAAACTCTGGTTAGACAACACTTGGAGTACTGTGTCCAGTTCTGGTCGCCTCATTATAGGATGTGGAAGCGTTGGAAAGGGTGCAGAGGAGATTTACCAGGATGCTGCCTGGATTAGAGAGTATGCATTATGAGGAGAGACTAAAGGAGCTAGGGCTTTACTCTTTGGAGAGAAGGGGAGACATGATAGAGGTATGCAAGATATTAAGAGGAATAGATAGAGTGGACAGCCAGCGCCTCTTTCCCAGGCACCAATGCTCAATACAAGAGGGCATGGTTTTAAGGGTGGGAGGTTCAAGGGAGACGTCAGAGGGAGGTTTTTCACCCAGAGTGTGGTTGGGGCGTGGAATGCGCTATCTGGGGCGGTGGTGGAGGCTGATACGTTGGTCAAATTCAAGAGATTGTTAGATAAGCATGTGGAGGAATTTAAGATAGAGGGATATGTGGTAGGAAGGGGTTAGATAGTCTTAGGTGTGGTTTGAAGGTCTGTACAACATGGTGAGCCGAAGGGCCTGTATTGTGCTGTATTGTTCTATGGTTCTATGGAGATCCTCAGGCCAGTGCTCCTGGACCACCATCTGCAAAACTCCCTGCAAATACTCACCCAGGCTCCTCCAGCAGCACATGTCAAGCTCACAACCTCTGCCATCAAGCAGAATAAGGGTTGCAGGAACTTGGGGACATTATCACTTGCAGGTTCCTCTCCTAGGTTCTAACTATCCTGACTTGAAAATACATCAGCTGTCCATTCATTGCCACTTGGTCTAGGAATTCCCTGGCAAACAGCATTGAGAACACTTTCATCAGAAGGCTTCTAACAGTTTATTGGTATTGGTATTGGTTTATTATTGTCACTTGTACTGAGGTCCAGTGAAAAACTTGTCTTGCATACCGATCATACAGGTCAATTCATTACACAGTGCAGTTACATTGAGTTAGTACAGAGTGCATTGAGGTAGTACAGGTAAAAACAATAACAGTACAGAGTAAAGTGTCACAGCTACAGAGAAAGTGCAGTACAATAAGGTGCAAGGTCACAACAAGGTAGATCGTGAGGTCAGAGTCCATCTCATCGTATAAGGGAAACGTTCAATAGTCTTATCACAGTGGGGTAGAAGCTGTCCTTGAATCTGGTGGTACGTGCCCTCAGACTCCTGTATCTTCTACCCAATGGAAGAGGAGAGAAGAGAGAATGTCCCGGGTGGGTGGGGTCTTTGATTATGCTGGCCACTTCACCAAGGCAACGAGAGGTAAAGACAAGAGTCCAAGGAGGGGAGGCTGGTGTCCGTGATGCGCTGGGCTGTGTCCACAACTGTCTGCAGCTTCTTGCGGTCCTGGGCAGAGCAGTTTCAGTACCAAGCCGTGATACATCCCAATAGGATGCTTTCTATGGTGCATTGGTGAAAGTTAGTGAGAGTCAAAGGGGACAAACCGAATTTCTTTAGCCTCCTGAGGAAGTCGAGGCGCTGGTGAGCTTTCTTGACCAACTAAAAAGACTGTTGTCCCACAGCTGTTCATGAACACCGAACACCACTGCTCCGCAGATACACAAAGGACATGTCAGAAGGTACCTGACTCTCCCTCATGCTCAAATGCCCTCATGATGGGCAATGCTGAGAGAGTGCAACGCCGTGGGAGAGGCAGTGCTGAGGGAGCACTGTGTTGCTGGAGAAGCAGCGTTGAGTGAGTGCTCACTGTCAGTGGAAGGACATGGAAGGGCCTTCTTTGAGAAGAACTGTCAATACTAACCCTCTTCTATCCTCTCCATTGAACAATAAACGTCCCATGCGTTCAGCATTCAATGGAGTAATTTTTGTATGTAATGGGCAGTTCTTCCAGTGCCCTGGGATTAATATTTAGAACTAGTGATCAGGGTCTTCATCACAATGCTGTCTGTGGGAGCTTGCTGTGCACAATTTGGCTGCTGTGTCCCCTGAGATGTCCATGTTTTGCAAGTGCTCTGTTAGTTATGGGGCTTTGGGTTGTCCTGAGGTGGTAAAATGTGCCGGTGTTTGTTCCATTTTCTAACCGCTTGTAGGTCATAGGGCAGAACATTTCATCACTCAAGAGTCAACGTAAGACTTTGAACGGCAGTTTGAATCTCTCGAGAGCTGCCGGGCAGGAGGAGAGGTCTCATTAGCCTTTCTTTTCGACCCTAAGAGCAGGAAACTGACAGAGTACCTGGGATCTGCTGATGGTACTTCCTCCTCTCACTTCCCCAAGCTACATCAGCAGTGTGCCCGCTTCTCGTTACTACCACCGGGGAGGAGGTACAGGAGCCTGAAGACCCGCACCCAACGATTCAGGAACAGCTTCTCCCCCTCCGCCATCAGATTTCTGAACAGTTCGTGAACACTACCTCGTAATTCCTTTTTTTTTGCACTATTTATTTATTGTATTTGTCTTTGCACTGTACTGCATCACAAAACAAATTTCACGTCATATAAGGCACCAACAATGTGCTTACAGCTGACAGTCTGTGCACAGGATCATCCTCAGGGAGCTGTGATGGGGACTGACGTCAGCAGAGACCCAGTGATCTAACTCACACCAAGGTCCCTTCACCGTCACCTCCTGCTGCTCAGCGATCCACAAACGGCTCTTTGTCTGGCAATGCCGTTAAAGGCTCTAACCCCCTCCGCTTCCTTTTTGCCCTTCTACACTAGCTCCTGGTCTCAGAACAGATCAAACCCATCCAATCTCCACACTCATCTCTGAAACTTCCGAGCCTCTGCACCCCTCCGTACTTCTGAAAGCTCATCACCCCTATATGCCAGCAGCCTGCAGCCCTTACATCCTTCCATACCTCTGCAACCTCCTCCAATCTCAACAACCCTCTGATATCTCGATGCTCCTCCAATTCCGCCTCGTGTATCCCCTGATTTCTGTCGCTCCAACGTTGCCGGACAACCCTTCACTGCCTGGGCCCTGAGCACTGGATTTCTCCCTCTGCTTACATCTCATCCATTAAGATGTTTCTCATGGTGTAACCTGCTGCCACACTTGGTCTTCTGCCTGATCATAGAGTCATACCATGAGACCTTGACACTACACCACGGCAGAGCTTAGAATAGACAGGCCGTTCAACCACACACTTCCTGCTCATTCTTTCATGAAGAGAAACCACAATAAGGGTCAAAAAAATGTAAAGTAAAACAAGAACTGTATAAAATGTCAGAAGGGCCTCGAACCCGATGTGTGCTTACACTTCAGAAGCTCAGGGAATCAGAAGCAATGCAGCACAGAGGGAGGCCATTCAGCCTCTGCCAGCTCTTTGACTCAGTCCACACCTTCACTTCTACCCTTCACCTAGCAGACTTATCCCAAACATGCATCCACTCTCGTCTGGAACTTAATTTTGAATCCTGATGAATGATTACATGGACAATGAGGATCCAAGTGAGTTTACAAAGTGAGATGCCAAATTGTCCAAAGTGACTCAGTTCACTTAGACAGCAAAAGGGGGCAGTGTACATGCACCTGTCTACATCAATGGTGCTGAGGTTGACAGGGTTGAGAGCTTCAAGTTCCTGGATGTGAACGTCACCAACAGCCTGTCCTGGTCAAATCACATAGATGCCACGGCCAAGAAAGCTCACCAGCGCCTCTACTTCCTCAGGAAGCTATAGAAATTCTGCATGGCCTCTGACTCTCACCAATTATTATCGATGCACCATAGAAAGCATCCTATCTGGATGCATCACGGCTTGGTACGGCAACTGCTCTGCCCAGGACCGCAAGAAACTGCAGCGAGTTGTGGACACAGCCCAGTGCATCACGGACACCAGCCTCCCCTCCTTGGACTCTGTCTTTACCTCTCGTTGTCTTGGTGAAGCAGCCAGCATAATCAAAGACCCCACCCACCCGGGTCATTCTCTCTTCTCTCCTCTTCCATCAGGTAGAAGATACAGGAGCCTGAGGGCACGTACCACCAGACTTAAGGACAGCTTCTACCCCACTGTGATAAGACTATTGAATGGTTCCCTTATACGATGAGATGGACTCTGACCTCACGATCTACCTTGTTGTGACCTTGCACCTTATTGCACTGCACTTTCTCTGTAGCTGTGACATTTTACTCTGTACTGTTATTGTTTTTACCCTGTACTACCTCAATGCACTCTGTACTAACTCAATGTAACTGCACTGTGTAATGAATTGACCTGTACGATTGGTTTGCAAGACAAGTTTTTCCACTGTACCTCAGTACAAGTGACAATAATAAACCAATACCAATAACCCTCGCCGTGGAACATGACTGGACACTCTGATATGTGTGTCTGATTTTAAACTCCAGGTCAGGTACATTGGGATAATTTGCTTGCTTTAAAAAAAGTTCTGCAGTGTTCTTTTTAAATCTGTTTTATTCTGTCACTCACGCTTTATGACAAGGCTAATATGTTAAAGAGGGCAGATGGTATGTTTGGCTTCATCAGCAGAGGGACGGAGGAGAGAGAGCACGTGCAGGGTGGGGGAAGAGTGTGGAGCAGGGGACAGAGCATCCAGGGAGCAGGATTGAGCGTGCGCAGGGAGGGGGAGGGAAAAGCAGAGACGTGCGGCACGGAGAGAGGGAGAATACAGAGTAAGAAGAGAGATCAGAGAGAAACGTCAGAGAACGAGGGCACGGGGGAGTGCACACAGAGAGGCTTTGACATGGGTTTAATTGTAGCTGGGCTTGAGCTCGCTGTACAGATCCCGATTGCCAGCACGCAGTTCCTGGAAGGGAAAGGACACCAGAATAGTATAAACACCCAACCCTGCAGGTCCCCCTGCACCTCCCCTCCCCCCAGCTCCTGCCAAAACCATCTCCCTTGCACCTTGCCTCCCCACCAACCCTACCCCACCCTTACATCCGGAGACGGGGAGGGGTGTAGGGGCCGGAGACGGGCAGGGGTGTAGGGGCCGGAGACGGGGTTACAGAGACAGGGAGGGGTGTGGGACCCAGAGACAGGGAGGGCGGGTATGGGCCAGATGGGGTTACAGAGACAGGGAGGGGTGTGGGGGCTGGACGGGGTGACAAAGAGAGGAAGTGGTGTCGGGGTCAGAGGGGGTTACAGAGAGTGGGATTGGTATGAGGAGGTGGAGGGATTTTCAGTGTAGAAAAGAAGGTTGGTTATTGATTTTGAGGGAGCACAGACACAGGATCAGGTGCCAACCATGGGTGAGTTGGGGCGGGGACAGATGAGTGACGTTCCAGATGTGCTGTTCTGGCCACCTAACTATAGGAAGGATATCAGTAAGATTGAAAGAGTGCAGAGGAGATTTACTAGAATGTTGCC